>NC_059422.1:4674771-5274771 GCF_905220565.1 Melitaea cinxia
TGTTGAATGGTTGAATAATGGTCATGTAGGACATGTAGGGCGGCAGCGTCGTCACCAGCACCGGCTTCACGTAGCCGTTCTTGAGTATCGCGTTCTCTGCGGCCACCAGGTATCGTTACCACTGCGAGCTGCACGCACGCACACGCAATTTAATTTGATTTTACATTATCTCCTAAATTATACGTCGAAGCACTAACAGACAAAGTACATGTTCATAAAACTGTCTCGTCAATAAAGTTATTTTCACTCGCAAGTATTCATATGTCTACCTAATAATAATGCGATAACCTTTTCATTTTTCGTGACCAGTAATTTGTTGCAGTTAGTTGAAAACTATTATATTTGCTATAATATTAGTTGAAATCAAACTTAAATTAACGATGGTTGAATGTCGATCACTGGGCGACCGCTAGTAATGAATAAATAAGTTTCACTGACCAGGCTTAGTGTAGTACTTGGAGAAAACGTCATCCTTTGCCACGTTGGGGTAGTAGAACTGCAGCTGTGCCAGATCTAGGATATGATCTGCCAGGGAGCGCAGCATCAAGTCCCTGGAGGTGAAGGGCTGCACGCTGAACACTTCGTTGCCCTCTGCGGAATATATGTTCATAAGTGACTGGGCTTGGATTGAGAGTTTTCAAGAATAGCTCTTTCTCTTTTAGGGTTCCGTACCCAAATTCGGTTACGCAATAGCTACCTTTGGCGCTCAAGTGAACAGTTCTAAATAGACCGCCCATAACATACTAATGAGGTATTTTGTGAAATATATTAAGACCCCTCACTGGCCTACCTTTAAACTCGCGAAAAGTGTGTGTGAAATTCACACATGGCAGAAGTGAAACTTCTGAAAAGTTGTAGAAATAATGATAATAAATACTCTTTATTGTACACCACAAAGAAACATTACAAAAAAAAAGTGATACATGCAAAGAAAGATGTACAAAGGCGGTCTTATCGCAAAGTGCAAATTCTTCCAGACGACCTTTGGGCATAGGACATAGCATAGAAAAAGAGAAGCGGGAGGGAAGTCTACAAACAGTTGATAAAGAATCGGCATATAGTTAACAAGCAATATGATATTAGAAGAACTAAATATACATACATATACACATAGGAGGATTCGGTTGGGCTGGGCGGCGTTTGGCAGACTCCGTCGAGTCTTCACTTCGAAGATTCCGCAATGCTTGAAGACAAAAGTTTTCGAGCAATGCGTCCTGCCTGTGTTAACATACGGAGCCGAGACGTGGACACTGACCAAGGGACTGGTCCACAAGTTTAAAGTCGCTCAACGTGCAATGGAACGGGCTATGCTTGGGGTCTCTCTCAAAGACAGGATTAGAAATGAGACTATCCGCGAGAGAACGAAAGTAACCGACATAGCCCACCGAATTAGCAAGTTGAAGTGGCAGTGGGCTGGTCATCTGTGTCGCAGGACCGATGGCCGTTGGAGTAGACGGGTCATAGAGTGGAGACCGCGTCTTGGCAAACGCAGTGTGGGACGTCCTCCGGCCCGTTGGACCGACGATCTACGTAAGATTGCCGGTGTAGGCTGGATGAGGATTGCGGAAGACCGGGATGTGTGGCGCGAACTTGGGGAGGCCTATGTCCAGCAGTGGACTGCGATAGGCTGAAGTGAAGTGAGATACACATACAGGAAGGTAGGTCATTGCTATGTTCTATCGACTATGATCACGGTCTCGTAAAAATGGTCCTAAGTGCTGTGCAAAACGCTTTTTCTTTATCGTAACGAATTTTCGTTTCATCGAGTTGCAAATCACGATTGTAAAGAAGTCTAACTTCAAAAATACTCACCTCCAACCCAAGCGATGGTGATGCCACCGAGCTCAGAATCAGAAAATCTCAGAAGAAAAGTTCCCGGGGGACACTTGGACAACATCTCTTTGGCTTGTTTCTTCTGGATGAAACCCATGATCAGACTGCGGAAGATATAATACAAATATATATAACGAGAAATATAAATCAATTGCTGCTTGTTAGTCTTGCTAAAACTCAAGAAAACTCGTAGTTAATAAATAATCCATACTTGACAATTTTGTATACGTAATGTTAGGGGTCATCCATTGATTATGTGAGCTAATTTTCGATCGTTCAGACCAGTGATGAAACGGATAGCAGTTTGGCCGGATACCGGATATTTAGCCAAACATATGGCCCAATAGCAGAATATCCGGCCGCCGGATATTCGGCGGAACTTATCTGTATGGTGTGTCGCACGCACACACACTTGCCTTTCTTCCCGTGGGGGTCGTAAAAGGCGACCGAGGGATAAACCTGGCTCAAAATCATCAGGGTCCTGGAGAAGGAAAACTTCACTTGAAACCCGGAATGGGGTGTCCGTCAAGCAATTGTGGCATGGCTCTAAAATGCGAAAGACTCCTGCAGCCCAACTGGCTCCACACGTATAGACTCTTCTTTCCTGTGGGCATAGCCAATGAGGTCGAGAGCTGAGGCAACTCTGCGTTTTCCTGAAGTATCCTAGGCGACACAGTGTCTATTTGACACTGTCTAAATCGTCTGCAATAGACGGACTAAGGCCAATGATGATGATACTGAATTACTATCCGGTATCCGGCTGGATAGTGAAAACAAGGCCGGATACCGAATAGTTGCCGGATATCCGTGTCATCCGTTCTTAGGTGAGATTTGATTGGACCCCCTCCCCTTACGTCAGATTGACGCTGAATATAATAGAGATTGACGGGAAATATTAACTGTTCAAGTGTACTATAGTTAAATTATTTAAATTAAATAAAATACAAAGCAAAAACTTTTATTTTAATAGCCATGACATTTATTTTAGCAGGAAAAATGAACACCCAAAATATTATTGTTTTTTTGGAATATCTGATAATTCATATTTCTTGAATTTTATGTGATATTTTCAATGATCGGATCCCTCGGTTTAAATGAGATTCGGTGAGGATTTCATTGGACCCTTCCCCCCATTCTGAGCTCACGTAATTAATGGATGTCCCCTTACTTGTCAATTGTATTTTAAGCATTTTTAAACTTTCCATCGAGACAGTGTTCTAGTAACCAAATTTGAAAAGGAGGAGGATCTCAATTCGACATGAATATCCACGTGAATAATCTAAGTATAACTCACTGGTCTCACCACAGAGTCCTCAAATAGTCCCTAGTCACCTTGACCACCATGTAGAACCACTCCCAGCAGGTGAAGTTCCTCTCCGGCAGGGCGTCCTTGCAAAAGTGCGTCCAGCTCACCGTCATGCTGTTCAGCTCCATGTTGCTCAGGGGAAGCTGCTCCTGCGGGGTTAGGAAGGTCACTTACGAAGCGTACGGCATAGCGTGGGATAGATGAGATTTTTTTCTTCAAATAAGGAGGCTCTTAATTCGACTATTTTTTTTTAATGTCATAGCTTTTTCAAATACATTATTTCATAGTTTTTTAAGTGTTGATTAATCGAAAGCTAGTGCTCTTCATGTGGTTCCGTTTAAATTTGATTAAGACCTGACGAGTATCTTCGAGTTATATCTAATAACGCGTATTTACTTGACTACTTTTTCGTCTATCTACGGTGTTTTACTTGCCGATGTAATTGGAGTCCGTTTTTTCACTTTAAACAACTACATCGGCAAACAAACGCACGGCTCACCTGCTGGTATGCGGTTAATGTAACTTATAGTGGCCCAATAAGTCACACTGAATGGTTAGCTGGATTTTCGGTTCAGTTTTACATTTCCTTTCGAAAGTGGTTTAATTATTTTACATCTCTGATTCTTATTATATCATTGAAAAGACAACATATATTGATAAGATATATTGACGAGTTGGTGCAGCGGTCACAGTGCTGGCTTATAGCGATTGCGCTGGGGGTCGCGGGTTCGAGCCCCGCACATGGCGTACATTTGTATTTGCCATACAGATGTTTGCCGTGATCTGGGGCGTTTGTGCTTGTGTATTGTGTTCCAGACCCGCAACACAAGATTAAACCTCATCAGAGGCCGTTGATTGTGAGGCATTTATTTATTTATAGCAAACAAGTTTACAAGTTACCTGAATATCTTCCCGGCAAGGAATTGTAGATTATTTTCGGTAAGATCGCCTCCGGCTGCGGAGCAGAATGTGATGCGCAAAGTCTCAGCCAATTATCCCCAAGATACCTGAAAAATATATAAAGCTTATGTGTCCCCAGACTTGAAATTTAATACCATTAATTATTATATTCAAGAAAAAAATAAGGCGGTACGAGTACGCGAGTTCGGCTAGTATAATCGAAATGAAAACCTTCTATTTCGGAAGTCGGTTAAAAATGTGATGTGTCTCCTCGAAATCTAAAACAACTTCTCAAATGGGCTTGAAAAGCACCTTCGAATAGTTATTTCACAAAAAAAAATTTTAATTATTGCTAAAAGTGTGCGCATTAATTAGTGTTACCATCGATTTGGAATGCAGATTCTGCACAGAAGAATTGGGAAGAAACTCCGCAGTTGCTCTTTAAAAAAACTGTTGAAATACAGTAGCGTCACTTCTATGTGCAAACTTGTGTAAAACAAATTTTTTCCAATCAATCTATGGACACTTAAAGGATTAAAAATTACAATGAAAATACTATTCTTTTTTTCACAAGGGGTCTCCCATTAATCACGTCAGACTCTAAAGGAGAGTCTGTCGGTTCCAGTTATTATCATATACACCTGATAGCAATATTCGCCAACCCGGAGTTATGTAGCACGATGGAATTAACTCCGATCCTTCTCCTACAAAGCCCAGTAGCTGCTGCTGCCCAGCAGTGGGATGTTACAAGCTAAATCGTATTTTTTTTATATTTAGGTATATGTATAGTCACCTTATCGGGCACCGCGAAGGGGACCCTGCCTGGATGGCTGAACGCGTTATCCCACGTGCCGGTGGCCCAGCCGTGCGGCTCCCGATTGCCGTGACCGATCACTACCACGGGCAGCGACAGGGTCCACACCTGGAAACCAACACTGTTCTTAGCTACCTGTCTTTAGCATAAGTATAAACGCTGCTTTTATCTATACATATCACATACGTAGGTGCAGATTTAGGAGATACGGGGCTATAGCCCAGCAGACTCTAAAAATAAGAGCGGCCCCCACAGTAGATATCTCTGCTATCTTTACAGTAAATAACTTTTTCTGACATTTTTTTCCCGCTGTTTCACCTTCACCTGTAGCACTTTGGACAAACATGATTTTATTGTACTTAAATATATGTATATTTAAGAACTCTGGCGAAAAAAAAGTTATTCATTTTATTTGGAAAATAGCTGAAAGGGTGGACTCCAGCAACAAGCGTACGGCTCACCTGATGCTGAGCGATTACCGTAACCTATAGACGCCTGCATCATCAGTAGCATCGCAAGCGCGTTGCCGACTCTACCCCGACCCTGTCCAAGAGCTCTCTACCCTACTTACAGGAACACAACACTAGTTAAGAGCAGTGTTATTCACCTGTGATCTTCTGTGAGGTGGAGTTTCTTCCCTAGTCGGGCTGCTCAAAATTTTAAGCAGGATATATCCTGCCATGCCATAGTTTGCCATTTTCTTTTCTATCTTCCGATCTTTCTTTCTTCTGACTCATCTGGAAAACCACTCTCCTCCACCAACATTGAACTTGGATTGGAAGAGCAGGGTTAATTTCTCGTCCATGACACTCTCAGTACCCCTTTTCTCAGCGCGTTTAATTTTTCTCAGTTGCATATTTCTGTTGACAAAATAATAATAATTACTAAGTAAATAGCTAAATAAAATCGTTTTATGAACTTATTCTTTGAATAGTAAATGTTATAATCAAAACTCAATTAAATTCCTCCTAACCTAATCATGATTTTTGTTTTTTTTTTATGTCTGTTAAAAGTGGTCGCATATTTATTACAGTTATAACACTATTGTTACCATAAAGGATATTTATATATATAAATAATTGTGTTTGCAGGCAAACGAAGAAAAACCGCCTTCAATTATATCGACAAGTAATACAGTGTAGGTAGACAAAAAAATTGTCGAGTAAACACGCATTATCAAAGATTACTCCAAAAGTTGTAATCAGATCTCGATAAAATTTAAATGTAACCACTTGACAAACATCTGCTTTCGATTAATTGAAAAATTATCAAAATCGTTACACCCAGTAAAAAGTTACGCGGCTTTTCGAGAGCTTCCCTCGATTTCTCTAGAATCCTATGATCAGATCCTGGTTTTCTTATCATGGTACCAAACTAGGGATATTTCCTTTCCAACGAAACAAGAATTATCAAAATCGGTTCATAAACGACGGAGTTATCCCCGAACATACATTGAAATATATATATATATATATATATATATATACGGTCGAATTGAGTAACCTCCTCCTTTTTTTGAAGTCGGCTAAAAATAGCAGAAAATGTGCTCCGACCACTATATCGGAGGTAAAGAAAAAAAATACCCAGTGCCTCGATGCGGCCGACTGCTATCGATGTGCCGCCCCGGGCCGTCAGAATAGTGTCATCCGCGTAGCAGATGACGCTGAGCCCGGGCGGCAGTGGCGCCCGCAGCAACCAGTCAAAGCCGATGTTCCTCAGGGTTGGTCCGAGCACGGAACGCCGCAGAACGCCGCAATCGACGCGACGACGATAGAGTCGATCGTCGCCCCCTCCCATAGGACCTCTCTCTCGCGGAGGTACGCCTCCAGCAGAAACATGGAAGCACGTCGTGGTACTTCAGTGACGTCACAATAGTCTCGACAGGAATGCTGTTGAAGGCGTTCGTACCCTTGGAGCCTGGGCCCCTTGGGTTCTGGGCGAGTTGCACGCCTTGCCCAGTCAAAATATAGATCGTAATATAATACATACATATAATATAATAAAAATATAATATATAATATAATAAAAATATAATATATCATATAATATTATATAATACATAACATAATATATAATATAATGTGTAACAATTAATTCGTTTGCACAAATTAATTATTATAAGAGTCTAGGTTAAGCTACTAGCAGGTTACAACAAGTGCACCGTGCCAAGCCAGAGCCAAGACTGCCTTAGCCGCGGTTGCTTCGGACGTTTTATACACGTCAGAATGACTCGAGTGATAGAATAAGTGAGGGTAGGTGAGTGTCGAACGATGTGCTAGGTGGCGTGATCGGTGCATCTGTTGTTTATAAATCTCTTGCTAATTACCCATGTTAGCTTGCAAATTTATGTTTGTTAATTTATGTCTTAATTTCCAATAAATATTACACATATAAAATATTTTACTCATGCATTAAAAATAAATTGTCAACTTCACTAAAAGTTATGAATAATTAAGGAAGTTTGTATAAAATATTGTTTGATTTACTATAGAATAACTTGTATTTCGACATATAGAAAAATGTGTTAATATTATCTTGTATTTGTATTAATTAACAGTATTTTAAGTTCTTTGTAGCTCAATTTCGTCTTCCGGGTGTTTTGACTAAAATATCATTCCTTAGTCAATTGAACGCTTTTTATTTATTTCATTATTGTTTCAATGAGTAAGGAGGGATTCATCATTGAGCTACAAAGCAAGTTGGTCGTTTCAACTAAAAATTGGTGTTAAAAGGAATTGTAATAATAGTGTATTTGAAGAAGAACAGTCTTTTTACCCAACTGCCAAGGAAGGGTTATGTTTTTCGCGCGTATCTTGTATGTATGTATATTTGTATGTAATATTCTTTACTACCTCATATTTCCAGAACCACTGAACGGATTTACATAATTGAGGTATCGTTAGGTTTGTCTTAGCTGCCCAAGTGTTCTTAGATAGGTGACATTAAAAAAAAAATCAAACATGGCGGCTGCGCGAAGCCATTGTAGTTAATGAAAAAAAATTTTTTTTCTCGAATACTACAATATGGGTATCAAATTGAAGGGCACAATACAAGGATTTTAAAAAGGTATTTGAAGGTATCATGATTATTAATTCTAAAATACTACAAAACTTGAAGGTTCCAATAAAATTTGATATAAGTACCGTCAACAATTTAACAAAATGGTTTTTCTTCTTTTTTTCGATATTTTTTTGTTTACCTTCACTTTTAGCATATTTAAATGTTTAAGCTGTTGTTTTCGACTGTTTAAATAGATTTACAGTAGTGTAAACTGTACTGATTGTCATTAAAAAAAACATTATTTGAATGCCGTTTTGTTTTATTTCAGTGTTTGATAATGTAATTAAGCTGTTTTTTGTTTAGTTGTGTATTTTTGTAACTAATGTAATACTTCGAAATGCTAGGAAAACGTAAATCTAATCTTTGTAAGAGGAGTAATAAAGCTCGGGCTATGAAAGGCTTAAAATATATAATCTATGAATATGAACGTAGGTATGGTTTGTACCATATAACTATACCTTCATAAAAAAACCTAATAATGAAAAATAAAAATTTTATTTTGATAGAATTCTCAAATGGTAAAACACATTTTTAGCGGTAATTTCGCTGGCAGATACCTGATAACTATGAACTTGGTAACTTGATCTAACTTTCCGAACGGTAATTGATAATTTGCTTAGGCTATACTACATGTGTTTGTGTAATAGATACTCTTTGTTAAACTTGTTTCAGATCATTGGACATCGCAAAATTTGTACATCTAGTGAAGATGCCTTGTGAAAGGTCCGAGAGTAGACGAAGGTCCACCAAGAGGCATCTCAGCATTGTACTGGGAGGATCCTCGACACGCAGTCGATCCAGGACACGTGCTCGAGGCTCAAAACAAGGTCATCGTTTGCCAGCAACGCATCGCACCAATAGGCGTGGCTCCGAGCGTCGAAGATCCAGAAAATCACCTTCAAGGATTAAGCTGTAGTCAAAAAGTCGAAGCAGGTTAGCTGTAATATCTCGATTGCAATGGCGTAAATCGCTTACGCCACCATGCCATGTAGGGATTGTAGTCATAGCAAACAGAATCGCCATAGATTGCAAACTGCCTGTAGAAAAGGCTCTAGTAGTCACGTAGTCCACTCCACCATCAAGTTCATGAAAAAATCACAAATCCGTGACGCCACAGGCTCAACCCTGTAATGTTGTTAATTATGAATTACTCAAATGTATTAAATAACCTCTATAATCTATTTCATATATCTCATCTATAAATCCATCGAGTAAAAAAAAAAGATTTACTAATACCAACGTAGTTCCAGAATTTGACCCTATAAAAAAAACAAACGATTGATGATTGGCTAAATAAAGTAAAAGAATGCTCTGAGATTATGGCTGGGATAGCAAACAGACCAGTCGCTATGCACTCCCGAACTAGTCGGTACTGCTAAAAAATGGTACGAAAGACAGTCTGTTACGTGGGACGAATGGGTCACAAGACTGAAATTAGCTTTGACGTCATATGAACATAATGGTCATTGCTTACGGAAATGTAGGACAAAGAATAGAGTTTGGGGATGTGTTGAAAAAAAAAAACATATTGTTAACTGCTTTAAGTGTAAACGAATTAGTCATGATGTTCCTGAATTCAAAGGGGGTGTTTGACTTGATAAAACCGAAGTTAAGACATTATGACTAGATAGTGATTAGGAGTAGACGAAAAACTTATTAAGAGTGTATCATCACTACATAGTATAAAACAAAGTCGCTTTCTCTGTCCCTATATCCCAATGTCCCTATGTATGCTTAAATCTTTAAAAGTAAGCAACGGATTTTGATGCAGTTTTTTTAATAGATAGAGTGATAAAAGAGGAAGGTTTATATGCATAATAACATCCATTACCAATACTGTTATTTTTGAGGTTTCTAATGTGATGTCGTAAATAATTACATTTTTTCCGCTTACATTGCAAACGCAGGCTGAACCCTAGGAGATTTATCAAAATAATGTACTAAGTATTGTACACATTGAAAAGGTCTACAGAAAACTTCGCTATGGTATATGTCTATCTCTTATGGATATCCCACAATAACATTTTTTTGTCATTTAATTTTTACGACAAATAATGGCTAATTTTCGAAGCGATTTTAACCAATCCAGCATTAATCCTTATCTAATTAAATACCCTAAATACATTGTTGAGTTAATATAGATCTATAAGGCCCTTTACAGCATATGATTTAAATGAATATTTTCGAAGATATTATTTTCGGCTGTACAAAAAAAAATACTATGTACTGTTCAGAGACAATAAAAATTGCAAACTGATTTAGAAATATTTGCTGACTATATGTTGCTGCCCAACTACTAGCTAACCAATAATATTTTTTTGGTAACAAAGATACAAATACCTTGCAAACTGTTTAAATCACACTCTTAATAAAATAGACGTAATAATTAACTCTTTTATTCCTTTCATTGCATTTAGAATTCATTATTATGTGTCTTTAGTATCACTTTTAAGTATAAAAAGCAATATTTTAAGAATATTGAAAATTTTCAGGACCTTTACATAACTTTCCCAAATGGGAATATCTTCATACAGTGAAGTTAAACCAATAGAAATCTGTACTTGACAATACAATTCAAGAAAAAGGAAACAATTATATTTACAATTCCATTCATATATGCCACAAACATTTCGAGGAGTAATTCAAATCATCAAGCAGACGATTGACGAGGAATACTGTCCCTACGTTGAACTTAAATAAGCATAATAACTTGTGAGAGACATAGAGTTGATTTGGTTGAGTTTATTTGCAATCTTTGTATTAAGGTGTATACAGTTGGTGCCTGGGATTAAATCGATTATTAAATGGAGAATTTTCAAATTTTGATAGGAATGACCATGTTAAAAAACAAGCATCCGATTATTATAATAAAAGACGAAAATAAACAACAGTTTTATAAAGTCTATATGGTACTGGTGTTTTATTTTTAAACCCTCGATTTTCTGTTAATATTAGGTAAAATAGAATTAATTTGAAATCAAAATTTTAATACGTAACACAAAAAAATATTAAATATTCATAATGTACATACTTGTTACTTTTTGATGAAAATTAATGATAAATAGATATAAAATACTTTTCACACTATTTCCACCAATTTATTAATACAAACTGTTTATATTAATAAATAAATGAAAAAAGGGAAAAGTACATACATAGTAATCATTCTGGTAAAAAAAGAAATAAACAGCGCCATCTGTAGTATTATTATAGAAATAAAATTGCATGTGCACGCCATCTGTTGGTGGGGGAGGTCGTGACACATCAATTTTAATTTCTGAGTGGCGTATCTATACCAGTATATAAGTGCATAATCTATGATACTGGGCTTAAATTATTATTAAGGCTTAAAAAGCCGACCGGTGACGGGATAACCATCCAACTGCTGGCTTTGAAATACACAGGCCGAAGACGGCCAGCAGCGTCTTCGGTGCGACTATGCCAGCCCTGCGGCCACCAACCCGCCTGCCCAGCGTGGTGACTATGGCAAACACATGAGTTCACGTTATTATTGGCGTAAACTTGCGGAGGCCTATGTCCAGCAGTGGACTGTATAGGCTGTAATGATGATGATGACGATCATGATGAAATTATTATTTTGGATTATTGGATAGATCTTAAAGATTGAAGATCTTTTGATCTCTTTCTTCTCCTTTAATAGTAAAGTACAATTAGAGAGTGAGCCGTGCCAGATTTCTGTGTGTCACAAAGAAATAAAAACAAAGTCTTAAAAAATCCCCATTTACTTTATTTATACAATAACAAAAACACAATTGATTCTCATTACACTGCCATCCACTTAGAATCTTTATAATATACACTTACAAAGATTGCTTAACCGAAACCTTACCGAACTCATAATTCAATAATCAAAATCAGGTTATACGCCTATATCACATAACATTATAACTAAAACTCGGTCCCTATATTCAAAAAAACCATTAGTTTAAGTCGCGAAGCGTTCAATTGTGAAAACATGTTAATCAAGACATCGTTACGTTACGTTTCGTGAGCGAAACTAATGTTTTTTTTTATACTAAAACCCGGCGTAAATCTGCTTCATATTGTAAAATAAAAACTTGAGACTTCTATGTCTAACAAGTGCAATAACTTTAAAATGGAATTTTATATAACATTAATTTTATATCATGCATTATTCATCAAGATACAATATAAAGCCAGATTATTTATTTGAACTAAATAATACATAAAATATGACGACTTAATTCTTTAAATTAAATTTAATAGAAACAGGTAACGATAATAAAAATAAAATTCTACACCATATCGGTTTACTGTAAAATACATTCACTATTTATCCCGAGACAGAAATAAAAGCACACTGTGGATTTTATATACCAATAAATAATTATTAGTGCGTCTGAAAAAAGAAAGATATTGATATTTTATCTGTTTTTTTTTATAACAAGTCAATCACAATTATCAAAATAATCTTAATTTTATGTACAGTAAATTTATTCATCTGATTAGCGCAACATTATAAAAAAAGTATATCACTGTCAAAATTACTAATTACGTACTGTGTGGCTACGGTACTAAAGAATTTAGCCACCCCCTCCCTTCCCGTGGGTGTCGTAAGAGGCGACTAAGGGATAACACAGTTCCACTACCACATTGGAACTTAAAAAGCCGACCGGTGGCGGGATAACCATCCAACTGCTAGCTTTGAAATACACAGGCCGAAGACGGGCAGCAGCGTCTTCGGTGCGACAAAGCCAGTACTGCGGTCACCAACCCGCCTGCCCAGCGTGGTGACTATGGGCAAAACACATGAGTTCACGCTATTTTTGGCGTAAACTTGTGGAGGCCTATGTCAGGCAGTGGACTGTGATAGGCTGTAATGATGATGATGATGAATGATGTCAAAATTAAGCGCCATTTTATACTTCAAGATTTGATAAAAAAATATTAATAATGTTCAAATGATTATGTTGTATAAATTTTTATTTAAAAAAATGTCATAATAATATGAGTTATCGTAATATAAAAGTCCCCAGTGTCCTCTATTAATATTACATAAACATTTAAAATATATAAAATGACTATTTATAAGGTATATCGATACAACGAAGAGTGTTAGTAATGAACATACTTTATTTTGATTCGGAAAAATTAATATTTACATTAAAAAAAAAAAATGAAAAAAAAAATTTAAGCCGATAACTATTTAGCAATGAACGAATTTCTCTTGTATACTTAAAAATGCATTTTGAAAATTGATTATAAATGTGTTCCATAAAATAATTCACCACACTGCCCAGTATATATTAAAGGTTTCTTTATCTATGTAAAATAAAACGCAGTTTTTTAAAGAATAACTGCGGACATTCTTGCCGATTCTTCTCTTTTGTAAAATGACAACTCAAAGGTAAAGCACCTGAAGCCTTCTTGAATTAAGTAATTTTGTTATTTTAATAATTATAATATTTTGTTATATATGTTGCAGTCAAAACTCTTAACCAGTCAAAAGCACTATTGACTAGCAAAATCAGTCAGAAGTACTTTTGACCGTTTGCTTTAGTCAATAATACTTTTGACTAAAATAACAGTTAAAAGTACTTTTGCCCAATGGAGCTGGTTAAAAGTACTTTTGACTAAATGATTCCGTCAAAAGTGGTTTTGACTGGTTGTATCAGTCAAAACCCTTAAAAAATTAAGGTGGTCGATAAAAATAACGACAAACGCACATATAAACTTTTATATTATTCATTATTAGTGGAGAATGTGCTGATATTAGAACAAAAATGAGTGACTACGAAAAGAAAGAAGGCTTTTTGCAAAGAATTTTAGCGATGGAAGATATGAAAGATAGTCATTTCAATGTGATGACAAAAGAAAAATTTGGAAAGTTTGCAATGGATGTGGAAGACGCGAAATTTAATGAAAAGGAAACACCATTACAGTACAGCAGGCTACAACGCTTTAACACACACCGAAGTTTGTGGTATAAAAAAATTAGTTACAAACACAGAACCTGTCAAATATTTTTGCCGGCTGAGGAAATCTACGACATTATTGATGCTGCTCATATTTCTATAGGGCATGGTGGTCGCGATAGACTTAAGAATGAAACGGCAAAAAAGTACGCTAATGTTACAAAAGAAATGATTAATATATATTTATCAATGTGCGAAGTATGCCAAAGGAAGAAAAGCAAGAAAAGGATGGGTCAGGTTTAGAAACCGATCCTGCACACTGAAATGAACAGCCGCCGCCAAGTCGATCTGATTGACATGCAGTCGCAAGAAGATCGCGGGCATAAATTTATTATGGTTTATCAAGATCATTTAACTAAATTTATTCACATCTAACGAGTTAATAGTGCTTTTGACTGACGCTTTTTTGCTGTTAAAACTACTTTTGACGGAGAGCGTCAGTCAAAAGTATTTTTAACCGCGAATTTGCAGTCAAAAGTACTAATAACCAATAATTTTCAGTCAAAACCACTTTTGACCAACTTGTCCAGTCAAAAGTACTTTTGACCGATTTCGCTAGTCAATAGTACTTTTGACTGGTTAAGAGTTCTGACTGCAACATATACATCTAAAGCTAAAATCAAAGATAGCTACAGTATCCAGAAGTAACGTGGCTACGAATCGTCCCGCTACCACTTACAACAGCGGAACAGTAACCACAAATATAAACTTAGGTAAAACCGGGAGAATTACAAAACTCGATACTTTGTTTTACCTTTATAAGACTTAAATGTCTCAGAAAACACTTAAGACATGGTCTATAACAATATTAAATCTTTTTAAAAATGGATACTTTAGCCCACCAGTGGGGCATTAATGGTTTATTAGTATTTGCTATTAACTAGACAAAATGCTAAATTAAATTTTGAAACACATCTATATTATACCAACTTATATTTATAAACCGAAATTATACAAAAAAACTAACAATTCTCGCATTAAAACACTCAATTACATAATAAATGAAATATTTTACATGATCAAATCTAATCTTGAATAACAGTTTTGATGATAGAACGAGTGTTGCTACATTGAGAATATTAATACATGTAAAAATTGTAAAAATCACTTTCTGTCGATCTTCAAACAACTTTACCCGCATCTTGGTAGAACCTGTCAGAGAAAAAAAAATAAAAATTAACATTACTCTGAAAAACGAATTAAAATACTTTGTAATAAGAATAATATCTAAGGATAATCTGGGTCGTCTGAAAGAAATGGCTAATTAGCCATAAGACCGCCCGTTGTACTGCACAGTCTGTAACTATCTTTATGCTTTGTTTGTACCTAATGTATTTGTAGTGTACAATAAAGTATAAAATAAATAAATAAGTATTTTTGATATTCCTTTCATTTCTTACTGTAAGGTTGCAGTCACACCGTTCGGGAATGCAGTCATTAATGTATTGAGTTGTTATTTAAATTTAAACTCTATCTGATTTGTATTAAATATATCTAAATTTTTACAACTGGTTTTTTCTGAAACATTTTTTTTTTCTATTTCAACCAATAATTGCAGGATTGAATCTTTTCGAAAAGATTTTCTGACGGGGAATTCTTTCAGAATGTACGATTTTTAACCAAGATTTGCTGAAAGTACAAATCTTAACTATAATAAAGTTATTCATAGTTTATAAGCCAGTCACAAAAAAATTGTGCTAGTTAGAAAATGTATGAGCTGATTAGTTAGTAGATATGCCATGTAGTCAACGTATGAGCCAGTTATTTCGTATATGAGTCAGTTAGCCAGAGTATGAGCCATTTACTAAATGTATTAGCCGGTTATTACTCAATGTATGATTCGATTACTGAATGTATGACATACTGAATGTATGACATACTGAGGGTATGAGCCGGTAATTACTCAATGTATGATTCGATTACTGAATGTATGACGTACTTAGTCAGTGTATGAGCCAATTAGACAGTGCGTGAGCCCGTTAGTCAGTCTATGGGCAGGTTAGTCATTGTATGAGTCGGTAAGTCGCTTTATAAGTCACTTAAACGGTGTATAAACCACATAAACAGTGTATGATCCACCTTAACAGTGTATGAACTACCTTAACAGTGTATAAACTACTTAAACAATACATGAACCACTTAAACAGTGTATGAACCACCTAAACAGTGTATGAACCACTTAAACAGTGTATGAACCACCTAAACAGTGTATGAACCACTTAAACAGTGTATGAACCACTTAAACAGTGTATGTTAATCAGTGTATCAGTGGTCACTCACAGCGCTAGCGGTCCCTGCGCAGGCGCGCCGCAATACGATAGGCGACGAAGGGCCACACGGCTATGAGCAGCAGGGTGGGCGCGCTCAGCTCCTGCCAGGGCCAGCGCCAGCCGCGCGACACTTGCTGGAATACAGACTTTACATTTCAGATATATTATCATTTATCATTACCTAGACGATACTTCTTTTACAGAATAGTCATTTCCGAAATTCGTTCATGTAGATTGCAGATCCTGATGTTGAAACTAAAATATACGTTTAGTTTTATAATGTAAGATATTATTGTTATGATTTATTACTTTTGTAAAGTAATATTATTTTTATTATATTTTAGCTATATTATATATAGAGTTTGTGTTTATAGTATTTTTAAGATAATAAAATTTACTTTTTGATACCTAAGCCGGCGCTAAGAGGGGTTAAGTTAGCTGAACGAAACACGGCTGACGCTCACGCCAACCCGCTCCGCAGGAGACGACCAGGGGCAAATAGACACCGTTATGCGCTCCTTCACCCTTCGCAATAGAGTGGGAGAAGGGCACCACTGTTCCTCCCGGGGAGATAGAGCACTCACAGTGCTCGTGGGCGCTCTATAGACGAAGGCAGCCTACACATGGCGGGCCAAACGTCGGGGCGTCGCGGTAGGTATAAAAAAGTTTAAAAAAAACTACTCACGTCCAGTATCCTTCGGTCTCCCTCCACAGCCTTCCTAAGCGCCGCCACATCGGCCTCCAACCTTGCCAGAACACCTGGTAGTTGCTCCAGCACCTTCAGATCTGGAGACAAATTTTACTCGTCAGCATTACTTCTTACTGGCTGACCTGTATCATCTTCGCTTTTCGTCAACTTATTTGATTACTGTCCCCGGTAGATATATCAGTTTTTCTATATTACTAGGGTTACAAAATAGCGTATGATTAAGCGTAAAGCATTTAATGATAAGATACCATAGTCTATGAACGCCTGCAACACAAGAAGCATCACATCGCATTGCCGACCCTACCCCCGCCCCATTCCCAGGTATACTTGAGAGTGGTATAATTTGTATGTGATACCCTGTAGTGTTTAGGTACCGTCCCAGTCGAGCTGTTCCAGATTTTGAGCAGGATATATCCTGCTGTGCCCTGCCTCAAAAAAAGTCATGTATTTAATTTTTTAACCGACTTTAAAAAAAGGAGGAGGTTACTCAATTCGACCGTACATATTTTTTTATGTATGTTCGGGGATAACTCCGTCGTTTATGAACCGATTTTGATAATTCTTTTTTTGTTGGAAAGGAGATATCCCTAGTTTAGTACCATGATAAGGAAACCTGGATCTGATTATGGGATCACAGAGAAATCGAGGGAAACTCTCGAATATCCGCGTAACTTTACTGGTGTACCAATTTTAAAGATTTTTAATTTAATCGAAAGCCAATATTTATCATGTGATCACATTTAAATTTCATCGAGATCTGATTACAACTTTTGGAGTAATCTTTGATAATGCGTATTTACTTGATAATTTTTTCGTCTACCTACGTTGTATTATTTGTCGATATAATTGAAGTCGGCTTTTCATCGTTTGCCTGCAAACTCAATTATTGTATTACTATATATGTATGTATCATAGTGATACAAAATTCTTTCTCCTGGCCGTGTCTCGACTGGAAGAGATCACCTTCAGAGTTGAGTCCACCACAATTGTCAATTTCTATTGTATATATTTTTAAATGCAATAAATTTAACCACTCACGTGTAAGTTGCGAGCTAATCTGGTGAGCGTGTCCATTGCTGAGGCGAGGGGGAGGCAGAGTTTGAAGTGGCTCCGTATCTCTCGTGTTTTCGTGTAACACGTCCTGAAACAAAAAAAAAAACCTATTTCAGTATAATCGTAATAAAAATCACTTTCGCTGAAATTTAATCTATACTAATATTATCTATATATTAATACGTGAAGCAGCACACCTTTGTACCCTTTTTACGAAAACTGCGCGGACGAAGGAGTATGACATTTCGCACACTTATAGTTTATATAGAGAAGGAGTGCAGAATGCTAATATTTTTTAAAAACTATGCATAAAAAATACATGAAATCAATAAAAAAAAACATTACGCACACTACCATGTATTTTACCCACACACGCATATATAACTCTTCTATTTATTATTATAGAAGTATATAGTCTTTGACTGAAATTAATTATAGTCGAATTTCGACCACTGGGCGACCATAGGTTGTGTGTTTGTTTAAACGCACTCATCTCAGGAACTACTGCGTTGAATAAATAAATAAATAAATAAATATCTACACAATACACACAATCGTCTGTTCCTAAAGTAAGCAACTTAATGCTTGTGTTATAGGTAACAGCCGACTGGTATATAGCTACATATTTTTTTTTTCGATAAACATATAATACATATATAAATAAATATTTTTTTTATTAATTTTATCGTAATTTATTAAGTTTTTTATATGCCCGACGTTTCGGATACTTTACAGCAACCACGGTCACGGGATGACTAAAATAAAAGGATAAAATCCGAAAAAGTTATTTCATTACGATAAATAAAATTCGCGTAAACATTAAGAAGCAATATACAGACAGAGTAAACATTTTTTGGTAAATTTGTCGCTTGAAGGAAGTACACAGCACTAGTTTTATCATTAAAGTGATAAATGAGTTAATTATATGTGAATGATGATTTATTTACACAAGTGTACTCACGACGTGGTCGTCGACTGTGTCAATGAACTCGTCGTCGGAGTCGTGTCGTTGACGTTGCGGGCTCGTGTCGTGTACGGGGGAGGACGTGCCGCTCCCTAAGCGAGAACCTGAAAAATAATAACGATTCAGCCTGTAACATCCCACTGCTGGGCATAGGCCACTTTCTCCATGTAGGAGAAGGATCAGAGCTTAATCAACCACGCTGGTAAAATGCGGGTTGGCGAATTGCCTACTTGAGTAACGACGGAGACCGATAGCTTAACGTGCTCTCCGAGGCAACGGGGGCAGTGGGGAGGGGTCCTTGAGACCAGAAACAGATATTTGTATAAACGCAAATATCCACTCCGAGCTGGAATCGAATCCACGACCGTCGGTATTTAGGAGCCATCGACACGGCATACGCACTATTAGACCAGAGCGGTCGTCGGAAAATAATATTAAAAAAAAAACTTTTTTATACACAACTATCGACAAACAAGCGTAACGGCATACAAGGTGTGGTAAGCGATTACCGTGGCATATAGAGTTATAGACGATTGCAACATCAGAAGCATCGCAAGCAAGTTGCCGACCTTACCCCCCCCCCCCCACCCCCGACCCTGTCCGGGAGCTCTACTTTATCCACCACAGGAACACAACACTGCTGATAGCAATCATTTTAGCTGTGATCTTCTGTAAGGTTGAGGTTCTTATATGTATATATAGCAGTAGTTTTTAAAATTCTTAAAGGTAATAAGTTATGCCCCATTTTAGTAATTATAATTATTTTCTCCACTATTAGAAGACGTAAGTCTTCTAAAAATGAATAAGTACTTATCGTAATCGTAATGTAAAACTACCGTCGAATTGACATCTAGTTGATCCTTAAAGAACCGGCGAAAACTAAACAGTTTCTGTCTTAATTGTCAATATTTCATTTAATAATGGGACTTACAGCAAATATCATTTTGAAACTCATGTTTTGGCGATGTTGCAGACGCCATGGTCGACGGTTGACTGAGTAAATTCGAGTTTGATGGTAATATGCGGGTAGGTCAACAAATCGAACGATCTACCCTCTTTCTTTCATTTTTGAGGAGTCTCTATGGTAACGCGTGTACTTTTCCATACGGTTTAGGGAGTTTCAAAATTACAATCGCAGTACATCTTATAACACTAAAAGTTATATTTTTTATGAGTCTTGGGCAATAATACTATATTCAAAGTTTCCCTTGATACCTTTAGTAATCAAATCGCCTTAGCACCTTTAGGACATTCTTTTTTTATTACTAATAGTTCCTACCTCAGAGGTAGGGCATAGCAGGAAATTTTATGTTTAAAATCTGGAGCAGCTCGACAGACGAAGAACCTCAACTTTTCACAAGATCACACCCAAATAACACTACTCTCATATTTATGTTCCTGGGGTAAATAAGATCAGGTGAAAACTCTTGGGAAGAGTGGGAGTAGTGTCGGAACACACTTGCGATACATCTGGTGAAGCAGAAGTAAGAGTAACAACTTACCATCAGGTGGATCAAATGCTTGTCTATACCTCCCTTGACGTAAAATAAAAACCACTGCTACCAAAACCATTACCGGGGTACTCTTACTCCGAAATTATCTAGATTCAAGAATCTCTTACGTGAAGGAGAATCAGCATCCGCCTCCGTCTGCGAGTCTCTCCTACACCTCGCGAGTATATCACCAGCCACTAGCTGTAAATCAGCGCTCGGAAAATCGTGCTCGTCGTCCGTGACAAGTAGGAAGGACGCCACTTCGCTGTTGTAGGACATCGTTTCAACTATCTGGAATTTTTCAAAGGTAACCTTGGAGTTACGATGATACGAATTTTACTTTAAACATAAATGTAGACTTTACACAGATGTATTTACTTGTGATTTTATTCTATAGTTGAGATACCCATTTTGTATATATGTTTTTTTTATAGCTTACTAGCTGACCCCGCAAACGTTGTTTTGTCATATATCTTATTAACCCCGTTAATCCCCTTATCCCTCCCCCCTTATAACTTCGGGTTATGAGAAATAGATATTGGCCGATTCTCAGACTTACCTATACCTACAAAATTTCATAAAAATCTGTAGTGAATAGAGTGATTCCAGAGGAAGGTTTGTATGTATAATATATGCATAATATCGTTGAGGAACATTGATTGTTTTTGCCACCGTGCGAGGCTGGGGCGGGTCGCTAGTCTTATATATAAAATTCTCGTGTCATAATGTTAGTTACCATACTCCTCCGAAACGGATGGACTGCTGGATTTTTATGAAATTTTATGTGCATATCAACCAACATAAAATGATGAGAATCAGATCTACCCGGTCTGAGAATCGGCCAACATCTATTTTTTATACCCGTAAGTTATAAGGGGGTGGGGAATTAAGGGGAGTTAATAACATATATAGAAAAACAACGTTTGTGTGGTCAGCTAGTACATTTTTTTTTTTTTAATTTTTTATTTAATGGGAGTTTAATCACTTAGTGATCACTTTATGTTATGTCACCCCCGTAACATAAATGATACAAAATGACAACAACAAAAACATAGCCATATAACAATAAGTAACATTATACTTAGTTAAAAAAAAATAATAATAATAGGCCACGGACCAAGAACAAAGCCACAGTTATGTGTGATTTGTTCTTGGTCCCCCGCATATCCTAACTTTTGACACTTACAATATGATTGAACTAACCCTAATTATTATCTTTGATATATAGCAAATAACATCCTGCACAGCACCATAGCATCCTCCGAAAAGGGAGAGGCCAAGGCGCTGTTGCAAGCTCCTACATCCGATCCCCAGCCTAGCACTTGTCACTCCGACACGTTCCGGTCACATTCCATCAACACATGATAAACATCGTCAATGACATCACAAACTGGACAATTTGGAGAATCAGTTTTTCCCATAAAATGTATGAACTTGTTGGATGGAATGTGACCAGTACGCATTCTCAACAAAGCCACTACATGCTTTCTGTCCATCTTATTCTCCTCGAACCATGGGTAACGAAGTGGCTCAGACTGTACTATTTTATACCAAATACCTTTCAATCGCGAACGCTCATCAAAGTACTCGCGCCATTTGGATCTACAGAGTGTTTTTAAGCTATTAAGCCAATCTGAGTGTAACGGCAAACATGCATATTCAATCCCTTCGTAAGCTGCTTGTCGGGCTAATAAGTCAGCCTCTTCGTTACCCATGATGCCAACATGAGAAGGTATCCACTGGATCAAAACATTTTTATTTAATGCACGGATTTTGCAGATAGTATCTATAATGACTACGGCTATCGGTATCCCTCGAAGACTCGAGGGTATCCGAGCCAGATGTTGAATACTACTTTTAGAATCCGAAAAAATCACAAAGTTTTCCTGATCTATGTGCATTATGTATGATAGGGCTTCGGAGATCGCTACGAGTTCACAGTTCATGATCGAGATGTTGGCCTTGATTTTAAACTTAGCTTTAACATCAAGCTGGGGATCAAAGAAAGAAGCTCCTATATTTAAACCATCCTTAGAACCATCAGTAAACAATTTATAATGACGGTTAAACTTTTTGTTTATCATTCTAATGCAACTAGATTTGAGATCGGATACATTAATCAATCTTTTTGCCTTACTAACTCCGTCAATATTAGCACTTATAGTTTGACTTAGATCAATACTGCTTATCCATGTGTCTAAAGAGAAAATATCTATTATGGGACTAGAGTGTATAAGCGACTCCCTATATGTTCTATGGATAAGTATAAGCAATGGTAGTTTTTTATTTCTCCAATACAAATTCTGGCAAAGGTTGGATAGCTCTTCTAAGATGTCTGTAAGGATTTTATTGTTTTGAATTGCTCTTGATCTTAAATAAAATTTACCTGTTAGAAAAGTCCTCCGAATACATAGTGGCTGTAAGCACAGCTCACTTTCCATCGCATGGATTGGGGTGCTTTTGATAAAACCTCCTATGATTCTCATTGCCTGGTTTTGTATTCTTTCTAGCTTAACAAGGTGACTAGTCCTACTATTTCCATATAAAAAACAACCATAATCAATCCTACTGCGAACTATCGATATGTAAAGCCTACGAAGATGTTTGGGGTGAACACCCCATTCAGCGCCAGCTAGAACTTTAAAAATGTTTAAAAACCGACAAACCCTCTCCCGTGTCTCGTTTATATGCTTCCCCCATGTTAGAGAGCTATCCAGCCACATGCCGAGGTATTTGACATAATGAACTTGCTCTATCATGTAGTTATTAACAGACAGATGAAGCCTGTTTCTTCTTCTACCTCTGCTAAATAGGCGAACTTTGGTTTTATTATGAGATACACTTAAACCTAACTCTGTCATCATACATTGAAATTTATTATACATTATATATAACAAATAAATACCTTATGTAACTCATTAACATATGACTGCATCGCTTCTTCTTTCGGCATGTCACCCAATTTTTTCCACGCCTCCCATTTTGCTCTAAAATACGGAAAGGTTACATTTTAGCACAATTTATTTGAAATTTCCGCATTTCTAGACAAAACCAGCACAGTGATTAATTTTTATTATTTATTTATTTAATACTTTATTGCACAGAACTAATAACTAACTTAAAAATAATTTCAAAACCAAATAAAATTCCTTTATTGATTTTTTTCAGATTTAGTTATGAACATTTTCCGAAAAAACTAAATCATAAAATCCGAAAAACAGTCTAATAATTACATTAAATGCAGGAGAAATCCCACAAACATATTCCATTTGAAAAATTCACACGAAATTTGTAACTAAATCAACTAATAATAAGCGTGGAATAAAATACCTTGGATGTTTGGACATATAGATTTTTATGTAAAATACAACGGCAAAAACGAGGGCGATTGCTATCCACATATGAGATATTGTCAATTTAACTGTTTATATAAATTTTATCTTTAGTCTATTTATTATTTAAAAAAAAAAACTAATTTTATGAACTGAGAGCAATCAATGGCTTTTAAGGAATGACAGCTAACAATCAGCTAACCTTACTTTACTGCACATGCGCAAATACCCTTTACCTCTATATACGAATGTTATACCTATTTAATTATTCGGAAAGCGTTTTGTTTTTCTTGGTCGAGTAAACGAATCGTTTTTATTATAGGAACAGGGCTTTAATAGTCTACAGACCTGTTTCACCGGTTCTGATTAAAGTTTATCCTGAACATAAGTTATGAATAAACTTTAAAAGCCGGAGGTAAAATAATCCACTAAAGTCTGATTCACAATTGCGAGTGGAAATATCCCATAAATAAATTGGGATTCGATGGCGAAATAGCAAAACTACTCTATACTATTTCATCTAACCGCTCGAGTGACTAGTTACCATAATAGATTAGGCATTATGTGTGTCGAAATCAAAGCTTCGAATAAGTGGTAATGATTAAAAAATAATTTATTGAGCAAAAATGGCTATATAGATATAAAAATATTTACATTCGAAAATCAAATTAACCAATCGAAATATTAGTATTTTAACCAATCATAAAATTTCAGTTCTGCCTCTTTCCCACGCAGGTCGTCTCTGTCGCAAGCGGGCGCAAGCGCGGTCACGGGGCGATGTGATAAATACGTCATACGTTCCCGTGGTTCACTCACGGGTCAGGGGCTCATTTAGCGGCGATCGGCGCGACGAATAGACGTCTGATTGTTACTCCACTCGGCGGTACACGTGGTACGCACGTACAAGCTGGACCGCATGTGATTGATGGTGTATCCGATATTCTTGCATAGCGTGCTGTGATAATTCACAGCAGTCTTGTTTTTCGCAAACGAAACAGTTCTTTTCAGAACTTGCTGCATCTTTTTTCTAAATAATTACTTGGCACGAGGCTATAGTAAAATCGAGAATATATAAAAATCGTATAAAGCTTTCCGTAGTCAAACGTAACTTTACATCTATAAGTATGTAAATATATCATAATGACGAGAGCTTAGTGAATAGTTATTCTTTTACTGAATCATATTTTTATAACACTTTACCCAATGATCAAAGTCAAATACGTATGTATATATATATTTAGGTATATTTGATATTTTTTGATTACTGTAGCTTATAGATGCCTGCAAAACTGCAAGCATCGCAAGCGCGTTGCCGAACCTACCCCCAATCCCCCAGGGGCTTTGGTCACCTTACTCTCTTTACGTATTATTATTTAGCTGTGATCTTCTGTGAGGTCCAGGAACTTCCCCAGTCGGGCTGCTCCAGATTTTGAGCGGGATATTACCTTCTGTACCCTACCTCAGTTAATGCAAGTGTATGCAAGTACATACATTAGTTTTATACAAGTCTATGGGTAATGTATTTGGATCACATCATTGACCTCAATGTTAATTATACTAACTCGTACGAAATGGACATAATTGCATCACTTATATAACCGTTTTCCAATGCGTTGATGATTCGTGATTTACTATTTCCCTTTTATGAAACGGTAATGGTTTATTTATTTATTTATTTAGAAAACCAACAGCTTTAAACAATGTATCTTACAGCTAGGTATATGCTATAGAATATAGCCAATAACAGGTTTCCCTTAGAATAATTAAATTATGGAATGTCCGCTTGCAACATCAAAACAACCGCCCCCAACTAAATGCGTAAAGATGCACATCACACATATACTAAAATAACATCCCCTAGAACCAGAGGCGAAGTTGATACAAGATTGTGGTTGGTTATATTATTTCTATACTACGTAATATTGTAAAAGCTGGAGAGTTTGTTTATTTGTTTGAATGCGCTAATCTCAGTAAATACTAATTCAAATTAACCCTTAAACCGCCATGTCATAATTCGCGTGAAGAGCCTGTAGCGCCAGCAACCTTTAGGTAAAATTTTGCATAGTGTTGTATAGTTATCGATAAACAAAGTAATGAAATAAATAAAAATTACCAAATTTTAATCAAAGGTTTAATTTCTTTATTAGGTATAGTACCGCACATAAATTAATCTTCAAACATACGTTAATCAGTCTTTAAACATACTTAATCAGTCTTGATTGTTATTTCTTCATAAAAAAATTAATACTCTTCTTCTTCTTCTTAAAATGGCTTTGAATAGTGCCAAATGAGCACAGATGATTTCGCCAATGTCACATAGAATAAAATTAATACTCTGGAGTTGGACACGGGCTGCAAGCCTCTTGATTTTGTGTTAAGTCTTTTGCACGAACATTACGAATTAAAATGATGTTCATATACCTACACCTATGGCAGACATGGAAAAAAAATAGCCTACCGATTCAATATCACTCTCCGTTGAATTGCCACTACTAGAAATAGCATTGTTTTATTTCTGATATATATCTCATTTTAAGTGAATGTTAAATAAAGTTCTTTAAACCTATATTTATTAGTTCTTCGTCGTCGTATAACATCATCGACAACTACTAGACACTAGCAAAGAACTAATCATAAAGTGACATGATTTAAACTCGAGTAACGTAGGTATAACTCGTGTTCTCACCGTTTGTGTGAAGATAGAATAGATAAGATTACCGTTTCTCACTGCACAATAAATTTGAATAAAACAATTTAATAAAATATATAATTACCTCTTCATCAATATCAAATTCTTCGTCTGACACAAATTCGACATCGTCATCACCTTCTAGAATTCGTATTAATTCTTCAGCAATCGTCATGGTAAATTTCAATTTTAAAAACATGAACGTAAAACTTACTAACTCACTACTATATCACAAAAACACGCGCAACACTAATGGAAAATTCCATACTTAATGTATTACATACTTAATGTACTTTTATTTATTCAATAACTTGGTATTTAATATAATACTTTTGTTTATAAATATTCCATATCTTATAAATTCTAACATTATGTCTCATCACTACTGTCGGATAGTAATTATAATTGTGTTTGCAGGCAAACGAAGAAAAACCGCCTTCAATTATATCGACAAGTAATACAACATAGGTAGACAAAAAAATTGTCGAGTAAATACGCATTATCAAAGATTACTCCAAAAGTTGTAATCAGATGTCGATGACATATAAATGTGACCACACGATAAACATCGGCTTTCGATTAAATTAAAAATCATTACAAATCGGTACACCCAGTAAAAAGTTATGTGGATTTTCGAGAGTTTCCCTCGATTTCTCTGGGCTCTCATCATACTATCCTGGTTTCCTTATTATGGTACCAAACTAGGGATATCTCCTTTCCAACGAAACAGAAGAAGAATTATCAAAATCGGTTCATAAACGACGGAGTTATCCCCAAACATACAATTAAAAAAAAAATACGGTCGAATTGAGTAACCTCCTCCTTTTTTGAAGTCGGTTAAATACGACATAGGCGTTGGAAGTCAATACACTTTCTCCGGGATAATATTAGTAAATTTACCTTAATTAAAATAGTATTTTATTTTGTTTCTTGAGTAGTAAATCTGAATTGTAACACTAATTAAAAGGTTGAATAGATAAACTTTTGAAAAAAAAAGTATTTTAGGCTAAAACATCATAATACGTTTAAAAATTGAATATATAGTACACAGGGTTTTGTGTCGGATAAATCCGACTCAATTTCCGAAATTTTTTGTCAGGACTCAGGGCTCAGGCGGTGAAAGGGTTAAAAAACGTTTGTATGTAATGTATCACTTACCGAAGAAGCCTTTAGTCTAAATAATATATAAGTTTTTTTTTCCTAAATAAAGACGGGTGAAACCGCGGTACACAGCCAGTGTTATGATATATTGTGTTATATTGTGCCTGTGTTACTTCTGGACAATTTCACTTCTATCTAGTGATAACTGTCGTTTAAGACTAATTCCTATATTAAAAACTATTCGTTTTGTTCACAGACCCGTAGCGGTCAAAAGCTATAAAGATGTTTGTCGTGGTCTGAGTGTATCTTGTGTGTGTTAGCATTTAAATTTGTAATTCTGACGATTATTAAAATATTGGATTTTGTATTTATTCGTTTAATACCAAAGAGAAGAAGCAGTTATTGTTTAATTATTTATATATATATTATACAACTAGGTAGGCAAACAAACATACGACTCACCAGAAGCATCGCAAGCGCGTTGCCCACCCAATCCCCCCCCCCCCAGGAGCTCTGGTCACCTTACTCACCAACAGGAACACAATACTGCTTGAAAACAGTATTTTTTATTGATTAGCTATGGTCTTCTGTAAGATCAAGGTACCACCCCAGTCGGGCTGCTCCATATTTTGAGCACAAAACTCTCTGTTGTGCCCTACCTCAGTTAAGTACTACCCCAGTCGGGGTGCTCCATATTTTGAGCAAGAAATTCCGACTCGATAAGTGGCGTATAAGTAATTAGTGTGATTACTTATTCAGTGTAATTAAAAGTGTGTATTGTGAATGAGTAGCTATAGATTTGAAGTGAGTAATAAATATGTGTTTCCGAACCTCCCAAGTTCCCACAAAGCATTCCTTACCTACCAGGGGCCGATAAGTGTGAAGCGCTTTTTTAAATATTCATCTTACTACCGTTTTGCTTATTTCTTACGTAACTAGTAACTTTGATAAGACCATACCTATTGACTACGTCCCAAAAGCCAGGTTTGTCCTTTTTGCATGGTCCCTCTGTCGCTTGCTTGAAGTAACTGTAGAACTTTAGCATCATATCATTGCTAGGCTGGTATGATCCTGTCGAAGAAATATTTAAATCAATACAAACGTAATTATAAAGTTTTTTGATAGCGATTAAAACATACAGGTATATAAACATAGCGATTAAAACATACAGGTATATAAACATAGGGTTTCACTTAAAATAGAAAAGATTTATAAAGAGTTGCTCAATTTTTGGTTCTGTAGGATATTTACTAAATATCTGGAAATTGTTTTGATCTAAATAATTTTTAATCGTAATTCGTATGTTTTGAAATTAAACTACTTAAGAACCGTGTTGATTTGAAACTCGATTAAACAAAAATTTATTTATTTATACTTTATTGCACTCAAAAAATAGATATAAAACATACAATAATAGAAAGGATTATGGCAAAGGTGGACTTATCTCTTAAAGAGATTTCTTCCAGTCAACCCATGGTCATGAGTAAGTGTTTCATATAGCGAGGCAAACAGTGCAAGAAGTATTCATTCAGAAGAAAATAAAAAATAAATAATAAATATTAAAAAAAAAAAAAACACCAAAGAAAAAATAAATAAAATAAAAGAATAAAATGTATATATAATTATATACAAAAATGTAACATACTACATATTAACAAATACATATAATGATACATACTAAAACATAAATATACTTATACACATACATAAACATATACATACTCACTATAATATATAAGTAAATACATACATATTCTATTATATACAGATGATTACACATTAGCTAGTGAAAGCAAGTGTTTCTTTAATTTATATTTAAAGGAAACAAGGGAAGGACTAGTTTGAATGACTCTTGGGAGTTTGTTCCATAGTATGGAGGCGCGTACCGAATAAGAATTTAACTTAAATTTTGGATTACATTTCGGTATGTCTAGCTTAGCTGTAATGCCAGGGCGCGATCGAAAGCGGGCAATGGAGATGCATCCCAGGTACCGGCTAAAAGGGCTCGCCTCGACGACTCTCAGTCGCCGAGGGGTGGTCCCAAAAAGCCGAGGCTGGCTGATGGTACCCATGTCCCCTACTCAGCGGCAGCGCAGTCGGACTTACTGGTTGCGGTGACAACTGTGACCGGAGAGCACCTGACTGCACAGGCCGCACAGGAAGTACAGGTCCTTCTACAAGAGCGCCTTCTAAAGGATCTTGTAGAAGCGACCGATGATGAACCGGTGAACCCTGTTTTTCAGGGTAAACCGATATACGCCGATGGAGCTCTGAAGCTGTGGTGTGAGAACCGCGAAACCGTGGGGTACCTCACACGTATAGTTTCGGAGCTCGCCCTGCCCACGGGCACCAAATTAATGGTCAAACGGCAGTGCGACCTTGTCAGGCTGGTCCGCTGCGGGGTCCTCCTTCCGGGTGAACAACCGGACATCTGGAAGGTGGGACGCGCGCTGCGGCTCCAGAATGTGTGGGCCAAGGTAGACAGCTGGATCCTCCATAAGGTTGACAGACAGGAAGGTAATACGTTCCTGATCTTCAGCGCTCCCGAGGACGTGGTGCAGACCCTGGTGGAACGAGAGCGCCGACTCTGCTATTTGCTGGGGTCGGTGTACGTGAAGTTCCAGGGTCCGAAAGGTAAATTTACCGAGCACCTGCCAACGGAGCATGACGACCCCATGGAGGATCAAAACAACGGAGAACAGGCGAAGGGGGAAGGGTCGGGAGCAATCCCGGCTATCCCCGAGCCACCCCCTGTGAGGCAGTCGAGCCCCAAACCCCAGACCGAAGAGGCAGTGGTCGTGGAGGAGCTGCTTCTGGAGTCGGAGGAGGGGGCTTGCCTGGCAAGCCTGGACAACCTGGCCATAGGGGAGACAGTGATGGAGGAGGCAGGGATGCTGTCTGACGATGGCTTACCCAGCTCACCCATCCTGTAAAGTCCTCCAAGCAAACCTCCACCATAGCATGACAGCAACGGCTCAAATGCGTAAATGGTTGGAGGTTAACACAACAGCCATTGCACTGATCCAGGAGCCGTGGGTCAGGAATGGCACTGTATGCGGACTCCGGAACTCTGGAGGTAAGCTAATTACACATACAGGCTCGGAAAACAGCAGGGCCTGTATTTACATCACCAACAATATACAGGCGCAAACATTAACGAGATTCTGTTCTAGAGATGTGTGCGCCATACAGCTGCATAGTACGCAAGACCACAGCCTGCCGGAGATGGTGATCGCGTCGGCCTACATGCCGGAGGCTGATGCGCCACCGCCGCACGACATGGCACGGCTGATAACATACTGCGAAGAGGCCAGGCTGCAACTAATTATAGGCACTGACTCCAACGCACATCACACCCTATGGGGAATGAAAACAACAAACGAAAGAGGTAAGCTCTTAGTTGAATATTGTTTTCAGATCTCGATGAAATTAAAATGTGACTACAACAAAACAAATAAAATGAAGTGGGACCAAATAACACACACCACCTTTCGATTAAAAAAATATAATAAATTAGAAGAACGGAACAAACTAGAACAAAGTTTATAGTTGTATATTGTTTTAACAAAGTACATAAACCCTATAACTGCGTGCTGACCTTATATATGTGTAGAATATTAGTATGCGCAGTAACAAACAAACATGCAAACCATAAAATAAAAGCTACTTTGTGACAAAAATGTTTATGAAGAACTGTTAAATTTTAAGAAACTGAAATGCACTTCTAAAATTCATATATTTCCTCATAAAAATATAATACATTCATATTATATTTTTTGTAATGTTACCTATATTGACGACCACTTTGGTGTATGGTGCGTGTGTCTTGTAAGCGACGCCTAAACAGCGGCGGTCGCGGGTTCGATTCCCACTCGGAGTGGATATTTGTGTTTATGAAAATACTCCTTTCCGGTCTGAATGTGCCTTTGTGGGTCTCCAAACCGTGCCTCGGAGTGCCCGTTAACCTGTCGGTCCCGGTTGTTATCATAAATACCTGATGACGATCGTTACTCATAGCAGGGAATATATCCGCCCACCCGCAGTGGAGCATCGTGGTGAATTAAGCTCCGATCCTTCTCCTACTTACATGGAGAAATAGGCCTATGTCCAACAATAGGATGTTTGTTACAGGCCGAATCGTATAACTATATTTTTCGTGTGAATACACAACTCCAATTTATTGTAATTTAAACTATTTGTAAGTTTTATCACTCATGGTATATTTTTTAAATATTTATACTAACAATTTAATCATTATAAGACCTGACGTGAGAATATTTAACTATAAACTATTTAAAAAAAAATGAAGAATTGAAATCACACTGCGGAAAATGTTTAATTAATTCATTTCTCACATTTAAAGTAATATTTAATAATATATCTATTATATTATATGCAAATAAAAATAATTGCGTTTGCAGGCAAACGAAAAAAAAAAACCGACTTTAATTACATCGACAAGTAATACAACGTAGATCGACGAAAAAATAGTCAAGTAACTACGTGTTATCAAAGATTACTCAAAAAGTAGTTATCGATCTCGATAAAATTTAAATGTGGCCACATGATAAGCATCAGCTTTCGATTAAATTAAAAATTATCAAAATCGGTACACCCAGTAAAAAGTTATGCGGATTTTCGAGAGTTTCCTTCGATTTCTCTGGGATCCCATCATCAAATCCTGGTTTCCTTATCATGGTACAAAACTAGGGATATCTCCTTTCCAACAAAAAAGAATTATCAAAATCGGTACATCCAGTAAAGTTATGTGGTATAATACAACGTAGGTTGACGAAAAAAGCGTCAAGTAAAAACGCATTATTAGATATAACTCGAAAAGTAGTTGTTAGATCTCAAATAAATTTAAATGGTACCATTTGACACACACCACCTTTCGATTAAAAAAAATTTGTCGAAATCGGTCTACACGGTCAAAAGTTCTGATGTAACATACATTAAAAAAGAAAAAAAAAATACAGTCGAATTGAGAACCTCCTCCTTTTTTGGAAGTCGGTTAATGAATCATCAACATGCATGTACACATATAACTTCGTATTATAAAGCAATTGTGTTTGCTAGCAAAAGAAACAAAACCTACTTTTAGGTAAGCGTGTTCCATCCTAGACCACATTCTCACTTAACATCAGGTGAAATAGTGGTCAAACGCAAGCCTATCTAATTATAAAAAAAGACTTGCAGAAAAAGACTTTGCAGTTTGATCTTAGACAGTTAAGTAAATACGCGTTATCAAAGATTATTCAAAAAGTAGTCAAGAAGCTGTGTGGCTACGGCAATAAAGAATTTAGCCACCCCCTCTCTTCCCGTGGGTGTCGTAAGAGGCGACTAAGGGATAACAAGGCTCCACAACCACCTTGGAACTTAAGAAGCCGACCGATGGCGGGATAACCATCCAACTGCTGGCTTTGAAATACACAGGCCGAAGACGGGCAGCAGCGTCTTCGGTGCGACAAAGCCAGCCCTGCAGTCACCAATTCGCCTGCCATCTGGTAGACTGGTTGTTTGGCACCTTTGTAGTATAAAAAAATATCAAAGCAATATAATCTAGCGTGGTGAATATGGGCAACACACATGAGTTCACGCCATTTTTAGCGCAAACTTGTGGAGGTCTTGTAATATTAAATTACATTGTTAATCATATATTAATACGCTAAGGTTAAGATGTTCAAAAATTAACACCAATTTGTTGAAAAACGCAACTAAAATTGATTTAAAAATCAAACATACAATAAAAAAACAATGGACAGACAAGAAAATAACAATCTCAAAAACGTCAACTAAAGCTGACGTGTGCGTTCGATTACATTCTTCTGTATAAAAAGAAGCAGAAAAAAGAAATATTTGCCCACCAGAGGGATATTTACACTGTTCTATCAGTCGTTGAGTCAATGTACAAATTTTTTTTTTTGGCTAGAAGAACTAATTTTCTTTGCCTTCCGTATATACTAAAAAGGAGGTTACTCATACTTAAAGAAATTTACAGCGCTTTCCAGCGCTATTGGAGTGAGACAACGCACACTGCACATAGTTACCAGCTCTTTGCTTGCTTGTCCAGTTAGCAAACAATTTGCAAACGCTCGCAACCTATTAGTCCCAATCGAAAACGAACGAATGCAAATATTTTATAATAGTTTATACACAGCTATGCTATGCATTATGCATATGCTCAGCCGTGTCTTAGCCAAGTAACCGTTTAAGGGTCAATTACGCCATTTGATAATTTAGATCGACCGTCAAGGGCTCTTACACTAATCTCAAGAAAAGTGTCAAGTAAACAATAGGTAAATCATGTAAAATCGTTAGTAATCAAAGATACTTAACTGAGGTATGGCACAGCAGGAATTTCCTGCTCAAAATATGGAGCAGCCCGACTGGGGTAGTACCTCGACCTTACAGAAGAGCACAGCAAAATAATACTGTTTTCAAGCAGTATTGTGTTCCTGTTGGTGAGTAAGGTGACCAGAGCTCCTGGGGGGATTGGGGATTGGGTCGGCAACGCGCTTGCGATGCTTCTGGTGTTGCAGGCGTCTATAAGCTACGGTAATCGCTTACCATCAGGTGAGCCGTACGCTTGTTTGTTGACCTAGTGACATAAAATAAAAATACTCAAGTGGTCTTAACTTGTTGCTAACGTAAAAGTTCTAAATATAGGTAAACAACAAATTCCTTAATGTCTACAATACGAAGCGGAGTAAAAGATAACAAAAGAGGTAAGTAATGAACTAAAAACTTAGTTGGTACCTCTCTCTCTATCCGCAACGTGGCTAAAATCTTTTTTTTTGTTTTTGTTTGTTTGGGTTTGCTTTAACTACGATGTTTTTCAATACGAGTGTGATAATTATTTTGTTCAAACCAATCATAATAAATATATATCCGCCAACCCGCACTGGAGCAGCGTGGTGGATTTAGCTCTGATCTTTCTGCTACATGGGGAAAGAGGCCTATGCCCAGCAATAGGATATTACAGGCTGAAGCGTATACGTTACCGTTCAAAAGAAACAAAGAAGTAAAGACTCATTTCAAAACACAAGCTTTAAAATATTTCATACAATTGAACAGTTAACAAAATTGTACAGTGGTACTTTATGGTAATTTAAATATAATTATATTAAAAAATTCATTATTAACAATAGCATTTGAAACGCTGCTGAATCACGTACATACTAAGCTGATACAAACATATTAGAAGAAAACATATTCGAAATTGTACAAATTACCGAAATGAACAAATTACGAATAAACGTATGTGGTTGAGTTCCGAACGATTGCACTAAATTTGGATAATTTTTAAGACAGTTTTGTGTAAAATGGTGGCAACTGTCGGTAACTTCCTCATGGTGCACCCTGTGCAACTGGATGGGAAGCAGTTTTACCGTACCATTGTGGAACTGCAGCCAATCAGAACAAACAGATAGACAGCAAACCAAAATTGTAAAATATGTTATATTGGCACCGCGTGTACGTACATCCATATGCATTTAGTAAAAAGCGATTATTTTAATATTACAAACAGACACGACTTTATTTATTTGTGTACATAATACTAGATTATGTAAAACTAGAGCTAGTTTTACTTAATCTGATACCAACATTTTTTGAAAGAAAAAAAAACAATAATAACGTTCCGCATTACGTAACATCTCCATTAAGTCTAAGAAAAAAGGCGTCGTTAATAAAAACTGCTATAGAAAGTTCTTTGAGAGCTTTCATTGCGATTCTAATATTGTAAAATGTAAGGGTTTCCGTCCGTAAAAATACTTTAAAATATGTAGGAAGCATTTTAGCAAAAACTGTAAAAAATTATAAATATTCTTTGACGGTTCGCAGGAAAGTGGACATAAGGTGCCAATCAAACCACTAATTGCAAATTCATGCGACGTTTCGATCCTTTATTGGACCATCATCAGGCATCTAAAATACACACAAACATTGTTACAACATTAATTAGTTGTACAGCTTTCTTCAATGGACACAACGATAAATAATTTATAAATATTTTTATTTAGCTTTGACTAGCCCGTTGGTACAGTCTGTAGTGCTTTCTGATCCGAGGGTTCATGGTCCCATTTAAATTTTAATCGTGATTTGACGAGAATTTTTCGAGTTATCTCTAAATATGCGTATATACTACATATTTGACTATTTTTTCGTCTACCTACGTTGTATTACTGATCCATGTAATCGGAGTCCGTTTTTTTTTTGTTTCGTTTGCAAGCGAACACAATTATTTTTATATATGCTTTAGTTTACTTTTATTTGACAAGTATAGATCTGATTTTTCTTAGTTATTTTTTTATAACTAGGTCGGTAAACCGATGACCGGTACGGCTCACCTGATAGTAAGCGATTAGCGCAGCTTATAGACGCCTGCAACACCAGAAGCATCGCAAGCGCGTTGCCGACCCAATCCCCCCCCCCCCTCACCACCAGAAGCTCGGTCACCTTACTCACCAACAGGAACACAATACTGCTTGAAAACAGCATTATTTAGCTGTGATCTCCTGTAAGGTCGAGGTACTACCCCAGTCGGGCTGCTCCATATTTTGAGCAGGAAAACGTAAATGTAAGTATGTAGTCCAGAGCTCATAAGGATGCGCTGTATCGGCTAATAAGGAAATCATCATCAAAATTCCACTACTGAAATTGAACGACAGCGAAACCACGAGTCCAGTTAGTATTCGTTCAAAACGATAGTCAAATTACGTCTCACATCGAAGACCGCTGGTAACTGCGAAAGAGAAAGTTAAATACGTGTATTTTCGGTTGCTTTTGTTACATTTCTAATGCCGTACAACATTGCATATTGGGCTTATAGTTTTTTTATTTCTAATATATAAAATTCTCATGTCACAGTTTTCGTGGCCATACTCCTCCGAAACGGCTTGACCGATTTTGATGAATTTTTTTGTGCTTATCCGGTAGCTATGAGAATCGGCCAACATCTATTTTTCATCCCCCTAAATGTTAGGGATAGTCCACCCCTAAATTTTATTTTTTTATTTTTTAGACAAAATTTTTAATTTCTATTTTTTTATGATACAACATTAAAAAATACATACAACCCTAAATTGTCAATCCTCTACCATCAACCCCTATTTTTAAATAGCGTTTAGCGGCAAGACAACGTTTGCCGGGTCAGCTAGTTATTTTATAAATACTACAAAGGTGGCAAACAAGCGCAAACAGTTAGCCTATGGATGCAACACTAAGACCATTGCAAGGGCGTTGTTTAGAGAGCCTTACCTTACCTTACACAGCAGTAAAACAATGCTACTTGACAGTATTATACGCTTAACGCTTCAGCCTGTAATATCCCGATAAGATCGGAGATAAAGATCGGAGCTTGATCCACCACGCAGCTCCAGTGCGGGTTGGCGGACGGAGAGTATTATAACAATTGGTGAAACAGACTCTTAGACAGTAAAAACTGTTTTTTTTTTTCTTTTTTTATTTAAAAATATACATACACGGGCTCAAAATGCCCATGGCTTTTGTTAAACATGCATTATAATTATATTAATACACTGGCGATTTATCATAAAAACTACAGATCGACAGTCCTCTGACTGCCTAGTAAAACTAGGACGTGGTCCGACGCTGACGGTTTTTTTTCCTTACTAGTATTCTTTGATCACTCATCATTCATTCATTCATAATTTCTGAACATTTTATTAACTTTCTTATCTATGACTATATTGTCTAAAAACTGTTTTGTTAGATTATTCGTTTTTCTCGTCGCAAGTACCGTGCCGTCACTATCAACTTCGGTACGTTTTTAAGTGGCAGTGATACCCATATAATACTGCGAATATTTTATTATATAATTTAAAAAATTTATCTTCCCAGAACTTTGTAATTGACAAAAATATTTTTTTATTTCCTTTTTCTGATAGTGTTGCTACCAACAAAAAAAAACTGGTAGCAATGTAACGCTTATTTCAATAAGCAGCTCACCTCGCGGCATTACTTGTGGAACGTTAGATCCCATGACAATTTTGATTACCTATATGATTATATTTATAATGATATATATGATTGAAAATTAACTACCTTATCTTTCACATCTCTTTATTGCTTAGGTATGAAAACCATAGAGTATTGTTTTGTTTTCCATTGTTTTTGATGCTCTCGTGCAGGACATCTTTTTTAACCGACTTCCAAAAAAGGAGGAGGTTCTCAATTCAACTGTATTTTTTTTTTTTTTTTTTTTTTTTTTATGTATGTTACATCAGAACTTTTGACCGGGTAGACCGATTTCGACAAATTTTGTTTTAATCGAAAGGTGGTGTGTGCCAATTGGTCCCATTTAAATTTATTTGAGATCTAACAACTACTTTTCGAGTTATATCTAATAATGCGTTTTTACTTGACGCTTTTTTCGTCGACCTACGTTGTATTATACCGCATAACTTTCTACTGGATGTACCGATTTTGATAATTCTTTTTTTGTTGGAAAGGGGATATCCCTAGTTTGGTACCGTGATAAGGAAACCAGGATCTGATGATGGGATCCCAGAGAAATCGAGGGAAACTCTCGAAAATCCGTAATAACTTTTTACTGGGTGTACCGATTTTGATAATTTTTAATTTAATCGAAAGCTGATGTTTATCATGGTGTCACATATAAATTTTATCGAGATCTGATAACTACTTTTTGAGTAATCTTTGATAACGCGTAGTTGCTTGACTATTTTTTCGTCGATCTACGTTGTATTACTTGTCGATGTAATTGAAGTCGGTTTTTTTTTCGTTTGCGAGCAAACACAATTATTATGTTGAGTTAAGGTTTCTATGGATTTCTTCATTTGTGCCATAAAAACTGTAAGTTCGTCGTCATGTTGACGTTAACGTAGACGTTGTCGATGGTTTACTTTGGAACCTTCGTTTTCTGTATCGGTAACTGCGGGACTTTGATATTTATGAGATTCAGTGGTCTGCTGTGGGGTGATTGGTGGAAATCTTTTTTTTTTAAATTTCAGTACAATATAATTCTATTATTTTCAAAAATATACAAAATCAGTTACTAAGGCCAGCACCTTACAATTTGACGGAATGTGTCAGAGTGGTTCGTATTTAAATGAAAAATCAATTTGCGTCGTCTTGTAATTTTAAACTATTAAATATTCAACGATAACTTTATACCTTTCAATACGTCAACGCTATCGATTTCAACATCATCTATATGCAATGGCTGTATATTACATACGACAATTATTTTATTATTAAAGATCTTTTATGAGTATGATACATTCAGCTAAATACGTAAAAAACTCATCTTTACCAACGTTATACCTGTAACTATATATATAGTTATTTACCTTCATTCGTTCTTTGTATGTAAATATATTGTTAGTAAGGTTAAATTAACCGAATCTGGCACGACACACACGCTCACCTATTGAACTTGTAACAGTGTATTACAACAGACTTTTTGACAGTGACAGTTTGACCATGTACTGGTACCTAATGTTGATGAAAATAGATCGTTGAAATATCTGTACGTACAACTTGTCGTCTTCGTTATTATCAGAAGGTTCGCATCAAAGAAAAGTTTAGATAATTTTGTTTTGCTCACAAATGAATACACCGACGTTAATATACATCGACAGTTAATAAAAGGTGGGTAGTCGTTTTTTTTTTTTAAATAATTACACAGTATTAAGGACAACTCAAAAAGTTGTCTGATTTCGATCAAATTTCAATCGAACCAAACGACAAGCACCCGCTTACGATTAAAAAAAAGTTTCACCAAAATCCGTACACCCATTAAAATGTTATGAGGTAACACGCCTAAAAAAGTCGAATCGAGTACCTCCTTCTTTTTTGAAGTTTTAAAAATTCGATAAATTTATGAATAAAAAATATGGCGATATGCTTCACCGAGTCAACTAGTAAATAATATATGTGTATCATTTCTGATTAGGGATGAAGTAATTACTGGCCGATTAACTTAAATGGCAGTAAAATTGCTTTGCGTTCTAGGCTTATGGTCGATTTGTTACATTAATTTCAAAAAAAAATTATATAAGTTTGCTCTTACCCAAAAGTCTACCAATAGTTTGCCTTACTATTTATTTATTTACCTACCTATTTATTTTTAGGAAATAATATACAATCGAATATAGTAATATAATATATAATATGTAATATCGTGAAAGTAACGATGTCTAGTCTTTTGTTATTTTAGATTTACTATAATTACGACGTTTTGTTTTTCTTTATTATCAGTTTCTAAATCAAAGTAAAATTCCATTCACTAACTGTTACTACACGTGAAATCTCAGTAAGTACATACAAGATCTACAAAGTTGAAGCGCAATTAGGCTTTTTTATCGAGTTCAGTCACCGAGGGTCTTATGAAACATTCGGATTAAGTAGTTGTAGGTGGGGTTAGTTTTTAATAAATGTTGATTTTAATTGTATAAAATTTATATTTAAGTTAACAGTTAATAAAATGTCAACATAAAATACATATGTGCGTGTACGTGACTGTGTCTCCTTTAATTCCACTCCAGCGGGGCTGAAGTGGTCAATTTTTGATATGATATTCAAAAATGTTTAGAATTCCTAATGTGTGGGTAACACAAAAATAAAATCGTACATATTAAAAATAGCATGGTGTCGTCTCCTGTCAAAGATTTTCATTGTAATATGAAACTTTGAATAGTTTTTTGGTTTGGTTTCTGTAAAGAAATCACTATAGACGGCGCCACGGTTCGCTTAAACCGAATATAAAAATCATCATATCAAAAATTTCGATCTAGCGAGTACATCGTTCCATAGCTTTATTGGCTAGAGCGCCGACACGGTCAGTCGGAGACGCAGGTTCGATCCCCGCTGGAGCGGTCAATTTTTGATATGATATTCAAAAATGTTAGAATTCCTAATGTGTCTCCTTTATCAGAATAAGTCAATTTCTATTCAGAAAAAGTTAAAATAAAAAATTGAACAGAATCTCATATATGTAAAATAACGTATAATTATTGAAATTACAAGTACATAATAAACATATTATTAAATATATATTTTTTTCATGTAACTCTAACTAGGTCGGCAAACAAGCGTACGGCTCACCTGATGGTAAGTGGATTACCGTAGCTTATAGGCGCCTGCAACACCAGAAGCATCGCAATCGCGTTGCCCCAATTCCCCCAGGAGTTCTGGTCACCTTACTCATCAACAGGAGTACAACACTGCTTGAAAACTGTATTATTTAGCTGTGATCTTCTGTAAGGTCGAGGTACTACTCTAGTCGGGGTAGTACATATTTGGAGCAGGGAATTTCCTGCTGAGCCCTACCTCCGTTAAATTATATTACTTGATAAAATTAATTATCTCTACCAAACGGAGAACAACCCATACGACTATTTTTTTTTTTTGAATTTTATAAATCGCAAATTCTACATTAAAATCAGTTTAATCAAACTTTGAAAAAAAAAGAAAGTAATTGGTTCATATAAATATTGTTTCTTGTATTTTTACTACGTCCGATCCAACAATGTGTAGCGTGTGAGGATCAGCGGTATCAACCGTCTGTTTATTCATACGATATGTGTGAAAATTGGCATGTGTCAGTCGAGTTATGGCTCTGTATACCCACATAAATGTACATACATACAATATTTAATACGTTATTGATATGTACGTTCCTATTATTGCAGGTCTAGACGCTACGGTAACCGCATACGATCACGTGGAAAATTATATTATCGAAATTAAACACGGGAGCAACCAGGAGACACGTCTATCATTCTTAGAAACCGTTACTACAACTTTGCCCCACAAAATGTCTCATTTTTTACTTTTATCCAATTTATCTTAATTCGTCGACATGATTTTGAAAATTCGTGCAAGAAATTAAAAATAAACACAGTAAAAATTAATTACTAGTTTCATTTTATATTTTGTACTCAATTTTAAATGTAATTATGATGGAATGGGTCTGTTCCGCCGATAAACTTACATGTATGTATTTGGGCGGATTAAGAAATTGTAAGCGTTTGACAAATTGAGACAAATTAAATAAATATTTAGAAACAATCCGAAATTCTAACACTTTAAATTTTTATATTGTTTCTGTGACTGCTGCGCCAAATTACCATCTGTGACTATATTATAAGTAGTTACAAAATAAATAAATTTCTAAAATAAAAGTATCCTACGTTACTCTTTATTACATTAGCTATCCGCCAGTGAAAGTCCCGTCAAAATCGGTCCAGCCGTTTCAGAAATTAGCCGGAACAAACAGACAGACAAGCTGGTGTACTAAGGCTACTTTTATTTTAGAAACGTATAATTTATCTTATAACTCTGCAAACTGAACAATAACTTTTTTGTTAAATTCCACGCGGACGAAGTCGCAAGCACAGCTAGTTATGTATATGTATCTGTTTTCTTTGTTTCAACGCTAATTCCTTTTGTTATTCGATTGTATGGACCTTGTTTGAAATAAACATATTATTATTATTAATAAGCGTTCAATATTTATGTGACGAACATTTTATTGCCAACTCGCTGACCCTACAAACTACAGGCGTTGACCTGTTTTACGATCTGTCAAATACATGTTAACTAATCGTTACGTATGCTGATATTTTCCAATTTTCTGCGCTATTTTTCTTTTGAACACTCTAAAAAATATTACAAAACTTATAAAAAAAGTAGCTAAATTCATCCAGCTTTGCGTTTAAGAACACATTTAATACACACATATAATTCGTTAATTTTCTAAGTTTAACGAAGGTTAACAAGTTTCTCAAGCCCCTCATGTCCTACTTATGTTACTTTTAACCATCAGCGTTAGAGGTTAGCTAGTCTTTATTTTTACGATTTACACTAAACACTCCCCATTTCCTGTAATATTTTATCCTACGTCGGGGGTCTGCAAACACACACAAAACACAAGCACAAACGCCCAAACAACGACATATATCTGTATGCCCAATACAAATTTTGTGTGACCGTTGCATGCGCGCGTCTCACTCCATAATAATAACTTTTTTTACATCTGGATTCATTCGAAGCAGATAAAACCCGAAAAAGTTGTTTCATTATAATAAAAAACCTTATTCGTGTAATAGAACTAACTTTTAATAAATTCAATTCAACAATATTGTAGCTATAGTTAGTGATAAATGATAATGGAGGACGAAACAAATACAAAACAAGTAGGGCAGATAAGAACATAACATAGTCGTAAGTATAAATAAATATATTTTCGCTATTTTCAAATTATCAATTAATTTGAAAATAGCGAATGCATGCTTTATAAAAGTGCGATATGTCATATGCATGTTAGTTCTACTTGGAAGCTGTTGTACTATTTTAATGTGTTATAAAGGCTAAGGCTTCGGACGGATATAAAATATAATTATAGCCTATGTCATTCACTGAAAAAATGATTAAAATCGATCCAGTAGTTTTGGTTTATTCATTACTACCCGTGGCCCGCACGCGTAACTTTAGAGTAAAAGCCGGCCGGAACCGCCGCAAACGCTACGTCCCGCAATTTTTAAATCTGTAATATCTTCGAAAATATTCATTTAAATCAAATGCTGTAAAGGGCAATATAGATCTATATTAAATCAACAATGTATTTAAGGTGTTTAATTAGATAAGGATTAATGCTGTATTGGTTAAAATCGCTTTGAAAATTAGCCATTATTTGTCGTAAAAAGTAAATGACAAAAAAATGTTATTGTGGGATATCCATAAGAGATAGACATATACCATAGTGGAGTTTTCTGTAGACCTTTTCAATGTGTACAATACTTAGTACATTATTTTGATAAACCTCGTAGGGTTCAGCCTACGTTTGCAATGTAAGCGGAACACATCACATCACATTAGAAACCTCAAAAATAACAGTATTTTTCCACTATTTAATGGATGTTTTATACATATAAACCTTCCTTTTCAATCACTCTATCTATTAAAAAAAACCGCATCAAAATCCGTTGCGTAGTTTTAAAGATTTAAGCATACATAGGGACATAGAGACAGAGAAAGCGACTTTGTTTTATACTATGTAGTGATTATGTCCTGTTTTCTGTTTACTTGCTGATACATCTCGGATAATTAGCCGACGTAAAATATTTAACTGATATAACTTTTTGTTTTATTTTAGAGTACGAAGCTACTCGCATGCACGCATACATTCATGTAGCCTGTATCATCATACTGCTGGCCATAGACCTCTTTCACCACGTAGGAGAAGTATTGGAGCTTAATGTAGCACTCTGCTCAACTGCGGGTTGACGGATGGCGAAACTACTCGCTTTTAATATTATTTAATATACCTACATTTACTAACCAATTATAATAATAATAATAATAACAATAATAACATGAGTACAAAAACCGTACTTATTTTTGTCTAAGTCTAGCAGCAACATAAATACAATTAGGGCCAGAGCCACCGGTCGAACATAGTTTATCCTGCACATAAGTTATACGAATCGACTTTAACAGCAGGCGGTAGGCCGTTGGTATCCTCAATAAATAAACTTCTACTTTTTGATTTATATATGCGAATAGAGATAGGCCATAAATAAATAGAACTGGAATTTGATGATACCGTCATACGTCAAATAGCGTTAACGTTAACGGCAACCGGTTAAACAGAACTCTAGAAGTCAAAATAACCGTATACAAAGCATATCTTGAAAGCAGAACAATTCTTTTTGGTTTATTTTTTGGCATGTATTCCGTTAGTAATTTTGCTTACTGACATTTCGGCAATATTGCGTGCGTCAAATAACTGTATGGGTGTGTGACCAACAACAAATATAGTAAACATCCCGCTTTCATACAAATAATGGTTTGTGACCGTTTTAAAACTATTACTTTTACACTTTCCTTAAATGTATCCAAACATTTCGACCCAGTTAAGTCGTTTGCGTCAAATCTCCGGATACGTCATAATTCTTGTGATAGGAATTTCTGTTAGATACGCTATTAGGATATAGAAAAATTCTAGCAATAACGTAACAATGTACGGTGAGGTATAAACAATTATTATCAAAGATTACATCTAAAAATGAAATTATAATGCAATGTTTTCGAAATGTTACGATACAAAATTAGCAACTCGCTATGTCCTTGATAGTATTCGGACAATCTCTTTCAACGTACATACATATGTTTGAATATTTGTATACTTTGACTTATAAAGAAAGGATTTCGGTCGTTGACACTTACAAAATAAATCTACGATTTAAACTTGGTTGTTATTAATCATATAAGAAAAACTTATTGTTTTCTAATGTTTGCGCGAATTTTACTCATTTAATGAAACAACTTTTTTCGGATTTTATCGCGGTTTATTATTAACTTTTGATTCCCGACGTTTCGGATACATTACAGCAACCATGGTCACGGGAGGATTGAGATGTCAGACGTCCTAACGTTACAAAGTTATTCGAAACTACCCGACATACATCAATATTTTATTTTGTCCTATCTACGCAGAATGTGCTAATTTAGTCTAATCTGTGGTAAATTATGCTTGGTTTTTGATTTAATTATATTAATAATGGGGTCCCAAGCAGGTGGTAATTGCCAGCCATCTTCTCTATTGAAATTTTGATGTTTTTTAATTTCAATAGCCTCACGGATCATCCTTGGTTGGAATCGGTGTTCTTTTGCGAGGATCTGTGGTTTATCGAATCTAATATAATGACTAGCTGTGTCTAGACTGTGTTCACAGATTGCAGACTTAGTATAGCGACGATGTTTCAAGTCAGCTATATGTTCTATATGCCGTAGCCACACAACTTGCGGCAGCACATAATTTGGAGCAGCCCAACTGAGCAAGTACCTCAACTTTAAAGATCACAGCTAAAGGGGAGGGTAAGAGGGTTAGAGTCGGCAACGCGCTTGCAATAATCATGGAGGTGCAGACGTCCATGGGCTACGGTAGCCGCTTACATCAGATGAACCGTATATTTTTTTCGAACGTAGTGATATGAATGACATCACATAGTTTAATATTCCAAAGTAGTATGTGAATGGAACGAACGTTATAAAACTTGATTAACTTGAAAAAAGTTTATAAGCGTCGACGACTCATTAAGACGAGAATATATATCATATTATTTTTAACTGACTTCAAAATAATAATGTCGTTTTCTCAATTCGACCATGTATATATATATATATATATATATATATATACATATATATTTAATGTATGTTCGGGGATAACTCCCTCGTTTATGGACCGATTTCGATAATTCTTTTTTTGTTGGAAAGGAGATATCCCAGGTGTGGTACCATGATAAAAAAACTAGGATCTGATGATGGGATGATCTGATGATGGGATCCCAGAGAAATCGAGACAAACCCTTAAAAATCCGCATAACTTTTTACTGGGTGTACCGATTTTGATGATTTTTAATTTAATCGAAAGCCGATGTTTATTATTTGGTCACATTTAAATTTCATCGAGATGGGTGTACCGATTTTGATGATTTTTAATTTAATCGAAAGCCGAGGTTTATTATGTGGTCACATTTAAATTTCATCGAGATCTGTTTTCAACTTTTGGAGTAATCTTTGATAATGCGTATTTACTTGACTATTTTATCGTCTGCCTACGTTGTATTACTTGTCGATGTAATTGAAGTCGGTTTTTTTCGTTTGCCAGCAAACACAATTATTGTATCGACAGTAAAGATAATTTTTTCGTCCCAAGTAAATGTAAGAAAAATACCGTCCTTTATTTTTTACGTCCTCAAATTGTACTTGTATTGGAATCAATTAAAGTCGATTACACTTTTTGTAATAATTTGTTATAACGTAATTAAGTCTAAAAGCGCATAGCATTATGTACGATCTATACATATAATAAAATGGTAGGAAAGTCAAAACTGTACATTGAATATTTTTTTAAAATAATACTTGGGGTGTGATCTACAATCGGTACCGAAGCCAAAAATATAGTTTTTAGAATTTTTGTCTGTTTATCTGTTTGTCTGTATGTATGTCCGGGATAAACTCAAAAAGTACTGCATGGATTTACTTCAAATCTGGCACGAATATTATGAAGAAGTCGGGTCAACATATAGGCTACATATTATCACGCTATCGCCTACGGGGAACGAGCAGTGAACCTTTTTTTCTTCAACGCATTCTGTAACAAAGTGTAATCTAACGACGCCTATTTAAATGTTGTTGTTATTATGTTAATAACCATGCTATAATCTAGCTTCTCCCCTCTCTTACCGTGGGTGTCGTGGTGCGACTAAGAGATAACACAGTTTCACTACCACTTTGGAACTTAAAAAGCCGAGCGATGGCGGGATAACCTTCCAACTGCTGGCTTTGAAATACACAGGCCGAAGACGGGCAGCAGTGTCTTCGGTGCGACAAAGCTAGGCCTGCTGTCACCAACCCGCCTGCCCAGCGTGGTGACTATGGGCAAAACACATGAGTTTACACCATTTTTGGCACGAACTTGTGGAGGTCTATATGTCCAGCAGTGTACTATAATAGGCTGAAATGATGATGATGATGAAGCTAGCTTCACACTATAAATAAAGACATTCTGTAGCATATTTAGTATCAGCATTGCACCCGTGCGAAGCCGGGGCGGGTCGCTAGTACTGATATATTACTGACATAGCGGTATAAAAATAGTCCAGGTGCCATCATCCACTATCCCCAGCTTTCTGGTTTTTCGAGGTTTTCAATTTATATTTTTAATTTAATTAAAATCCATCAGTATGAGAAAAGTTAAGCGATGTTATTATTTTTTAAGCAATTTCTCTCAAAAAATACTTTTCGACTTTCAAAAACAATATTACAATGTCATGGTCTAACTTCTTTTATTTACTAATAAAATGGAAATGCTAAGTATAATTTCCACAAACAAGCTGTTTCACAAACTTAGTTCAGTCGACCGATTCAGCCCATTAGGTACGTTGATTCCTAAGCAAGCTATTTACTTATGACCTAACTGCGTACTAGCATTCAATATAAGAAATACCGTAGAAGATATGTTTGGTATATTCCACGTAATCTATTGCTATGATAAACTCAATTAAACTAAATGGACAGTAAAAATTATATTATTTAAATAACAGTTAAACTCGACGCTGATTTGATTATCATCATTACAGCCTATTCAGTCCACTGCTGGACATAGGCCTCCACAAGTTTACGCCAAAAATAACGTGAACTCGTGTGTTTTGCCCATAGTCACCACGCTTTGGTGACCATGGGCACCAAAGCGTGGTGGTGACCACGGGTTGGTGACCGCAGTACTGGCTTTGTGGCACCAAAGACGCTGCTGCCCGTCTTCGGCCTGTGTATTTCAAAGCCAGCAGTTAGATGGTTATCCCGCCACCAGTCGGCTTTTTAAGTTCCAAGGTGGTAGCGGAACTGTGTTATCCCTTAGTCGCCTCTTACGACACCAACGGGAAGAGAGGGGGTGGCTATATTCTTTAGTACCGTAGCCACACAGTACGATTTGATTATATTTATTATTAATTGTTAGTGAGAATGCCCGGTTTTTATATATCGAATCGAACTGAATTATAATAACGGGTCGTCGAATAATCACGTGTTGTTTTAGCGATATTTTAAGCCCCTACCCCCTTGATATGAGCTGAATTTTTATACTACTCCCATAACCAAAAAACAAGAGTATTTATTTTGTGCAAAATAAATTGAAATTTTCAGAATTCTTTATATTCATGAATAAACTGACTAAATTTTTAAAAATTAAACATCATGATACAAATTTCTAGACAGGCATCAAGGTTGCAGGATGTTGGTTATTTTTAACCGACTTCCAAAAAAGGAGGAGGTTCTCAATTCGACTGTATTGTTTTTTATGTATGTGACTTCAGAACTTTTGACTGGGTGGACCGATTTCGACAATTTTTTTTTAAACGAAAGGTGGTGTGTGTCATTTGGCACTATTTAAATTTATTTAATATCTAACAACTACTTTTCGAGTTATATCTAATAATGCGTTTTTTTGACGCTTTTTTTCGTCGCCCTACGTTGTATTATACCGCATAACTTTATACTGGATTTACCGATTTTGATAATTCTTTTTTGTTGGAAAGTAGATAACACTAGTTTGGTACCGTGATAAGGAAACCAGGTTCTGATGATGGAATCCCAGAGAAATCGAGGGAAACTCTCGAAAATCCGCAATAACTTTTTACTGGGTGTACCGATTTTAATAATTTTTAATGTAATCAAAAGCTGATGTTTATCATGTGGTCACATTTAAATTTTATCGAGATTGATAACTACTTTTTGAGTAATCTTTGATAACGCGTACTTGACTATTTTTTCGTCGATCTACGTTGTATTACTTGTCGATGTAATTGAAGTCGGTTTTTTCGTTTGCCAGCAAACACAATTATTGTATCGACAGTAAAGATTATTTTTTCGTCCCAAGTAAATGTGAAAAATAAATACACGTGCTACCTCAATATAGCTGCCCCCCCCCCCTCTGCTTATGAGCTTTAGGAATGGTGTGGCGTCTAGGAAAAGGTGATGAGTACATGTACATATATTTGAACTTTTCACATTGGAAAACTGTACTAGAAAATTGTTATTCTATGTGCAATGTGTTATTAAGTGACACAACTCCTTATTGCCGTAAGACATATCAATAGTTTGAATCAATAGGTGTAATTATTTTTGCATATAATTTTTGCATTATCTCCTTTTTAATGATGTTTTTCCAGTGAATTAATTTAAAAGTACTGAACACTAAAAGATGTACAGTTGGAATGTACGATGGCTTTTACATAAATATATCAAACAAAATATCTTAATTACTTCCTCAAGTAATGTTGCTGAGATGCTTGTACGTAATGAATATTATGTAACATTGACATACAGAGAGAAAGATATAAACACTTCAATATTATGTTATATGTTTTTAATATGAACAAGTAGGTATATGTTGAAACACCTAGCTGTGTGGTTACGGCAGTAAAGAATATAGCCAACTCCCTCTCTTTCCATGGGTGTCGTAAGAGACGACTAAGGGATAACACAGTTCCACTACCACCTTGGAACTTAAAAAGCCGACTGATGGTATGATAACCATCCAACTGCTGGCTTTGAAATACACAGGCCGAAGACGGGCAGCAGCGTCGTCGGTGCGACAAAGCCATATATATATATATATAATGTTTCGTATTTTTTTATTAAACTAGAATTAATTAAATTCATATTCACACCATGAGCTACATTATCTAGCAGTAATGTAGATTTATTAAACATATATACATGCTATGGTTGTATGGTATATTATAGGATAACACATGTGTGTGGGACATCTAGTTTGTACAATGACTTAATTTGTCCTATTAGCTTTACAGCCTTATATTATGTAATTTCTTTTTATCATTGTTTTCAATATCTTACAACATATTGAATACTAGAATAAAAGAAGCTGAAACGACTAAACAGCACAAATATTCGTCACTAATTCGAAATTACATCTTTGTGCCGTTTGCAGTCGAAACACATGGACCTTGGAGTAGCAGTGTTAAATTTTTTTTAATGAGATAACTCCTCGCCTTATTGCCTCCACTGGTCACAAGAGGGCTGGTGGATTTTTTGCCCAGAGAATTGGCATAGCGATTCAACGGGGAAATGCTCCTAGCTTTCTTGGCACAATTCCACGCGGACATGATTTATACCAAAACTATCTGTAAATATTTAGTTCTTAAGTTGTGAATTGTAAATATGTATAATGTTTAATAAACTATTTTTAATACTTTAAATATTGTATCATATTATAATTTTTATTCGTTATAAACAAAACAACAATATAATTATAACAACCTTATTAGTTACAATAAAGGATAAAAATATATAGGTTTTAAAATTATTTAATACTAGCGACACGCCCCGTGTTCGACGGTTACAAAAACGATATTAAAAATCTAAACATACAGACAGTGGGAAGCAACTTTGTTTTATACTATGTAATGATTAAAAACTTTTATTATATGTATTGATCAAAATTTGTTTAACTATATGTTTTAAGCAAATTGATGTGAACATCTATTGCTTAAACTAAAGTTTTATATTATGTAACTTTATGCAAAAAAAATTGTTGAAAAACATTGACAGTATCTCACAAAGTTATTATGTTATTTACTGTAGGTATAACTAACGATATATATGTGTTTGTGTTTGTTAGCTACAAGCCCTCCCTATGCATGTATTAATATTAATTTTATTTGTCTACCTACGAAGCAACAATTCTATTTAAAAGTTTAATTAATTAATTCATTAATTATCATTACACCATTTACTTAAACATATGAATTATTAATTTAAATTACTTTAAATACTGGTATAACATTAATATTTTTTAATGCTTAAAACTATATAAACAATGTTTAACGAAATATAAATTAAATTCTGTATCTCTAAAATTAAATTATCAACTGTAATTCTATCACTTATCTATTATTACTGACACTAATACTATGTACTATTTGCTTTATACAAAATATTATACATATTTACAATTCAAAACTTAAGAACTAAATATTTACAGATAGTTTTGGTATAAATCATGTCCGCGTGGAATTGTGCCAAGAATGCTGGCAGCATTTCCCCGTTGAATCGCTATGCCGATTCTCTGTGCAAAAAATGCACCAGCCCTCTTGTCACCAGTGGAGGCAATAAGGCGAGGTGTTATTTTATATATTTATATTATATATATTATTATTTTATATATATTATTATTATTTTATATATATTATTATTATTTTATATATATTATTATTATTTTATATATATTATTACTACTTGCTTGTTTTTTCATACCTAATGACCTTTGAACTATTTTTATTCAACTTTTTTTGTTGTTAAGTTATTACACAAAAATATCTTCATAGTTGTTCATGCTAAGCTGATTAATTATTACATTATATAAAAAAATAGCTGATCTTAATATTTTTTCTATATTACGATAAATATTAAGAATAAAATAATTATTATCCAAAGATAACGTGAAACAAAGTTATGAACGACATAATTACGATTGATTAAAAGACACCGTTATCTTTTTAATACGTAATTAAAAAGTTTTAATATCAATACTTACCACTTTTTGGTAAATTCCTAATAACATTGACCGCAGCGTTAAATTTTTCTTCTGTAGACATTTTCACGGATTCGCTCATACAAATTCAAGAATAAAACTATTGCACTTTAGACTTCGAATAACACTGATTTATTCCTATATAAATAAATACATAATATTTAAAGTTTTGTTGTTAATGCGTACACGATTGAACACAATTCAAAAAACAATTATAATATTAGAAACAAACTGACGTCTTCAGTTAATCACTTCACTTCTACTTTGACAATTTTCGAAATATAGTACCTACACACTATACATTCACCAAACAGCCGAGCAGTTGTCGTGGCCTTTTGTCGAATTATAAAAAAACGAAAAGCGATATAAAATAAATGATAGTGACGTGCTATCTCTATCGAAGGTTTACTTGTCAATATTTATGCAGTGTTGCAAAAGTGTAAAATAAAAAATCGGTATATTTGGCTCCGAAAAATCGGTAGAAATCGGTAGATTTTTACTCGAAGTAAATAATGCGTTCATTTATTTAAATTTATTCCATTAAATTAAATCAAATTCTTTATTTGCATGAATATAGTTAATACATAAGGTGTTATTAGTTAGAATGTCTCATATAATCTACCTTAAACGGCGTGCAAATTTTTGTTCCATTTATAATTATAATTATTTTACATTACAGAAAAAGAAAGTACTCAAAAGCGTATACGTTTTATCACTAAAAAACATTAATTATAGAAGTAGTCCATACAAGCATCATAATTACAAACAAATCAAAGATAATAATTGCATAATTTCATTCTTCGCAGCAACTGCTAAATTGCTAATAATGAAACAGATTATTAGTATTTCCGACTTCCCGTGGGTGCAATAGAATAGCACATTGCCGTGAAAGAAGTATAAATTGGCGATGAATTCGCTTAACACTTCACAAAATTTCGCAACTACATTTGATTTGTTAAATGCGAATTGAATCTTCCATTGTCAATAATGAATCCGAATACTAATCCTAATCCATCGATATAATCCAAAAATAATCCATCACTAGTCCTATAGCTAATTCAAGAAACAAACCCGAAGAAAGTTATCTTCAGGGATTTTCCCTTGTATACTCACCAGACAATAATAAACTCTATTATATGACTTGTTAGTACAATTTGTTTTAACACATCGCGGATTAGAACGGTCATATTCGACTTCGTGGGAAGAATTTCGGGAAGTCCCCGTGCATTGATTTTGTGTTACCGTTTTCTTTTAGTGTTACCGTATCATGAATATTATTTTACCTTTTTTTTAGAAAATTATTTTACATTAGTTGAAAATTCAAAAATTCGGTAGATATCACTGCTAAATCGGTATATCGGTAGACAAGGGCCAAAATCGGTAGATCTACCGATAAATCGGTAGCTTTTGCAACGCTGTATTTATGATCCATGTTTATGATTGATTTCAAATTTTAAATAATATGACAGTGTTTTGTGACCATTAAGGCATTAAGTTTATATTAACCAGCTTTGAAACGAGCGAAATGCGTACGTGTTCTACTAAATTGTAGATCGACGTTTTTAGTTATCGTTAAACACTATTTATACTTTTATACACCAACACATTATTAGCAAAAATTAAAAAAAAAAGTATTTATTTAGTAGGTGGCAATAGTTCGTTGATTGTTATATATTATGACATTATTATATCAATTACATAGAAACGAAACAGTTATAAAGGGGGGGAAGAGGTGGCTATAATCTTTAATGCCGTAACCACACAACACGTATGTAGCACGTATGTATGTATGTATATATGTTTCCCTATATCAAGGTGTAAAATTAACGAAATCAGTAGATACTAACAATTTCGACAATTTGCTACACTTTTTAACATAGTTTTTATACAAACCGGATTTTTAATTTGTTTTTTAGTAACATAAAATGCATTAATAAAATAAAAAAAACGAGCGTGCTTTAGACCACACTCTCACTCTCAACTTCCATTCGTCTCACCCGATCATACTTTTCGTAACGCTCTCGTCAACAGTTTACTCCCTAAGTCAAATGTGCTTAAATAAGTTTTAATTGAATAATTTGAGTAGAGTAGACAATAAGAAACAGTTTAATGAGTTAATAAGGATAACCATTGATTCCAAGTCATGGAAGAGAGTGAAAAGGATAACTTCCAGTATAGCAAAAGCTTTACCAAAAGTATTGACGGTCCAGTGAAAATTTAAAATTGGAAATGATCTCATGTCCAGAGATCCAGTATGCGGCATAGTTAATGATGCAATGAAGCATTATTGAAAGATTTTGTTATTGTAGACCTTACTTTTTGGGTTTCACTAAGAAATTAATTAAATATCGATATTCGATGGAAATAAAAGATAACATCTCTACTTATGTGACATAGAATTATTCTTGCCATACTTTAAATAATAAGTATTCGGATAATAGTACTGAAATATTAATATATTTTTTAACTTATCATTTAATTACGTAGTAAAGCATAAAAAACATTAGCTCATACAAATTCATATTTATATTTTTTTACTTATTTCAACCCTTGATATAAACATTTTAAAAAATTCAAAGCAATAATTTCGCAATTTACGTTTTCAGTAATCAGCAGATATGTTAACTGTCAACATTTGTCTCTTGTCAAACTGAATATATCTCAGAGGTTTCCTTTCCTTGCATAAATTCTATAAAAAGAGGTAAATAATCCTAAATTGATTGAGAAATCTTAAGAAAATAATGTAATCATTCGTTCTAGTTACTTTCAGCGGTGTATGTTAGTGCTATTGAGATTATTATTTCCGTTATAGTGTGTTAATTGTGTATCCTCCGCGCCCATTATTAGCGGCATTTTATAGGATCAATAAGTTTGGTATATTTATACATTTATGCTCAAGTATCGTATGTATTTTTTATATTTATTAGTACTGTTTGCAATAATAGTTCAATTAAATTTTGTTACGTATTGGGAACAATATTTACAAAAATAGGCTTGAATAATTAAAGTGAGCATGTTCAAGACTAATTCTGAATGATTAAATATTCATATAATTTCTGTTCTCTTTTTATACAAATTGCTAGGTTACATATATTGCAGATTCTTTGTCTAGTTTTCATAAAGTAATGGTTAAACACTACATAAGTTATAATTCTTTTCAACTCTGTAGTATAACTTGATGTGGGCTGATTGAAGGTTAATATGTATTTATAACGTGAATTTAAGTATCGGATAGATTTCTAACTTGGATTTTGTTATATGCTCTATCCAATTTTATATGAAAATAATCCAAATCAAATATTGTAGATCATAACTTCTTCACGTCGCAATTAATAGTATTAACTAAAAACTAAACGTAACTATTTCTATCCTTGGAAGTCAATGTTCTGTATTAGCTATGCTTAATCACATATTTCTTCCAAATATTTAATGTCAATCGTTTCTTAAAGGGTATTAAGATCTCATCCTCAAAATGCCAGAACTAACCGAATTGGACAAGGCTACTGCCTCCATGACAGAGAAACGCAAGGAGGAGACTGCATCGTCAGACAGCGACTCTGACGACACTATTCCAGAATTGGAAGATGCAGGTAATCTTATGTTGTCCATCATATAAAGAAAGAAATATACTTATTTGTAAGGAATTACACAAGTCACAGACATAATTTAACAATCCTTAAGATACAAAAAAAAGAGAAAATAAATGTAAGCAGTAATTAGTTACCACAAAAAAAAAAGAAGACAAAATCTATACATATCAAAGACAAAATAATAAAAAAAATACAGCAAAGACATCTGCAACCATGCAATTGCGTGCGTGAATTGCAAAAAAATTGTATCACTCAGTAGCATAAGTAGTGTTTATACTTTTTTTATTACTGGTGTGACAAACAAGTGTATGATTTGCTTATGGTAAGCAGTTACTGTAGCTTATTGGACACTTGGAACACATACACAACACAGAAAGCATGTTGTCAACCTTACTCCAACTCTTCTTACTAGCTCTGGCTATTTACTCAAAACGAGAAAACAACACTATTTCTGACCATTATTATTTAGTTGTGATCTATCCGTAAGGTTGAAGTACTTTTCCAGTTTGACTGCTCCAAATTTTGACCAGGATATTTTGTGCTGCCTTTAACTCAGTAATAGCCCATTTCAAATTACTTAAGGTTCTTTTGTATTAAAATAAATTATAAATGTAGAGAAACCGATGTATCATGCATTCTATTAAATAGATTTTGATGTGTCAAAATCTAATCAATTATTTAATAATTGGTAATTTTGTGACCAAATATATTAGATAAGGTATTGTGTTACCAAATTGATAAATATTAGTAGGTTATTTTATTTATTTGTAAATGAAATTAAATATATTTATACTTTTATGAAACACATTTTAATGACTCTTGGGTTTAACAATTTATTATAACAGTAATAGGGGACCAGAAGGTAAAAAGTACAAATGAAATGTACACATGAACAGACAAAAATAAAAATCAGGAAAATTAATGTATTAAGAATTTTAAGAAGTGGCTTATTAGATCATATTAATTTACTACTGTGGCGTTATGAGAGTTAATTTGAACTAAAATGAACTTATTGTTGGCCTGCAAATATCTCTCCTACTGCTGGATATGAGAAGTGACTTACTCAGCTGTGCTACATAAATCTAGGAAATTTTGGCAGAGCTGATAATATGTGATATTTTTTTTTTATAGAAAAACAGTATTTAACTTATAATTTTATGATTAGCCAGTTGGCGCAGCTTATAGTACCACTGCTTTCTGCACTAGGGATTGTGGGTTATGTTTATTTATTTATATATAAGTATTATATGTATGTATTTATAGAGAGAAAAATGTAGCTATATTAGTCACCTGTTATTCTATTAGCATTACAGTCCTTAGAATAGAAACAGATGATTGTTTGTATACATACACATTGAAATCATTGAAAAAAAAAATTAATAAATAATTTAAAAAAAATTAAAAATTTTAAAACTTGTAACTTTTTTTCCTGTTATTTATATCAGCTGGCTGTTAAGTAAAACATTGGTGTTAGTTTAAGTCTGTTAAATATATTTACTTATTTGTTATTTATTTAATATTATACCGAACTGTTATAGGAGCACCCGGAGCTGGTGGTATTACAAACCCCATCGCGGGTATCGATATAGTCTCCAAGGCGAAACAGTCACGTGGCGAGAAGAAAGCTCGTAAAATAATGAGTAAACTCGGATTAAAACCTGTGAGTACTTGCAAACTTAATGCTATAATTATATGAACATGATCGACCTGGCGAACTTTGTGTAGTGATTTTTTTATTTTGTTACATAGAAAAACTTTGTCATATAAAAAAAAAAAAAAAAAGAATTAACCAGTTCGGTAGCCATTTGGAAGTTATATTATTTTTATTTTTTGATTTTGAAATAAATTATTAGTTTGCTAGTGGAGGAAGACAAAAGATTAAAGACTAATAAAAAAAATTGAAAGAAAGACAGACTTATTTAAGTAAATGTATTGCAAAAATAAAGCAACAGAACAATTAGGGTCTTATCAAAAAGACCTTTCCTCAAAACTGTTCACTTAGCTTGTAATTGAATATGATTCTTACATACAAAAAATTTGTATGTAGGAATATATAATATTAACATCGTTTTTGACAGTAATTATGTGTTTTATTAGTATACTAACAAAGCTTTTATTTTTTTTCATCAATTTGAAGATTAATTTTATACAATTCTTTTTTTTTTTTCAAATTTACTATAATATTGATTACAAAAAATTTATAGAAACCACTTGGACTGGTTTTTGAAGACCATTTGAATGGCAAATTAGTTAATTCAAAAGGTTTCATTAAACAGTTTTTGCTTTTATTATAGAACAAGTTTTAAGCTACCTCAATAAAACAGTTTTTATCGAAAAGACATCACAACGTTTTTTGAAATTATTGAGCATCGCTTTTGAATAATAAATTAGATCCAGATGATCTAGATGTGTTTGCGGAGGTATTCTTTTGTCATTATAAGTATATGCTTAATATTTGTAGAGAAATTTGAACAATTCAAGCTAAAGTTAGTTCTATTGAATAATTGAATAAATTAACCAATATTTTATTTATTTGGTTAAATCGTTGTTTACATTATGGGAAATCCTACTAATATTGTAAAATTAAAGTTTGTGAAGATGAATGGATGTCTGTTACTCATAGATTTATAAAATAAACTTCTAGAATAACACATAGCCTACTTTTTATCCAACGGCATCAAAATCACGAGGGTGAAACAAGAACTAGTAAATAATAAATATTTTTAACATGATGATTATACCATACATTTTTATTTTAAAAAGCATTATAAAAGTAGCCTTCAGTCTACAACATAACTTTTTTAGATCTACTCAGACCTATTGCTACAGACTTATTGCTAGTGGATATCATACCCTACCTTATTACCAGCCTAATTCTGCAAAAAAAAAAATACTATAATTTATGTTTATAGGTACAAGGAGTAAACAGGGTAACAATCAGGAAATCAAAGAACATTCTCTTCGTGATCAACTCCCCAGATGTGTACAAGAATCCCCACTCGGACACTTACATTGTGTTTGGTGAGGCCAAGATTGAGGATCTATCACAGCAAGCGACCATGGCTGCCGCTGAACGTTTCAAGGCACCTGAGACAGCGGCCGCCGGTAACGACACGTCTACTGCTGGCACTGTAAGTATCAGTTTTGAAAATATATAAAGTAAAATTTATGAATGTAACGCATTTAAAAGATAAGAAATTTTAAAATAGAATTTGCAAAACTAGTAACAGTAATTATTGTCCTTGAATCAGTTTTTAATGTTGATTTCTTATAAAACAAGTACATTTACTAATGCACTTTTTTCTTTTTTATAGTATAAACTAATAATATAGGGCATGAAATAAATTAAGTAAACAGATTAATACATACAAATTTTAGGACAATCATAATTCGACTGAGAAATTAAATGACTTGTCAGATCTCAACCAAATTAAAATATAGCCACATGACAAGCACCACCTTCAATTAAAAAAGAATATTAAAAATTGGCGTACCCAGAAAACCTCCCTTTCTCCTCTTAAAATTGGTTAAAAATAGAAAACATCAGTCAATTTGACTAATTAAACCATTTACATTACAGACAGTAGCACCAATCGCAGAGGAAGAAGACGAGGAAGCCGTAGATGAGACGGAAGTGGATGAGAAGGACGTAGAAATTGTGATGACACAAGCCAATGTGTCTCGAGCGAAGGCTGTCCGAGCCCTCAAGAACAACCAGTCGGACATCGTGAATGCTATCATGGTAAGTAGATACTAAGTAGCCAATACTTATACGGAATTTACCATGATTTTCGACTGTGACCATTGATAACATTGCTAAAATCTTAGGAATTAAAATAATGAGGGTGTTAAGTCCCATATAAGTAAAAGTGTCGATAGGAACCATTTAATTTAAATTTACAGGTTTTAAATTAGTAAATTATTATTACATATAGCTTAAGTTTCAAAACTGTTTTAGAATTGTGAAAGAAAAGGAAAGTAAATTGTAATGCAAAAAGGCGCGTGTTATTAATTTCAAAATAAATAAATAAATATATATATATATATTCATTTTGATATTTATCATCCGGTATTTATTATAACTAGTGGTCACTCAGTAATCGTAATTCGACAATAATTAATTTAAACTATAAATTTAAACTTTATTAAGCTCTGTGGTCAAAGACTATACTTCTATAACAATAAACAAAGGAGTGCGTGCGTACGTGCGTGCGTGCTTGCGTGCGTGCGTGCGTGCGTGCGTGCGTGCGTGCGTGCGTGCGTGCGTGCGTGCGTGCGTGCGTGCGTGCGTGCGTGCGTGCGTGCGTGCGTGCGTGCGTGCGTGCGTGCGTGCGTGCGTGCGTGCGTGCGTGCGTGCGTCTATATTACAAGTGTGCCAAATTTCATACTCCTCCGTCCGCGCAATTTTCGTACAAAAAGGGGTACAGGTTTTTGCTTCACATATTAATATATAGATTTTACAATATGGTAATAAAAGCTAAACGATTTTTTCAATTATAACTAGTACTTTCTGAGATTAGCACATTAAACCAACAAATTCTCAACTTAATATATTAAGTAACATTAAAATAGATAGATTTATAGTATCTCAATAGATGATCTTAGATTCATATCTAATGTAACAATTCTTTGTTTTACAGGAGCTGACAATGTAAGCTGTCAAGAAGTAGTCACAAGCGTTATTTTATATGTTCCTAGCTTTAAGTCAGTTAAAAAAGGAAATCAAGAGCGAAGAGAGATGTGTGTCTATCTTGCTCTAACATCAGTATATATCAGTTGAATCCAAAGTCAATCTCAATGAAGCCATGAAGAGTGATGGTATTAAGAAGGATTATGGGATTGTATATAGCATTATTTACTTCAAGCTACAATAAAGTATGGTTAAAATTTTGCATTTTATTTTGTGTTATTTCCCATTTTGCAGCTTAGGTTGCTGAGTTGCCTTTTAAAAAAAATATGTGAAAAATTCTATAGAATAGTAATTTGATCTTTTTAATTGACTTCAAAAGGAGGTTCAACTCAGTTGCAATTTTTTTTATCTATGTTCACTGATTACGCCGAGATATCTGCTCCGAATAATGTGATGCTTTTTTTATTCGATGTGGAAGTTTTCATATGGTCCCTTAAAATTTAACTCAGTTTGGCTTAGTCATCTTTATTTGAAGAGCATTTTTTGTTAACTTGAGCGATGTCGTTTTTACGATACTTCGTTTATAGTCTACCAGATCTACTTTAGAAAAGTCTTACTTTGGTTTACAAAACAGCCTAGTAACGACACTAATAAGTAAAAAAAAATGTCGATAGATTTCAAGTTGGTGCCAGGCCCTAAACAAAATAAAACAATATTATAAACAGCTTAAATGAATACTGGGTAACTATTGGAATTAAAATCCTACTATGCTTGGGTTGATTTATTCTAGACATTGTTACAATTGGATTGGCTATTTGGCACTTCAAACCTATCAGTACACGGTACACAGTACAAATAATATGTTATAGGAAGTAGGTTTGCATAAGAAGTTTAAAATTAAATTTTTATTAAGCTATTTCTGCTTTTTAAGAGTTTTTATGACTCATTATAGTTGTGTTTTTATTTGAGTCACAGTATATACTTGAACTTGAATGCATTTTTTTATCTGTTATCTAAGTATACGTTCTACAAACCGCCCCAACGTAGGGTTGCCAACTTTTTTTGACAAAAAAAACGTATAAAATGGTTTGGATAGGAAAAAATAAAGTATTTGGAAGGAAAAAAAAAAAGTATTTTTCAAATTTTATGTTTTTATTGCTTTATAAACGTATTTTTGTGTGCCTTTAGCACATGCTAACAATTTTTTGTTGTGTTTAAATGTTTCAAACTCATTTAACAATGAATATTTAAATTTATATAAATAAAAATTCGTTTCTAATTGAATTTATTGACGCTATATTTCTCTCTTCTCGTTACTTTAGATTCATTACTAAAAAAACCCTTTCAGTGAAAGCTTAAGTAGTGGGAACAGAGAGTAAGTAAGAATTTTTTTTTTCATATTTGGTAAGCTATCAGGTGCATTTTTAAGTATATATTGCCATTTTTCAACTGTACTTTTCTCTGGAAATTCTTTATCATTATTAATGATTTTTTTTTTTTGGACTCTTTAAGTCTTATAAATTCGGAATATATATCCTACATCTTAATATTTAATCTGTCTTGCAATTTAGTTTTTATAATTATCATTTCAAAATGTTCAAATTTAACCGCATTTTTTAAGGACACGTTAGGAAGTATTGAAAGTCAGTTATCTTCGCTAAGGTCAAACCATTTTTCCAACCATTGATTCCTTAACTACATATAAACAAAGCCAACGGTCAATTTTTCTACAATATCCATGACAATATCGTTGATAGTGAGTAGTGACATCTGTGACAAATGTCAGATTGTCACCTGTCCTGTCACATTCAAAACACCACATCTGACATCTAACATTTCGTTCAGTAATTTTAAATCCTTTCCATCATCCGTTTTACATTATGTGTACCGTTAAATAGTTAAGTACCCATAATGAGTATTTGTTTCACGCATCACAGTAAAGATTGAAAATAAAGTATTTTCATATACTTTATTTGTTTGTAAAAGTATAAAGTATATTTACCAAAAATAAAGTAGAATACTTTATTATAAAGTATGGTTGGCAACCCTACCCAAACGGTCATCGCGAGTGATCTCTCGACGTTATAGATGAGATGACGTCACTGTTCCCACCACATCGCGCCCATTTCGCCCACAAAATATTAATGGATCTGGGTCAGAGTGGGCTTTCACCAAAATATAGCGGGAATTCGAAAAAACAATTGTCAATGTCAAATTGTGAATGTTACCGAGTTTATCTATCATTCGTTTCGACAAAAACGCAACGATGAATTCACGGGAATCCATGTTGAATTAAATTTTACTCTAATCCATGCAAAATATTTACTTACAACTTCCAAAGCTGCATGTTTTCATCATTCCACCACATTGCGCGCTTAAATATGTGTTCCACCTATAAAATTCGCCTACAACGCCCGTCATATTTTTAAGTTAGTGGTACGGAAAAGTCAATGGTCGTGTCTTTTTTTTGGCCTACCAATTACTTAAAAACTTTAATTTGAATTTTTTTTTGGGTTCTGACAGACAATCACAGCACGGCCATAGCACGACACTATCGATCAGAAAAGTTTCTGGTAACACGCGTAACACGTCCCTTTCAGGCAGTCACTCACACTCGGTCACTGTCAAGAAAAAAGCGCGGGAACTTTGAAGGGAAAAGGCGGTCTTTTTTTTTCAAAAATATTTTATTAATTTTGTAAATTATTCATTGTAGTTTTTATAAATAAATACTTATAAATTAATCAAGAGATGGGGAGAAGTAAGAAAAGGAAAAAAAAGGAGGAAGGTAACGCCGAGGACGACTCGTTGAGCTCCGACTCCGAGTCCATAAAATCTGTTGAGCTAACAGACGCCGAAAGGCATGCTCCGTTTCGGGTTGCCGATTACGTGCGGCACTACCCTGAGAACGGGGGTAATTTTGACTATATTGTATTCCTAGAGAGTACAGAGGCTGACAAGCCAATCGGAACAAGAGACATGATGACACTCGCTATTAGCATAAAAAAATATAATAAAGGCGCAAAACAACTAAAACGCATTAATAAAACTAAGTTGGAGTTATCTTTGATAGACCTGCTTTTGCTAGCGCGGTCTTAAGCAACAAAAAATATCTTGATGGGTACAAACTCAAAGCTTCCCTTCCGGCTGCCGCTACAGAGGTCACTGGGGTAATTTCTCATGTGCCTATAGAATTATCTAATAAAGAAATGTATTCAGCTCTAACTAGCACGAAAAATATTATATCTATTCGAAGATTTATGCGACGTGTAAGAGAAAATGGAGAAATAAAATTAATCCCCACAAAAACAATTTCTATAACCTTTTCCTGTCCCAATCTACCAGAGAGTGTGGACCTCAACAGCTGGGGGTTCGAATTAGGGCAGTACATCCCGCCGGTAAAACAGTGTCTAAAGTGTTTAAGGTCATATTGCAAAATTCTGTAAAAATTCACAAAGATGCAGCATTTGTGGCGAAGGTCACAATTTTAAAGATTTTCAAACTCCTTATACTGCAGCCAGTTGCTGTCTGGCAATCACATTGCCATATCCCCTGCATGCCCTGTTAAAAAAGAAAAAATCCAGCTTAATAGAGATAAATTTCAGAAAAAAAGCTTTGTTGACGCTTTAAACGACTCTCAATTTCCTTCATTAAACAAAACTGATCAGTTCTTCATCATTACATCATTACAGCCTATACAGTCCACTGCTGGACATAGGCCTCCACAAGTTTACGACAAAAATAACGTAAACTCATGTATTTTGCCCATAGTCACCACCCTGGGCAGGCGGGTTGGTGACTGCAGTACTGGCTTTGTCGCACCGAAGACGCTGCTGCCCGTCTTCGGCCTGTGTATTTCAAAGCCAGCAGTTGGATGGTTATCCCGCCATCGGTCGGTTTCTTAAGTTCCAAGGTGGTTGTGGAACCTTGTTATCCCTTAGTCGCCTCTTACGACACCCACGGGAAGAGAGGGGGTGGCTAAATTCTTTAGTGCCGTAGCCACACAGCACAGATCAATTCAGTTCTTATCTGATCAATTCTTATCTCTTTTAAATTCCGAAATAATACTCAAATCTATTACAGAAGCTTTAGTAAAACTTATAACATTAAATAAAAATAATGAAATATCTATCTCTTCCCAAAATATTAAAAATGTCCTGCAAGATACATTAAACAAGGTCACTAATAAATAATTTGTACTTTATGGATACTTTAAATATTGTGCAATGGAATGCTCAGAGTATTCTACACAGTCAACATATTGTTAATTATTTCCTTTTGGACAAAAATATTCACATTGCGTTAATTTGTGAGACTTGGTTAAAGCCTTGTCAAAAATTTAAGATACGTCATTGTACAATGTAATTCATGGAGCATGGAGAAATGCTCCATGAAGTAATTCGTCTTGATTCAGGGAACACCCACAATGGCGTAGCCATATTAATACATAGCTCTATTTCTTATTCTAAAATTGATACTTTTTATAATGACTCCATTCAAAATGTTGTTGTTCGTATAAAATACTCTAGCAACAAAGAACTTACTATCGTAAGCTTTTACAGTCCAACTAATTGCAGTCCTTCTTTTTGTAGATCTATACTAGACAGGCTAATTAAAAGTTTACCAGAACCAATCTTCCTAGTAGGTGATTTTAATGGCCTAAACTCAGCCTGGGGCTGTTCTACTTCTAATTGTCGAGGCAAAGACATTCTAGAATCTATCAATAACAATAATTTGGTTATACTTAATGACGGAAGTATGACCACTGTTGGTTCACACATATGGAGACAGAGTGTGACTGGTCAGTACATGACGATCCCTTAGGCAGCTACCACTTTCCTGTAATCACAAAATTTTTACTTAATAACAATCATTACAATGCCACTCCTATTCCCAATAGTAGCTCACTACCCTACTTCCCTAACTTCAACAACGTTGACTGGAACATTTATAATTTAAATGTCCAACTATTGCTCACTGAATTTTCTCTTGATACACAAGACCCCCTTCATAACTAGACAAAATTTACAGATATTTTACACTCAGCACTGTGGAAATCATCTTATATTTCTAAGCACTCTTTGGTTAATACAGCTCTATCTTCATGCTCTCCTTCTAACTTAAATAAAAAAAAATCTCTTCCCTGGTGGAATTTCAATTGCACAAAAGCCGTATTAAATAGCAATAACGCTTATTTGACTTTTAAATCTGATCCCACTGAGGCTAATTACATTAATTTTAAAAGACTACAAGCCACCAAAAAATATATTATCAGAAATGAGAGAAGAAACTGTTGGATAAAACTTTGCGAACAATTTAACAGATCGACACCTATATCAGTCATTTGGACGGACATGCGAAAATTTAATAAAAGCTATTTTCCACCTTCCCATAGCAACTCGGACTATTCTTGGATCTTTGATTTTTTCAAAAAATATACTCCAGATACTGTAGAGCCAGCCTGTAATCTTAATTCTTTGTCATATTCTTCCTAATCAAAATTTTACTATAAAATCTTTTACCATTGTCGAATTAAATTCTGCTATTTCATCCAGAAAAGACTCTACACCTGGCCTTGACTACATTTCATATGTAGTTGAAGCCTTTAATAATGTTAACCATCAAATTGTATCCACGGAATTAGCTGCAATTGGGTTTACCTGTAAAATTTATACAATGGATTTTTAATTTTTTGCACAGTAGGAAGGTATTTGTTAAGTATAATAATAGAATTATTGGTCCAAGGCTTTCTCATAAGGAAAGGTACATGTCAAGGTAGCATTTTGAGTCCATTGATTTTCACACTTTATATACATAGATTAAACTTAATTCTAGGCTCTCATATATACAATTTACAGTTTGCTGATGATTTGGTAGTCTATTGTTCTAGTAATAATATAACTACCCTAAATCTTAAGTTAAACGAAGCTGTAGTTAAATTAAATTCTTATTTTAATTATCTTGCATTGGACATTAGCTTTGAAAAGTCTAAAGTCATAGTTTTTATTAAGGTAGGGTCTGAAAGAATTAAAATAAACTATAATAATATATTATCTCTTCCTATCACAAATGAAGTTAAATTTTTAGGTGTTATATTTATGAATAAATTATCATGGAACAAATATGTAGACCACATAGTTAATAGAGCTCTTAAGGCTCTTAATATTTTAAAGTCTCTTGCAAAAACGTAGTGCGGTTCTGATCCAAAAATCCTTCTTACCCTATATAAATCCCTTGTACGACAGGATCTACAGCTCGAGCCCGATCATGCACTCATTGCGCATGGAAGGATTCACCGACTCGCGAATACCAGCAGAACAGGACCGGACCCTGTACCTGACTTTCACGCAAGAGGAGAAGAAGGCGTTGATAGGTCGGGGATACGGAGCTGGGGAGGGGTCGAGAATCCTGACCATTCATGAGGCGCAGGGACAGACGAGTGAAAACGTCATTGTTATCCAGACGAGGGCGGAGAGGCTCCGAATCCATGATAGTGTCTCGCATGCGGTGGTCGTGGTGACTAGACACACTAACACCTGTGTCTATTACACCGACGACAAAGACGACGCAATCGGCCACTTCGTCAGAAGGGCGGTGAAGGCTAACCGTAGGCAAATTCTCGAGCACAGCCTTCCATAATAGGGATGCGCATGTTATTGAGGATGTGCTCGCAAAACTGGCGGCGGGCGCTGTTTTAGAAAAATGAGAGTGGCCGTCGACAATGCGGTAAATTAACAATGTAGAGTCACACAATGTAAAGTATAAAGCATGCAAGCAAAGCAAGTTATTTTACTCTTTGGCATGTAGTGTGTTATAAAATAGTACACACACACACACATGGACACATGGACACGGGATTTGATAAATAAATTACTAACCTACTACTACTACCTGGGGCCGTGAAAATAACGATAGCGCTATTTATAACGATGCGCTATTTATAACGTTGCGCTATTTATAACGATGCGCTATTTATAACGATGTGCTATTTATAACGATGTGCTATTTATAACAATGCGCTATTTATAACGATAGCTCTATTTATAACGATAGCGCTATTTATAACGATGCGCTATTTATAACGATAGCGCTATTTATAACGATGCCCTATTTATAACGATGCGTTATTTATAACGATGCGCTATTTATAACGATGCGCTATTTATAACGATGCGCTATTTATAACTATGCGCTATTTATAACGATGCGCTATTTATAACGATGCGCTATTTATAACGATGCGCTATTTATAACGATGCGCTATTTATAACGATGTGTTATTTATAACGATGCGCTATTTATAACGATGAGCTATTTATAACGATGCGCTATTTATAACGATGCGTTATTTATAACGATGCGCTATTTATAACGATGCGCTATTTATAACGATGCGCTATTTATAACGATGCGCTATTTATAACGATGTGTTATTTATAACGATGCGCTATTTATAACGATGAGCTATTTATAACGATGAGCTATTTATAACGATGCGCTATTTATAACGATGCGCTATTTATAACGATGCGCTATTTATAACGATGAGCTATTTATAACGATGTGCTATTTATAACGAAGCGCTATTTATAACGATGCGCTATTTATACCGAAGCGCTATTTGTAACGATGCGCTATTTATAACGATGCGCTATTTATAACGATGAGCTATTTATAACGATGCGCTATTTATAACGATGCGCTATTTATAACGATGCGCTATTTATAACGATGAGCTATTTATAACGATGCGCTATTTATAAAGAAGCGCTATTTATAACGATGCGCTATTTATAACGATGCGCTATTTATAACGATAGCAACATTTATAACTATAGCCCGTAGCGTGCATTCCATATAGGCAGAAAGGCACTGTCTACTTTGTCATGTTACTAAATTATATATATTATTCTTAATGAACATACTTGTTACTTTTTGATGAAAATTAATGATAAATAGATATAAAATACTTTTCACACTACGACGACAAAGACGACGCAATCGGCCACTTCGTCAGAAGGGCGGTGGAGGCTAACCGTAGGCAAATTCTCGAGCACAGCCTTCCATAATAGGGATGCGCATGTTATTGAGGATGTGCTCGCAAAACTGGCGGCGGGCGCTGTTTTAGAAAAATGAGAGTGGCCGTCGACAATGCAGTAAATTAAGGAAAGTGGAGCTGTTCAAATCTGTACTTGAGCAATTATAAATGCAACTTGAGCAGTTTTTTAACACTTTGAGCAATTTAAAATATTGTATACATCAAAAGATATAGGAGTTTGAAAATATTGATAAAAGAATATTTTTCAACGACTTTTTTGATTTTTAATTAAATAATTTGAAGTGAGCAATTTAAAAGGCCAACGTAGTTGAATTGAGCTATTGAAAATCGAACGATTAGCATCTTTTTATTACGAATATCCGCAATTTTTTTGCTTCCCATCATTGTCTATGCGCATCCGCAGCGCTCACCTGGCTTACATAGAGCAACACGGAGGGGAGTAGCCATTGCGTCTGCTACCGATCCAAAATTGTCTGTCATTTTTTGCGGGGGGAAATTACACACATGCACACTTTATCTAATTCCCACACAAACATAATCGTCTGTCACTACGAAACTCACACATACTAAATTAAAGTCACACTTACATTTTTCACACACACATAGATACATTCTGTGTCATTACAGTATAATGACACGCCGCAACTACACTGACAAGTTGCTTACAGCCATGGTTGTAACAACTGTCGATATGCATTATCGATAAATTCAAGTACTCGGTTAGAGTAATAAGGTTTTTAAAGTGATACAAAGGTAAGATGTTATTATAAAAATAGACTTAATTTATTATATACTACAAATCAAACATCTTCATGTAAAATAAACGATTATAAAGAGTAAAGATTTGATTGTTTGTTTGTTAGCATTGAATAGGCTCCAAAACTACTGGACCGATTCAAAAACTCATTTCACCGTTGAGAAGCTACACTATCTTTAAACGACATAGGTTATACTATATTTTCAAAAATATTAGGGATCCTTACTAAAACTCCAATAATGTAACCCAAGGGATAAAAAAATAACCTAAAAAATTTCTTACATTGCGTACGCTGCAAAAACTAATGATAATAGAAATATATAATGTAGTAAGACTTTGTACATACATCATTATCTTGTATCATTATCTACAATAATTGTATTTGCTCGCAAACGAAAACAAAACTGACTTCAATTACATCGACAAGTAATACAATATACGTAATATATACGCGTTATCAAAGGTTACTCAAAAAGTTGTTATCAGATCTCGATGAAATTTAAACGCGACCACATGATAAACATCAGCTTTCTGTTAAATTAAAAATCATCAAAATCGGTTCACCCAGTCAAAAGTTCTGGCGTAACATACATAAAAAAAATACAGTCGAATTGAGAACCTCCCCTTTTTGGAAGTCAGTTAAAAAGTGCCGCGACAGCCTATGTCTAACTATTATAATTATGTCACAATACGTTTGGTGCAACGTTGTTGTGCCAAACAATGCCAGTCTACAATAAACGATTTAAAGTTAACATACATTTTGAGGAGTTGATGATGTACACGGTGATGTCAACGAATCGGGAGTAGGGAGCGTAACACTAATGGCATCATAAGATGATACCTTGTCATCTGCTAGATTTAATGATTTGTTGATGACTCTGAAAGGATGGACATTGTTCATTTTCAAAGTTGATAAATCTAAGCTTCATTTCACTACTACCACTAAGGTGAACCATATCTTGATTACCTTGTACATGAGACAAAAAAACTTACGGGACAAAAACAGTGTGGCGTTAGTGTTAGTTTGGTGCCCTCGACTAATCCTTCTATTGTTCGCGAACACTTAAAAGTTAGTGGTATTGATATGATCTGAACAAATTACACTATTTTTTGTGGGCGTCCAGGTTAATCTGTTATTACCATTTTTTTCCATGTATCGCTTAAATTTGGATTTTTAGAAAACCTGCCAAATTTTTATATAAAACATTATGGTGGAAGTTCACATTAAGTAATTCTAGTAAAATGTATTAATACTCATAATACGTGTATTATATTTAATTTAATGCAATTTTATTATATAACTATGTTTATTAAAAAAAAGCTAGCAATATAATATTTTAAATAAATCAAAATCTTAAAAATGTTGTCTCCTCTTTTGCCTTTGCCATTTTTATCGATAACCATCTACAAACAAACCGGTAACAACTCTATAGCTCGGCGACAGTGACTTCTCGGAAATAGACTCCGATCAATCGCTCGACTGATCCGCATATTGTATGCGGGCGAGCGGCCTGTGTTGGTAAACAAATCGAGTCAACACGAACGATAATATTTGTAATTTTTAAGTTTAAAAAGGTTTAAAAGAAGTATACAAGTAATAATGTGATTAAAAAATACTTACGTATGAAAAGTAAAGCCATGTTTTGGTAAATTTGACGTGGCAGATCTTTTTTTGCAGTAAAAAACAGAACAATTTGGCATTTTTTGAAGGACGTTGATTCAATCGCGCAACTAGATTTAGTCTAGTGATCAGTGCGGCGGCAACTAGTTTTATTGTTTGCATATGGCCATTTGGCCTTATACCTTGACAGAGGGGAACGCCTGTACATGGCTAATCCCCTCCGTGTTGCTCTTTGCCTGGCTTATGATATACGTTAAATTTGTTCGAACTTAATATATTTATTTAAAAATTAAGGGAAGTGGAGCTGTTCCAAACTGTACTTGAGGAATTATAAATGCAACTTGAGCAGTTTATTAACACTTTGAGCAATTTAAAATATTGTATACATCAAAAAATATAGGAGTTTGAAAATATTTGATTTTTTTAAAAAATTTGATTTTTAATTATATAATTTGAGGTGAGCAATTTAAAAGGACAACGTAGTTGAATTGAGCTATTCAAAATCTATCAATTAGAATTTTTTTTTTTATTACAAGTATCATTATTTTGCAGGCTGGGGTGGGGTAGGTTTTTCTGGCACGTTCAATTGTTGAGAGTGACAGCGACAGCCCTGTTGATGAGAATGTTGCCGTACCATACACTGATCTATTAATTGTTATTAAATCAAAAATCCTATCTGATTGGCGTGATCTTTGGCGACAAACCTTGTTAAGAAAAGGATCTTGGTATACTCAGATAAATCAAGATATTGGAAAAAGTCCTTGGTTTACTAAATCGCATCAACATAGAAGCAGAAAATATTATACAATACTATGCCGCTTGAGATTTGGAAATTGCAGATTTAATGCACATTTGAATCGTATGCGTATCATCTCATCGCCCGTTTGCCCACATTGCACCAACAACTCTACACAGTATTTAGATCACATATTTTTTGAATGCTCTGTTGTCAACTTTTTATCAACTTCTGGATCAAAAAATGTCCCGCGCAATACACAAGATTTATTGACTAATCTGGATAACTATACTAGTATATTTGAATTTATTTGCAATACTATCAATGATATTTGAAACAGGATTAGGACCTTCATTCATCGGATGTGAAATTTTATTTTGATATTTCAGGCTTCGGCCTGACTATTATAGACTTGGTTTCGACCTCGCCTATCATTTGTAGACAAAGAAGAGTAGACGAAAATATGAAATTACAGACTTGGCTTCGGCTTTACTTTACAAGTCATCGAATCAGAAGAAATATATAGTTACTTCAGACTTGGCTCCGGCCTTTTGATATATCAGAACGAAAGTTACAAACTCAAACTAGGCTGTATGGATTATAGTCTTTCCCTATTGGGGATAAATAAAACAACAACAACAATCAGTCACTGTCAAACTTTCGTTATCTGTGGATAGTTTGTTTTCTGGAATCTTTGTGAAATGAAAAATTGTTAAATCCATTTTCATCTTAAGTTTGTGTTAATTTACAATTGTTAAAAATGGCCATGTTTCCAGGAACAGTGGCCTTTGACGAATTCGGTCGTCCATTTATTATATTAAGGGACCAAGAGAACCAAAAACGGCTTACCGGTGTCGATGCGTTGAAGGTGTATAATTTGCTTATTTTTGCACTTCTTTTCTAACAAGACTGTATTAAAGTACCAACCCATTAAGTAGATAATGATTCGCACTACTTTCAAAACATTATTTATATACAATGAATAAAAATTTTCCTAACGAAAATAAACTACAACCTATCAAGATACCAGCCGTATTTAAATTCGTCTTTTTAATATCTAATAATAGACTAATAGCGTACATATTCGCTTTATAATAAATTTCCATCATTATAAATCTGATGCTAAATTGCTCATACTTTTCACTCGGTTAGTTTTCTCAAAAAAATGTTTTTAAAAATCAGATGTTCAGTCACATGATCTTGAGTCTTTTTTTAATTTATTAGTTGCCAGTTAGGTATAATCTAAATCTAACTTATTAATGAAATGAAAGTACTATACATATTATAAGTAATTTATTTAATTAATTAAATTATTCAATCAATTGAGTTTCTAAAAATTATCTTTAGTAAAAGCAGCATTTATTTTTTTACTTAATAATTACACATGTAAAAACCAGAGATGTTGTTCTTATAAGTATGGTATAGTCATTTTAATAATTTGGGCACAAAGTTTTGATGTGATTAATTGAGGTCTGATTAAAATTAACAACTTTATAAAAAAGTTAAATACATTAGCAATAATTTCTCTCAAATTGTAAATGTGTAATTTGTAAATAAATTATTTATGGAGACATTTACAAAAATAGTCATCAGTTACTAGTTAAAATTAAAAAAAAAGATGATTATTTATTGTTTTAATTGTGTACTCCAGTAATCTAAATAATACATTTACAATAATTTTTATTTTTAATTAAAACTGTAATAAAAATCAACACATAAAAACATAATGTAAATATTATTGTTTAAATCATAATCATAAATTATTCGATCATCAATGATGTTACAAAATATACACGTAGTGTTTTGATTTTATAATGAAACCTTCCTTGGCTGTGTCTGAGATGATCTACAATAGTAAATTGATAAAAAAAAAAAAAACAAAAATATCAAACAGTTAATAAAACAACAAATTTTCAGTCACACATCCAAGCTGCCCGGCAAATAGCCGGTATTCTACGGACTTCTCTAGGTCCCCGTGGCTTAGATAAGATGATGGTGTCCTCTGACGGTGAGGTTACCGTTACCAATGATGGGGCAACAATTTTGAAACTAATGGATGTTGAACACCAAATTGGTAAACTCATGGTGCAGTTAGCTCAGAGTCAAGATGATGAAATAGGCGATGGAACAACCGGGGTTGTTGTTTTGGCTGGTAGGTGATATAAAACTTATACATTAAGTACTTTTGTATGTCTACCTGCGTGAATATGTAATTGGTTACTTGGTAATTTATATAGTGTTTGACTCCTAACTGTGTTACTTCAAATGGGGGTTCTGTAGGTGTTATAGATCATGTTCCGAGTGTGTTAAAATAGACAAGCTGCTTTGATAGACTCGTTCTGCATGATACCTTTTGTGATTGGATGGTTATGCAGAAGTATGTCTCCAGAGTAGATCGTGTATTTAGGCAAAGTGAAATTGAAAAAACGGTTAGGTTTTTTTTTTCATGTGGTACTCTTATTTAAAGGAAGTAGATAGCGAATCAAACATCCTACATGTCTATTTTCATTAAGTATTAAAAAAATGTAACTGGGGCTGACGGCTTAACATGCTCTCCGAAGCACGGTGGGTGAACCCACAAGGACTGTATAAACACCTGGACCACGTCAAACATCTGTATGGCCAATACAAATGTTTGTTATGTGCGTGGATCGAACCTGCAACAGCCACAAACCAGTGCTGTGACCGTTGCGCCAACGCGTCGTCATTTTTCGGAACACATGTTTCATACGTTTACTATGAACAATCGCTTAAAATTGTAACATTCATAATTTGACTTAATAGATGGCTCTGCACTTGATATCTACTTATCTAGGACACTTTGAGACAGAAGATCCTTACATTTATATTTTCATTTTAGGTGCTCTCCTAGAACAAGCATCAAATCTTATTGACAAAGGTATCCACCCGATCCGTATCGCCGATGGTTTTGAAATGGCTGCCGCTGCAGCCTTGACCCATTTGGATAGTATTAGCGAGGCTTTCCCAGTGAACAAGGATACTAGGGAACACTTGATCAAAGTGGCTATGACGACCCTTGGAAGCAAAGTCGTCGTCAAGTGTCATAGATTAATGGCTGAGATTGCTGTCGACGTAAGTGACTTGCTAGTCTTATTTAGTACATTTTCAAAGTTTTGATATAGGTTTTTTATATTGGTTTCATATAGTTTATTGATTATTGTTAAGTTTATTTCCCAACTTTGATAATTTCAAAGAAGGGCTTAGTTGTCCTGTTCTTTTATTTTATAAATTTTGATTATTTTTTTAAGTTTTAGTAGTGATGTTCTATTAAGGAACTAATTGATGCGTAATTTCAACGTCTAATGAAAATATATTTATTTATTTATTTATTTATGCATTAAAAAAAAAACTTAGAACTAACATTACAGTAACCCAATGTGTTAGTTAAGTTTATCACAACAAATAACATTAAATTTAACAAACAATTTAAACAATTCAATAAAAACAAAATAATCAAAAAATATAAAATAATAAATAATCACATTTAAAAAATTCATAAAAATCATAAAAAACAAACAATAATAATACAAATTAGTACATGTATATTAATAAAATTAAAATCAATGTCAATATGTAACATTAAATTTATCAATTAATTAAAACAATTCAATAAAATCACTAAAAAGATAATAATAATTTTACGTAGCAACTAATCCAGTGTGAGCTAGCCTAACATATACTTTAATCTCGTACGAGTGGGCTAAAAAAAATATAATCACCGTAATTTAAATATTAATAAATAACAATTTAATTATCAAATTTCCAGGCAATCCTGTCTGTAGCAGACTTAGAGAAGAGAGATGTTAACTTTGAACTGATCAAAGTAGAGGGCAAGGTCGGTGGTCGTATGGAAGACTCCATGTTGGTGAGAGGTGTGGTCATCGACAAGACCATGAGCCACTCACAGATGCCAAAAGTTTTAAAGGTATTTATCAACTATTTGTTGTTTTTATTTTGTGTGCTATAGTGTCTTGGAAAAATGAATGAGTTGGATGTGTCACAGATTGGTTTAAATACTACTAATAGTAGGTGGATATGCTTTGTTTTAAGTCATTTGTGGTCAGTTGAAAAAGAAAACATTGCAAAGATTTGTCGTCTGACAAATTCTTAGACATTCTTATGACTTGTCCAGAAGCATAACATTGCCTTATACAGACATCAAGCTCTTTCTAACCGACTTCAAATCCTGGAGGAGGTTTTCAATTCTACTGTATTTTTATTGTTATATTTTTTAATGTGTGTTACCTCAGAACCTTTTACTGGGCTTATCGATTTTGATGATCCTTTTTTTTATCGAAATTTGGTCTTTATCATTAGGTCCCATTTAAATTTGATAGAGATATGTACAAAATTTCCTGCTAAGCCCTACCTCAGTTACCTAAAATTTACAACTTAATACATACTACAATATTACTAATGTTTACAGGATGTGAAATTGGCTATCCTCACATGCGCGTTTGAGCCCCCCAAGCCCAAGACCAAGCATAAGCTCCAAGTTGGGTCCGCTGAAGAGTACCGTGACCTGAGGAAATATGAGCAAGAAAAATTCTTAGAGATGGTGAAGAGAGTTAAGGTTGGTGGGATATTTTTAGTGATTAATTATTTTGACGACGCGTTAGCGCAGCGGTCACAGCACTGGCTATTGAGCTGGCGATCGCGGGTTCGATCTCCGCTCACGACAAACATTTGTATTGGTCATATAGATGTTTGTGTTTGTATATAGTGTATGTTTCCAGACCCCTGACACTAGAAAAATTCCTAGTGGGGGTCGTTGAGTGAAGTTTTAAGTGCTTATTTAGGTTAACAACAAAATTTATACATAATTATTATAGAACTAGCTAGGCTCGCAACTTCGTCCGCGTGGAATTTAACAAAATAGTCATTGTTCAGTTAGCAGTTATAAAAAAAAAACTAAAATAAAAGTAGACTAAGTCCTTATTACATCAGCTATCTGCCAGTGAAAGTCCCATCAAAATCGGTCCAACCGTTTCAAAGATTAGCTGGAATAATCAGACTGACAAAAATTATAAAAAATGTTATTTTGGTATGTCTACCACGTACATATGAATTTAATAAAAAGCGGTTAATAAACAGACACTCCAATTTTCTTTATTTGTATAGGGTATGGTATGGTATGGTTAACACGGGCTGGTTTCCGCAACTCGACGACTTTGCGCCTATTTTGCGTGTGTGGGAGTGATTCGGTTCACTCTTGCCACCCAAGCTCCTCCAGAAACTTCAGAAGCTTTTTTGGTTTCTTGAAGATCTCCGGAAGTGTCTTCAGGGTGCCAAGATGTTGTGCCCGGTAAGCCGCTACACCTGGACAGTAAAGAAGTACATGCGTAGCCGTTTCTTCTGTTCCCATGCAAGCTCTGCACAGGGGACTGTCGGTAATGCCCATATTAAATAGGTGTTTGTTATACGGACCGTGTCCAGTCAGTGCCGCAGTTATTAGTCTCAGTTGGCGTCTGTCCAGATTTATTAGAATTCTTGCCAATTTGGCATCAATTTCTGGCAGCGCCAACTTGGCTTGCCTACAGTCCTCAATTTCGGACCATAGTGTGATATGTTTGTGTTTCATGCGTTGTCGAATTTGGCCTTTGAGCCAGCAAGAAGGTAACGGTATAATCGGTTCGGCCCCTATAGCCGTCATACTTGACCCCCTTCTTGCTAGCTCATCTGCCTTGTCGTTACCGCGTGTGTTGTTGTGACCTTTGATCCATTGCAGTGTGATGTCATTATTTTCACCTACCTGCATCAGGGTGTTATGGCATTCATAGATTATACCTGACGTGGTCGAGTTACTATCCAGTGCCTGTAATACTGACATGCTGTCCGATAGTATACGGATGTGGGAATCCTTTACGTTCCTCCTCCCGATTGTTCTGGCTGCCTCAAGTATACCCAAGCACTCTGCTTGAAACACTGTGCTATAGGTACCAATGGGTAGTGATATATTAATATTTAGGTCTTCGGAGAAGATACCGCTTCCTGACCCTGTTTTCGTTTTTGAGCCATCCGTGAAGATACTCAGGTCTCGCCCAATTGAGGCTACACGTGAATCCTCTTCCAGCTGTATTTTGTATTTTTTATCAAAAATATATTTGATCTGTATTCCGTCATTTGGTGCTTCCATGAACGGAATGTCTTTGGCTATGTCTTCCAGAATCTTAATGTGTGGTGTGCCTGTTGAACACAGTAGTTTGTGAGTCTTTAGTCTTACTGCAGTGGTTGCAGCTTCTTGTTGGATAAATAGGTGAAGTGGCAGAATATTTAGCATGGCCTCCATTGCTGTTGTTGGTGTGGTTCTCATGCCGCCCGTGATTGCCATGCACACCAACCTCTGCCAGCTTTGTAGCTTGGATTGCGTTGTGGTGAGGAGTGTTCTACGCCACCACACCACAGCTCCATAGCTGATCATGGGTCTAATGACCGCAGTATAGAGCCATAGGGTCAGTTTCGGTGTAAGTCCCCAGCTCTTGCCTATCATCCTGCGGCATTGCCAGAAGATGATGCTGGCTTTGTTTAATTTATTTTCTATGTGTTTGGACCAGCTTAGTTTATTATCTAGTATTACACCTAAATACTTTACCTCTGAGGTTAGATTCAGGGTTGAGTTAAAGAGTTTAGGTAGAGTGTAATTCCCCAGGTCTCGTTTGTTCGTGAACATCACTAATTCTGTTTTGTTCGGGTTTATCGATAGGTTATGCTCCTCGCACCATCTCTCTACTAATAGCAGGGCAGTCTGAGTTAGTTCACAAAGTGTACTTGTGAACTTGCCCGTCACGAGTATAACCAGGTCGTCGGCATAGCCTATCGTGTAATATCTGTTGTCGTTTAGCAAGGATATTAGATCGTTTACTACAAGGTTCCATAGCAAGGGCGATAACACCCCTCCTTGGGGACATCCTTTAGCAACGATAGCGCCTTGTTTGTTGTCATTGTCTACTCTTACGATCCTGTTTGCCAGCATGTTTCTGATCCAAGTAATTATAGTTGGGTTTGTTTTATGGCGGTTTAACGCTGTAACTATGCTGTTGAAATTTGTTTTATCAAAGGCCCCTTCAATGTCAATAAAGGTGCCTAGGCAGGATTCCTTGACTAATGAGTGCTTCTTCGATCTTGCCCACTACAGCATGTAAGGCTGATTCTGTAGATTTACCTGCACTATAGGCATGTTGATTCTTGTGTAGGGGTACTTTTGGTAGTACGTTATCTCTCAGGTACCTATCGCATAGTCTCTCCAAGGTCTTTAGGAGGAAGGATGTGAGACTGATTGGCCTATAGGACTTTGCGTCTGAGTAGTCTGCTTTACCGGGTTTAGGTATGAAGATAACCTTTACTTCCCTCCATAATTTCGGCACATAGCCAAAAGCTAGGCAGGCTTGAAAGATTGTGTTAAGTGTGTGATTTAATCTTGTGCCTCCCCATTTGAGAAACGCAGGGTAAACACCATCTGGCCCTGGCGTTTTAAATGGCCGGAAGCTCCTGATTGCCCACGCTATTCTCTTTGGTTGTATTACCTCACTTGCGCACTTCCAGGCGCTGTATGATGTGGTGAGGTTTGTATCTTGCCAGCTAGTTGTAGTAACCATAGTGCAGTCAGGGAAGTGCGTCTGGATTAGCACTTGGTGTGACTCTTCTGATGATTTGGTGTAAGTATTATCTGTTTTCTTTAGGGACACCAGTTCTCGTTGTGGGTCCCCAGTAAGGATTTTGCGGATTCTACTGGCCTGCACAAACGACTCGATCGCTTCGCAGAACTTTCGCCATGCTCGAGTTCGCCAGTATCTAATTCGCTTCTTGTACAAGGCCTTTACGTTTCTGTAGTGATCCCAATCCTGGTTGTTATATGTGTTCATAGCTCTATTGAGTGTTTTCCTAACCTTAGCTCTGAGGCGTTTTAACTCTGGGCCCCACCATGATTTTTTGTCGGTTGGGTTATCCGGAGGGTGAATTAGTGGGCATGTTGCTTCGTAGCATTTTGTTAACAAAGATGTTAGTTTCTCCACTAGTTCTTCTATACTTTGAGTGTTTGTTATTCTTTCAGGACAGTCAAGTGCTTGTAGCCCTTTTTCGAGCATTGCACGAAACTCTTCCTTGTTAGTCTTACGCACATTCCTATAGGGTTGTATGGGTGTTGGGACTAGTCCTAGATCGAAGCGTATCCACCTGTGATCTGAGCAGGACGCTTCGTCAGACACGTGCCAGTTCGATATGAGTTTCGACCCGCCGTCGTTTGCCAGCGTGAGATCAATTATGGTTCTAGCACGCCTGGTAACGAACGTGGGTTTGTTACCTGTGTTGATAATGTATAGTTTAGTAGTGGATAAGTATTCAAAAAGTGTCTTACCTCTGTTATTAGTTTTTTCGTTACCCCAGACTGTGTGATGACAGTTCGAGTCTGTTGCAACGATGATGTCTAATTTCTCTGACTCGCAGTAGTTGACCAGCCGTACTAGGTCTTGTGGTGGTGGGTCCTCTCCGTCTGGCATATAGACAGACGTGAGAACTACACCCCGCGATGTGTTCGAGGGATTAGCTGTTTTAATTGTGCAGATATCTCTGGAACAAAATTCTGTTAGGGTCTGCACGGGTATGTTATTAGAGACAAATATAGCTGCCCTTGGGTTAGGTTCGTTACTTGTTATAAGCTTACCTTTGAGGTTGCCTAATCCTTGTATGGACCCTGACCGCGATAGCCAGGGTTCTTGGATGAGGGCTACAGCTGTATTGTTTATCTCCAACCACCTACGCAGCTGTGCCGTAGCGGTAAGGCTGTGGTGGAGATTGATTTGAAGAGCTCGACTACTGGGTAAAAGGGACTCCGTCATCAGAGTCGTCCCCTGTCCCGAGGTCGAGTTCTTGTATCCCTTGGGCCCAATCCCCGACACTATCCGCCTCATCACCGTCGCTCGCCATGTCGGTGTTCGTCGGATCGTGCGCAGTGTCCGAGAGGGTGCCTTCGGGAGTGTCGTTCTCTACACGACTGGTGCTTGGTTGCTGGGTAGACTCCTCTACCATCATCGGGGTGTCCCCTGACTGTTTCATCTCCGTCGGTGTTGTTTCCTTATTTTGTGGTGGTATGTCCGTAAACCGTCCCTTGCGTTCTTCGAACTTAATGTAGACGGCGCCCAGCATGTAACATAATTGCCGTCCACGTTCTAGAATGGTAGGGATCAGTTCTTCTGGTATGCTGACTACAATGAAGGTCCCTGTAGCCTGTTTTTGCGCCGCGTGCAGCAACCACCGATCTACTTCAGCCCAGGGGTTGAAGTAGCGAAGTGCTTCGCCAATCTTGTTTGTCTCGGCCTTGCCTGGTATTAGCATACCACACCTGACTTTCTTTGGTAAGTCCGATTTCTTTCGAACCTCCAAACTGACTCCGGAAGTCAGTGTGTGGCCGTCGATGTTATTCTTCACCCATTCCATGGCCTCGACGTTCATACACCACAGCTGTAGTGAGCCGTTAGCGTAAGTCGGTTTGCCCTGGAACATGGGTGGATTGCTAGCTCTGGCCTGAACTAGAGACCAGAGTCTGTTATTAAGCGTCTCTTCTATCTCTTCCGCTTGTTCCCTAGTTAGGTGTCCCGCATTTGTTGCTGTAACGGCCGCAATCAAATCGGATTTAGCGGCCGCTGCATAGGATTTGGGTGTCGCACCAGTGCGGGCCTTCTTGTTGGCGCCGCTAGGCGTCACCGTATCCTCGGGACGATGTCGTTTGTTAGTATTTGTATAGGGTAGCAACGACGCGCTGTTTCACCCACGTAATTTCCTCCAATATCTTACGTCTGGATATTAAGTAGCCTATGTGTTATTTTAGATTTCCAGCTCGGTTGTTTTTGTGTGAAAGAGTAACATAATCTCCATCAATTCATCCTCATAAACTTTCGACTTTATAATATTAGGAGAAAGTAAAAAAAAAAAAAATTTAAATTACTGCATTTGGAATAAGTGCTTGCAACTATATATTATGTGAATATCAGAATATTCTTTATTTGAATGCAACTATTACTGTTTTTAAATAAAATTCATATGAAATTAATATGAAATTGATCGTGATGATTAGTTTATCTCTTAGATAATATATTTCTAATTCATTTCGTAGTAACAAATTGATTTTTATGTCGCAGAACCAATTTTGATGAATTTCGTTATAAATATAGATATTGAAAAGATAATTAGCTACTCGAATTACTTACTAATCCAGCGCAGACGAAGTCGCGGATACCAGCTAGTTTCGACATAAGATATTAAAAAATTCTACATAAAAAAAAATAGTCATTGTAGCTAATCAAGTAACGATTTTAAAATTTCTACAATTTAATATTGGATAAATTACAACTTGGGTAATGTACGCAGTATGATAATTGTATAATGTTTTACAGGATGCAGGTGCAACTCTAGCTATATGCCAATGGGGTTTCGATGATGAAGCCAACCACCTCCTTCTTGCAGAAAAACTACCAGCGGTACGTTGGGTCGGTGGGCCTGAGATGGAACTGATAGCCATCGCAACCGGTGGAAGGATCGTGCCCCGGTTTGAAGAGCTGACTCCAGACAAGTTGGGATCTTGTGGACTTGTGCGGGAACTTAGTGAGTACTTTACTGTATTTATCCCTTTTTAACCGACTTCCAAAAAAGGAGGAGGTTATCAATTCGACTGTATTTTTTTTTTTTTTTTTTTTTTTTTATGTATGTTACATCAGAACTTTTGACTGGGTGGACCGATTTCGACAAATTTTTTTTTAATCGAAAGGTGGTGTGTGCCAATTGGTCCCATTTAAATTTATTTGAGATTTAACAACTACTTTTCGAGCTATATCTAATAATGCGTTTTTACTTGACGCTTTTTTCGTCGACCTACGTTGTATTATACCGCATAACTTTCTACTGGATGTACCGATTTTGATAATTCTTTTTTTGTTGGAAAGGAGATATCCCAAGTTTAGTACCATGATAAGGAAACCAGGATCTGATGATGGGATCCTAGATAAATCGAGGGAATCTATTGAAAATCCGCAATAACTTATTACAAGGTGTACCGATTTTGATAATTCTTTTTTGTTGGAAAGAAGATATCCCTAGTTTAGTACCATGATAAGGAAACCAGGATCTGATGATGAGATCCCAGAGAAATCGAGTGAACTTCTTGAAAATCTGCAATAACTTTTTATTAGGTGTACCGATTTTAATGATTTTTAATTTAATCGAAAGCCGATGATTATCATGTCAGTCACATTTAAATTTCATCGAGATCTGATAACTACTCTTTGAGTAATCTTTGATAATGCGTTGTTTCTTGACTATTTTTTCGTCGATCTGCGTGTAGTACTCGTCGATGTAATTGAAGTCGGTTTTTTTTTCGTTTGCGAGCAAACACAATTATTTTTCTAATTGCACTCGTGTTTCTTATCTAAATAACCAGTTCATATATTTTTACTAGCGACCCGCTCCGGCTTCGCACGGGTATAAAATATAATTATAGCCTATGTCATTCACTGAAAAAATGATTAAAATCGATCCAGTAGTTTTGATTTATTCATTACTGCCCGTGGCCCGCACGCGTTAACTTAGAGTAAAAGCCGACCGGAACCGCCGCAAACGCTACGTACCGCGATTTTTAAATCTGTAATATCTTCGAAAATATTCATTTAAATCATATGCTGTAAAGGGCAATATAGATCTATATTAAATCAACAATGTATTTATGGTATTTAATTAGATAAGGATTAATGCTGTATTGGTTAAAATCGCTTCGAAAATTAGCCATTATTTGTCGTAATAAGTAAATGACAAAAAAATGTTATTGTGGGATATCCATAAGAGATAGACATATACCATAGTGGAGTTTTCTGTAGACCTTTTCAATGTTTACAATACTTAGTAGGTACATTACTTTGATAAACCTCGTAGGGTTCAGGCTGCGTTTGCAATGTAAGCGGAAAAAATGTAATTATTCACGACATCACATTAGAAACCTCAAAAATAACAGTATTTCTCCCCTATTTAATGGATGTTATTATACATATAAATTATAAACCTTCCTCTTCAATCACTCTATCTATTAAAAAAAACCGCATCGAAATCCGTTGCGTAGTTTTAAAGATTTAAGTTTACATAGGGACATAGGGCATAGGGACAGAGAAAGCGACTTTGTTTTATACTATGTAGTGATTATTATGTCGGTAAGATCAAAAAAATATTAATCGTGTTTCATTAGTCATCAATTCATATTGAAATAAAATTTCCAAAAAACACGATTTACCAAAAAAAAAAAAAAACCAAACTAAGCTCGGTCATCCAGGTAACTACTGTATTTATTGCAATAAAATTGAAAAGTTTAATCATGTCAAAAAACTATACTTTACTATATAATTTCCCAATATTTGTTACTTATTATCAATACAGAGATGGTTTCGTTGGATAGAGTAATAAGTCTTTTTGGTAATTGTTGCTCTTCTCTGTATATCAATCAGGTTTGACCAAACAATGTGTACTTAAAAATTAAATTATGTTCTTTATACATAGTCTAACAATACTTTTGTCGACAGCTTTTGGAACATCCAAAGACGAAATGCTGGTCATTGAACAGTGTTCCAACTCCAGAGCCGTCACCGTTTTAGTGCGAGGTGGTAACAAGATGATTGTGGAGGAGGCCAAGCGTTCAGTGCACGATGCGCTTTGTATCGTCCGCAGTCTTGTACAAGTAAGTGCAGTGACCATTTGACTGATTATTATATGTCATACTATTAATTTGTTAGAAGTCAATATGTTTAATGACTTGTGTACCGCTGTGTTGAATACAACCCCAGATTATTTTTCTACACATATGTCACAATCTCATAAGTTTTGTACTCTGTAGTATCTCTATAAATAAAGCTGCAACAGATAACCAACTTACTCATTTTAACGAAAACTATAACAGGTTTGTCCTAAAGCACACCAGCGATTCTTCTAAGATTATTTTTCCTCATTGTATAATATGAAACATTATTTTTTTCTTGTAACACATTTGTCTGTTCCTATGGTAAGCAACTTAATGCTTGTGTTATAAGTAACAGCCGACTGTTATAGCAAAATTTTTTTTTGTGATAAAAAACCACTTGTCACTTAAAACTTCGCCAGCGGGCTAGTCAATTATAATCATATACACATTACTTAATTTTATATTTTCTGCCCAAAGGATTCCCGAGTGGTGTATGGAGGCGGAGCGGCCGAGGTGTCTTGTTCGCTGGCCGTAGCTCGGGCTGCGGATAAGCTTTCCTCACTGGACCAATACTCCTTCAGAGCCTTTGCTGATGCCTTGGAGGCTATTCCCATTGCCTTAGCTGAAAACAGGTATAGTACCTTTTTGCCTTTTAATTATCTCTTAAAAGAAGCTTATTCTTATTCCTACTACTGGACAGTACTAGAAAAATTTATGAACCATTAACAAACAAAAAAAAAGTGTGTACTTATGTATGCACATAAGAAGTTTTACTTCATTGCCTAGTAGTTTCACGTTACCTTTTTCGTTGACTAGCTAAGTTCACGTTACCTTTTTCGTTGACTAGCTAACTTCACGTTACCTTTTTCGTTGACTATCTAACTTCACGTTACCTTTTTCGTTGACTAGTTAACTTCACGTTACCTTTTTCGTTGACTAGCTAACTTCACGTCACCTTTTTCGTTGACTAGCTAACTTCACGTTACCTTTTTCGTTGACTAGCTAACTTCACGTTACCTTTTTCGTTGACTAGCTAACTTCACGTTACATTTTTCGTTGACTATCTAACTTCACGTTACCTTTTTCGTTGACTAGTTAACTTCACGTTACCTTTTTCGTTGACTAGCTAACTTCACGTCACCTTTTTCGTTGACTAGCTAACTTCACGTTACCTTTTTCGTTGACTAGCTAACTTCGCGTTACCTTTTTCGTTGACTAGCTAACTTCAGGGTGTCGGTTTTTTGTGACGGCATGCGCGCGCATCTTAAAAATTTACTCTCATCATTTTTCCCTAACGCGCCAAATGAAGTATAACTTAAAACCGGCATCGACGACCAAAAATCGTACAATTTCAGTCAACCAAAAGAAAAGGTTATAGTATTCATTTAAAACTTTCGATATACCTACCAAAAAGTACTTATTGCGTAAAAGTATCGAATGCAAAGTATCGAGTACCAGTCTCGGTATCGAATGGTAATGTACTCGATACCACAAAATATCAATACTTTTTTCGTGTCCCTACTTACGTAGTCGAATTTAGCGCTTCCTTTTTTGAGGAATTCTATTAAATGTCTAATTTATGTTGTAGTGGTTTATCACCAATCGACACACTGTCGGAGGTGAAGGCACGGCAAGCGGCAGAGAACAACAGCAATCTCGGTGTTGACTGCATGGGACGCGGTGAGTTTATTATTTATAAAATGATTACGTGGTAACCCTACTAATATAATAAATGTTTTATATGTTAAAGTTTGTAATACATATCAATAAAATTCACGAATCATTTAGATAAGGTATATTAATTATGTGTGAAATGGCTTCATGCTTTTAAGATATTTCGTGTATTTTTCTGGTACAAGGTACATTAAAATTTTCAGAATATGCTCTTTATGTAGGTAAAATCTGATAAAATTTTGTAAAATTAAGCATCGTGATTAAAACATTGAGACCGACATTAAGGTTGCGGGGGCTTATTGATGAAGTTTGATTCAGAAAATTCCAAAAACAATTAAATCTCATTGCAGTTGCAGTGCTCCTTGTGATATTTTTTATGTTAAAACAAACTTTAAACTTACTAAATCTATTTTCATTTATTCACAGGCTCCAATGACATGAAAGCAATGAACGTTATCGAGTCACTCCACTCGAAGAAACAGCAAATAGCGTTAGCGACACAACTCGTCAAGATGATACTGAAGATAGACGATGTCCGTTCACCGGCCGATGGCATGCAGTGATGAGCTTAGCGTGTGACTATGATATTATATGTTATATTACATTTGTTATTAAGTAAAAGGAGTTTTATTCATATACTGAAATGACGTGAAAATATTAATTTCGTCATAAGGTACACACATAACGAGAAATCGTCAATGGTTCTCTAATATATTCTAATTCTATCTAATAGAATAGCTTACTTCCACCGGTCAATTTGATCACAGCATTCTAATTTACTGCGATTTGGTCAGTCAAAGGGCGTGACTAAGTTAAATGATAGCAATAACTCATCATTACAGCCTATACAGTCCACTGCTGGACATAGGCCTCCACAAGTTTACGCCAAAAATAACGTGAACTCATGTGTTTTGCCCATAGTCACCACGCTGGGCAGGCGGGTTGGTGACTGCAGTACTGGCTTTGTCGCACCGAAGACGCAAGCAATAACTCATTTTCTTATTATAAATAGATATAATTGTAATTTTACTTAACATTTACAAATGTAATATAAAATATAAAGTATGTTTGTCACAACATTGTTTAATATATCTAGTTTATAATGTACTATGTACTATTCTAGGTTATAAAATAATATTTTAATTTAATTATTATTTTAATACATTCGGTATTAATCAGCCTTTATCACAAATAATTTTATTTTCAACGGTTAGTTAACCGCCTAAATATAAAGACAAATGTGTTTTTTTTTTTTTTTTGTTTACTTTAAAAAACATTTAGTTTCTGTAATATATTACTTATTGAAACCTGTAACATTCTTAGCTGTCATATGATCCTAAGATTCCTCCTTTTTTTGAGTACTGTTAAAAATGCTTAAGCTTTACTGATAATATGTCAAAATCACAAGAATACATTGTTACATTCGTATTATTTATTTTTATGTTACCCCACACATGAGGGAATTCTAAACATATTTTTAATATCATATCCAAAATCCACCGGGGATCGAACCTGCATCTCCGACTTTTAAAAGTTAGACTGTTAAAAGTAGATAAAGTAATAATGAATAAACCAGTGCTTTAGTCTACTATTTATGCCGATGCAAATACCACACTTAATAATAATAATAATAATAATAATATACTTTATTGCACATTTAAATAAAGAACAAAATTAAAATTACAAGCAATTATAGTAACAAATTGTACAACCAGGCGATCTTATTGCTAAAAAGCAATCTCTTCCAGACAACCTGATAATGAAAGGGATATTGCTTTTCAGATGGGCAGGTGGTATACAGATTTAAATAAGTAAAAGAAAAAAAATAGAATATATAACAATTATATATGCATATACATTATACACATACATACGCAATAAAAAATAAATAAATAAAAACATTTACATACACACTAATATATAAATACAGTAATCGTATAATATATAGATTCATGGTAAATTTAATGATCTTTTATCAATTGAATGTAATGAGTTTAAATTAATTATAGACTGAGGTAATATGCTTTTAAATGCTTCTTAAACAGAAACAAACTTTGAGCTCGTCTTATGGCCACGGGTAAGTCGTTCCATAGCAAAACAGCTTGCACAGCAAAGGAGTTTTTATAAAAGTTTGTTCTGTGAAGAGGTACACGCAGCTTAAGGTTTTCTGATGACCTTAAAATTTCACTATGTGAACCAAGGAATTCGAACTTATCCTTTAGGTAAACAGGTGTTGACGGATGAAATAGTACACAGTACAGAAGAGACAATATATGAGAATTCCGGCGAAGACGAATGGGTAACCAGTTCAGTTTTTTACGAAATTCCGCTTTATTCCGCGTATTCCACTTAACGCCTGGCGCTCAAGATATGTGCCGATAACTATAACAAAACCTATATTTTTTGCCAACTGAATCATTTCACATGGAAGGTAGGAAAATATTCTCATTTATCTTACACATTTATATTTTAACCGTGCTCCACTGGCACGACTGAAAGCGACGAAAAAGCGATAAGTTACACTTCATGGCGGATTGCGCACGAGAGAAAAATTTGTTCGCCGCTAGGCGCTAAAGTTTAAAAAATTACCACCGCACTGAATCGGTTAAATGATGAAACCTTTCAATAAATCAATCTACATTTTCATATAACAGCTAAGTATGTTATGGTACTCAAAAGGGAGCTTATTCACTTTTCTTCACTTGTAACGATTATTTCAAAAGTGTATAATGTATTGTACGGTGATGAATGCTAACTGCTTTGATGCACTAATAAATTAATTGAGCTAAACTATTTTGTTTGAATTTTATACCATCACTAGCTTTGACCCACAGCTTTAGTTGTGTTTATTTGAGGAAAAACCTACTAAAATATTATAAAGCCTGTAGCAGCGTCGTCACATTTCTTCTGCCAAGGGCCACATAGGGCATTATATTCCTGTCGGGACGCTCACTAAGCGAGACCCTGTGGAAAAAATCTCATAAAACATGGAAAAACGCAGACCAAATGCTCATACGGAGTTATGAGTTTATGAGATCTATATAATGATATCTAACCCCACATGAGATGATTTATGACATTTTTCTTCGTATTCTTATTCATTACGTAATCTTAACGTACTATGGATAAGGCAGGATAGAAAACTAATATTCGCATTCGCGAATATTCGTAACTTTGACACTCGCATTAGCGCGAAACGATGCGAATACGACAACGCGTTTCCGCAACGGTCACAGCAGTAACGGCTACTGTTACGCTGGCGGTAGCGGGTGCGATCCATGCTAACGACAGACATTTTTATTGGCCATATAAATGTTTGTCGTGGTCTGGGCGTTTGTGCTTGTGTATTGTGCGTATTTCTGGGCCCCCGACACAGGAGACAATCCTAATAGTGGCCCCGTTGAGTGTGAAGCCAATGCCAAGTTTCAGATTAGACTTGGGTAACTCATGAGAGTGATACAAATGAAACGTATCTTTTCAAGTGAGCTAGTCTCTCATCAGCTCACTTGTATTTCAAATATATCTCCAGCTCACTAGGCTTATGATTCATTTTCGACTGACGTACTGAGTGAGAGTAAACGAGACTGAGCTAGTGAGCCACTCGATCGGACGATGGCGTTTATCATGCGAAAGAGAGAGATAGTTAGCTATGGCTCTGTATCTTTTCGATTCATATGTCACAAGGTCATAGACTCAATCGTCTTGCTTTGAACAAGCGAAAAAGTATTTTTACGACAACATGGGGTTGCATTTTGGTTGCATTATAGAATTATTTCACTGAGCTAAATGAGCTGAAGAGCTAAATGAGTGATATATAGAATCAAAAACCGCAATGAATTATTGCCACACTTAGGGGTAATTGTATAGTTACAAAATAAAAGTGGATATGTTTTCAAATGATGCCATATTAATCAAATTACTCAGATTTATTATAATAACATCAAAATTAAATAAATAGTTTGGTCTTTGCGGTTTCTGAAACAAATGGTTGGACTTTGCTGTTTCTGTTCCATGCATTTGATGGACATTGCTTAATTTGGAACATACCTATTTCTGTGTAGTATGCTTGGTCAGTTTTGATACTATGAGTAGTTTGCATAGGAAACTATAGGTAGATATTATAGGTTTGTTTGTTTGGTAGTTTAAAATATATAACTATAAGATCTACACTTGTTACTGACCGAAATTGTTGCTATACAACAACGTGTTATAAAATGAATACTTTCATACAAATTTGAAAACTCAGTTTTGTTTTTGCATGTATTTGTTGACATGTTGTATAAACAATTTAGGTTAAGCTATTGCATAGTTTTTCGTAATAAAACGACGATATAAAGTAAAAAAATATATGAGTTAAAAGTTTACATAAAAAAACAACACTAAATTATCAATGATGGTAGCTCCTCTTGCTCTTCACACGTCAGCTCGTCAAGGTTATCATCTTGTGTAGGGCCATCATTATGTTCTACCAAAGTGTCTTGTGGCACCGACACTCGAGCAAAATATCCTAAGATATCTAGATTACGCCAATTGTCACCGTAATGCACGTTTAGCAGTTTGTTGACGTCTCTCAGTTTCAACTGTTTTACTGTCACTCCTTGTGATATCACAGTCGGGGCAATAATTGTGGAATTTTTATCCTTTTTACAAATATTTTTATATGTACCTAAATCTTGTTTATAATGCACTTCTCATCTAAGGCCAACCATTTCATTAGATCTACTAGCCCTTTTGACATAAAATCTTTTACATTTGGCGAAAGGAACATGCCATTTACCGACATTTAAAAATATATCCTTTGCAGCGGTTTTCCAGTCCAATACTTGACATGCTGATGCTACGTTTATGGTGGTTGAATGTTCGCTCATTACTTCCATATATTCATGCGGACTAATTATGTTTTCCATTTTTCGCAATTGTTTTTCAATGCGAGCGAAGACTCTATCTGACGGTAGAAATGAATGCCCCACTACCGGGAACACTATCTCTGTTAAAAAGGCCAGTGTGGATCAAAGATTTTTATTGATTAAATTTACAATTTGAACGGGTGCGAGTTTAAACATGTAGACGAGAGGAACCACATGTTTAAATGGTCATGGTCATGTATTGAGAGAATTGAGGGAGAGGTAATAACTCCTGCTAAAGACCAAAGGGCGTTGGCACGAATCTGTCTGTCTGTGAAAAGCAACTGCATCCAGTACCTCAGGTCAGTCACCACCGCAAAACAGGCATGGGAAAAGCTGAAGGAAGTTTTTGAGGACAAAGGGTTATACCGAAGGGTCCTGCTGCTCCGAAAGCTTCACAGATCGAATTACAACGACTACAGTTCCATGGGTGAATATATCGACGGGGTGATGACACTAGTACAGCAGCTTGCTGACATCGGCTGTGTCATCGAAGACAAGGAAGTAGCAGAATTACTACTGAGTGGGCTGCCGCAGGAGTTTGATGTGCTTGTTTCGAGTCTGGAGACTGCAAATATCCTGGAAAATTTGACAAGCGAAGCAGTGCGAGCGCGTCTTCTACAGGAGGAGTTCCGTAAGCAGAGCGACAATGGAGTCTCCGTACCCAGCGAGTCATCCTTCGTGGTTTGTCACTACTGCAAGAAGCCGGGCCACTTAAAATCAAAGTGTTTTAAGCTTAAACGTGATAACAAAAATAAAGGCAATAAAAAGCCAGTACAAGTCTCTGCACAAAGTGAAACATTTTTGGTGTGTGCCTTAGCTGAGTGCGTAAATAGTGCAAACTGGATAATTGACTCGGGTTGCACATCACATATGTGTAATAACAAGAACCTCTTCACCTCTATGGACACTAGTTTCACGAGTAAGGTTACTGTGGCTGATAATAATGTATTACAATGTAAAGGAAAAGGCTATGTAACTGTTTATGTTAATGAGTGTTCTAGAATCATAGAAAATGTTCTTTATGTTCCTAATCTCTCGGCCAATTTATTGTCTGTCAGCAAATTAACTGATAAAGGATATTCTGTGATATTTAACAATGATAAATGTCATATTAAGAATAAAAATAAAGTATTAGCCTCTGCATCTCATATAGATGGTCTTTATCTATCTATAATCTATAATATATATAAACGCGAAAGGTCATTCATCACGAAATCTCCGAAACTATAACACCTACAAACTTGAAATTTGGCAAGTAGGCTCCTTATAGGACGTAGACATCCGCTAAGAACGGATTTTACGAAACTCAACCCCTAAGGGGGTAAAATGGGGGTTGGAAGTTTGTATGAGAATCCCATGTTTTTGACGTAAGAGACTTGAAATTTAAAATGTAAGCTCTATAGATAGATGGTGAAAAGGTGTCCAAATAATGTATCTTTAGAAATCAACCCCTTTTTGGGTTAAAACGGGGGATAGTAGGTCGGCTCACTGATCACGAAATCTCCGAAACTATAACAGTGACAAATTTGAAATTTGGCAGGTACGTTTCTTATAGGGCGTATACATTTGCTAAGAACGAATTTTATGAAACTCTACCCCTAAGGGGATAAAACGGGGGTTGGAAGTTTGTATGAAAGTCCTATGTTTTTGGAGGAAGAGACTTGAAATTTAAAATGTATGCTCTATAGATAGTGAGAAGGTGTTCAAATAATGTATCTTTAGAAATCAACTCCCTTTTGGGGTTAAAACGGGGGATGGTAGGTTGTACTCATCACGAAATCTCCGAAACTATATCAGCTACAAATTTGAAAATTGGCAAGTAGGTTCCTTATAGGGCATATACATTTGCTAAGAACGAATTTTATGAAACTCGACCCCTAAGGTGATAAAACGGGGGTTGGAAGTTTGTATGAGAATCCCATGTTTTTGACGTAAGAGACTTGAAATTTAAAATGTATGCTCTATAGATGTTGAGAAGGTGTTCAAATAATGTATCTTTAGGAATCAACTCCCTTTTGGGGTTAAAATGCGGTATGGTAAGTTGACTCACTCATCACGAAATTTCTGAAACTATAACAGCTACAAACTTGAAATTTTGCAGATAGGTTCCTTATAGGGCGTAAACATCCGCTGAGAACGGATTTTACGAAACTCGATCCATAAGGGGATAAAACGGGGGTTGGAAGTTTATATGAAAGTCATATGTTATTAAGGTAAGAGACTTGAAATTTAAAATGTATGCTCTATAGATGGCGAGGAAGTGTCCAAATAATACATCGTAATCTATATATATAAAAGAGAAAGGTCACTGATTGACATCACGAGAACTCAAAAACCGCTGGATGGTCCATCCATCCAAGATGGACAATGATGAAATTTGGCAGGGAGGTAGATTATAGTTAGTAGACGTCCGCTAAGAACGGATTTTGCGATATTCCATCGCTAAGGGGGTTTAATTGGGGTTGATAGTTTGTATGAAACATATACAGTAGCAACAAGTTCGCCTGATAGGTTATTCATACTGCAGCCTGAAAATAAAACTAAAAATGTGGTGTATAGAGAGGTTTTATAAAAATAACTATTAAATTATACTAAATTGTGCCTTTGAAAAAGTTACTCAGAGTGATAAGCATTTCAAGTGACTGAAATAAAAAAAATAATTTGCGTTAAGCATCTTAATAGTAATGCATATCTTCATAACTACGCGGACCTAGTCGCGGGCAACAGTTAGTGTATTATAAAACAAAGTTCCCAAAAGCGTATGTGACCGATTCCCTCAAAATCTACTTAACGGATTTTCATGCGGTTTCACAAATGGAGAGAGGGCTTCAAGAGGAAGGTTTACGGAACAGCAAAGCCGATTTTGATGAGAGTTTCACTGGAAGTTTGCCGGGAAAACTTTGTGACAAACTGATTTCAACGCGGGCGAAGCCGTGGGCACAGCTAGTAGGTTAGATTGTTCTGTGCCTAACTCTTCTTGTTTACAGAGTAGTTTTGCATCCTCATGCACCCTGCCAGGCAATGCACAGGAGCAGGAGAGTGCTTTAGCAGCTGGTTCCGTGTCAGTGGAAATCTGGCACAAGCGGCTGGGACACCTGAGTCTTCGTGGTATGTATGCACTTCGTGATAATCTTGCTGAAGGTGTAAATTTTCACAGTGATCAGCTTGGAGATTGTATCTCGTGCATTAAGGGAAAGCAAACAGTGAAGACCTTTCCTAAGGGAGGTACCAGAAGAGCTCAACGACTGTTAGAGTTAGTACACTCTGACGTCTGCGGTCCCATGTCCGAGCCTAGTTGGGGAGGAGCACGTTATCTGGTGACGTTCACCGATGACTACTCGCGGAAGACATATGGTTTCTTAATGAAGAACAAAGATGAGGTAATGTCCTGTTTTATTAAGTTTCAGCTTTTAGTTGAGAGACAGACTGAATGTATGATAAAATTTTTACGGTCAGACAATGGTGGTGAATACTGCAATGCAAAATTCATCAATTATTTATCTAGTCATGGAATAGTCCACCAAACCACTATACCATATAGTCCGCAGCAAAATGGTGTCGCAGAGCGATTAAATAGGACTTTAGTTGAAAAAGCGAGAACAATGCTTTCTGACTCTGGCCTAGGACTGCGCTATTGGGGTGAAGCTTTAATGACAGCAATTTATTTGAAAAATAGGTCCCCTACTGCCGCGTTGCCCGGCTCTACCCCTGAGGAAGTTTGGACTGGTTCCAAAGTGAATCTTAGTCACTTAAGGGTCTTTGGATGTAGAGTATTTTCCCTTATATCTGAAAGTAAACGTAGTGGTAAATTTAGTGAAAAATCTAAAGAATTTATTTTTGTAGGCTACTGTGATGATTCGAAAGGCTACAGGTTGGTGGATCCCTGCAATCCCAAAAGGATAATTAAATCTAGAAATGTTCATTTTATTGAATTTACAAATAATAATAATTCTAGTATAAAAAATAATAATAATTCTAATATAAAAAACAATGATAATAATGATATTGTTGAAATTAATCAGATTTTTCCTCAAGTTTCCGACACCCCAGTGCAGGAGCCCTCTGTTGGTATTGAGGCCACCACTCAGAGAGATTTTCCTGCTGTGGAGAGAAGCGAGTCTCCAAGTATGGAGGTAAATCAATCTCCTTCTGTGGAGAGACGCCAGTCTCCAGATGAATCTGAAAGCTCGTTGGAGGACAGGTGCTCCGCATCGTGCAGTGACACAGAGGACACCGAGTCCATTCCTAAGATTGAGGCCACTGGTCGTCCAGTGAGGACTACGAGAGGTATTCGACCCAAGAGGTATGATGATTATCTTTCTGATTGTTCTTTTCTCTCTCATACACCATGTTTTGATGAGCCCCAGTCTTATGATGATGCAATGGCTAGTACTAATAAAACTGAATGGGAGTGCGCGATGAAAGAGGAATACAATTCTTTGATTAAGAATGACGTTTGGACGCTTGTAGATAGACCATTGAATAGAAATGTTATAAAGTCTAAATGGGTTTTCAAGGTCAAACAAGATGCGTCAGGAAATTTTGATAAATTCAAGGCACGTTTAGTTGCTCGAGGATTCAGTCAGAAACCTGGTGTGGATTTCGATAAGACGTTTTCACCCGTAGTTCGACATTCAACTTTACGTATTTTATTCAATTTAGCTAATGAAAAAGATATGGACATTGACCATATAGATGTCACTACCGCGTTTCTGAATGGATCACTACAGGAGGAAATCTATATGGAGCAGCCTCCTGGATTTGAAATTGATAATAACAAAGTATGTATGTTACAGAAAAGCATCTATGGTTTAAAACAAGCAAGTAGAGTATGGAATGAGACTGTACACAAGTTGCTAACTACTCATGGATATTCACAAACACGTTGTGAGCCATGTGTTTATGTAAAAAGAAATAGTACTAAGTCTACAATTTTGGCATTATATGTAGATGATTTTTATATATTTAGTAACTGTAATTCAGAAAAAGAAGCTCTCATTTCATTGTTAAAGAATAATTTTGAGATCAAGAACTTAGGATCTATCAAAGATTGTCTTGGCATCAGTGTGCTTAGAGATAGACATAGAGGTACTATTATTTTAAAACAATCAGCGTACATTAAAAGGCTTCTTGTTCGTTTTGGCAATCTCTACAAGTTTGATTTGAGCTGGTGCGTCTTGGATCAACCACTTTGATAGCATTGCTATAAGCATTGTGTTCTTATTTTGCCCTGAACAACCGTCAGCCATAATTTGAAGCGCATTACATTCTGGTAAGTATACCGTATTATGAAGTCGATGATATACAGCAGATACTATAAGGTTTGCATCCTTTGCATATTTGTCAAACAATAACTGAATACGTTTTCCTTCGTCAATCGTGATTTTGAATGGCCTTCAACGACCGTAAAATTGTAAAAATACAGCTGCCTGGAGTAATATGTACTTTGGTCTGGAATCTTTGGTAAGACCATATTCTTCTGACAATCGAAAGATAATATTTTCAATGAAGAATCTTCTACTTTTAACATCGTAAAAAATGCTTTTGCACGTCTTTTGTGCACAGTTTTTTCAGCCATCAGCCGGGTTTTATCACATTCACTCGCTGATTTAATTTTTTCAGTCAACTGCAAACACGTTGAGCATACGTCCACTCGCGGACTGCCGAATCCCAAATTGAAACAAGTATTGAAAATTTGACGGAAATATAAGGGTTTTACTTTGAGGTGTTCAGCTGCTTGATTATTATATATTTTTGCCATTTTATTTATACTAAGCTCTGATGGTAGATACAAACGTTTAGTACTGCCTCTGCAATAGTGAGGTTCAGAGCATTTAAAGGTTTTTATAAATGATATTATACTTTCTTTTTTGTCTGTGTACTTATTAGATCTGTGGTCTCCACCACGATTTTCTTTTGGGAAATCCCCTTTTAAGTAATAATTTTTACCACGTTTTCTATACGGTATCTTTTTATATGCAATATTTGCAGAAAACTTTTTTTTTCAAACGAAAATCATTTTTTTTGGTATCCACAGTAAACTCTGTACATCATTTGCATAGCTCTAGGTTTGTAATTGTTTGAATTATTCCTAGGACGTCGTCGTTTCGTTTTTACAGCTATTACGTTTCAGTATGAATGCATCTTGTTTTAGTTTGTCATGAATAGCATAAATTGATATATGAAATTGTCGTAAGTCAACCATAGTAATTGTAGAGCATTGCAGCTTTTTGTCTTTATGAGAACATGTCGGCTTAACAGGTAACTCTTTAGAAGCATATCTGGAACAAACAATTAATATTTTTATAACTCGAAAACATTTTTTTACTATGCTAGACCCACGATTTCGTAATAAATTTAACCTTTCACCCAAATCGGTTACAAACATAATGTATAAAAACATATTTCAAAGAAATATGTATAGATAGACCTTGATTTTGTGCCGCGTTGGCGCAGCGGTCACAGCACTGGATTGCGATTGGCTGTTGCGCAGGCGGTTGCGGGTTCGATTCCCACACACGACAATCTTTGTATTGGTCATACAGATGTTTGCCGTGGTCTGGGTGTTTGTGCAGTCCTTGTGGGTCTTCCACCGTGCCTCGGAGAGCACGTTAAGCCGTCGGTCCCGGTTGTTATCATATACACCTGATAGCGATCGTTACTCATAATAGGGAATATATCCGCCAACCCGCATTGGAGCAGCGTGGTGGATTAAGCTCCGATCCTTCTCCTACATGGGGAAGAGGCCTATGCCCAACAGTGGGATATTACAGGCTGAATCGTAATCGAGACCTTAATTTTAAGTTGCACATTAAAAACCCAACCAAAATAAATATGAACCACACAGACTGATAAAAAAAAATGTTTTTGGTCCAACTCAATACAAACTTTATAAATTTAAAACAAATTAGCTATGTACCAGTAGTAAATATCTATTCAACCCGTAGACAGGAAATACTTAAAACAACGTCTAGCCGTGAAATAATATAATATGAAACATTTTTTTTTCTTAGCAATCTTTGTTCCTTATCTTTTTCCGCTTAAAATCTACATTATGGTCCGTCGACCGTTTATCGCCATAATTTCGTTACAAAAAAAAAATAACTCTAATCTGTCTAACTTCAAAATTAGACCGTTTATCGGCTTAATTTTGTTACAACAAAAAAAAATAACCCTAACCTATCTAACTTCAAAATTTAGTCAGTAAGTAAAATTAAAATATACCTATTTAAGTAAAAAAAAAAAAAAAAAATAATAATATTAAAATTCTGCAACCTGAGAATTCACAAAAAGCTTTCTATTTATATGAAAAAATATGAACACATAAATCGACGGACCATAATGTAAATTTTAGCCCTTTTCTACTTCTGTCTTAAGGACAAAATAAAACAAATTAACATAATAAATTAGTACCTATCATTAGGAAATATAAATAAAAGTATCACGACATGGTCGTTAGAGTATACTCACCGGTCTTGTTTGGCCTTATTTTTTTTTCCAATTTGCACTATCGACCCGACGTTTTCGTGCATGTTATTTATCCACCACTAGGAGATAACATTCCATTGTTGTTATTTAAATACTTTAAATCCTTTAAATTGATAGTTTATCACCTTTAAATTAAAAAAAAAATTGAGCACACTTTCGCAAGCAAACAACTTATTCCGCCATACTGTTTGATGCGGCGTGATTGGCTGTAACATGGCTGTAACGGACAATGCTGATTCGGATACATAAACTAATGTACAATGCTGTATTTGTAGCATACTTTGATTTGTAAAGCCAAATTTCTACAGGCTTTAGTTAAATTTTAAAAACGCAAAAATATTTTTTTTAATTATAGGTTCTTACGCCATAGACAACTCATTTTTCCTTTTTTTATGGACATTGCGGTTTTTGATTCTAATAGACTCATATATCTTAAGATCAAAATGATATATATCTCTCTTTTCTTTCAGTGATATAAACTTCGCATGGCTATTTCAGATACTCCTGTTTTTCTCTCAAATCGCCTTTTAGTTGCTGCACGAAAACTGGCAACGGGACGCAATTGACGACTACTTGGGCCTTCTTCGGTAGCCTATCCCACAAAAAAAATTTCAATTACAACCAGTGCTTCCTAGCCATGCGAAGTTTATATCACTGAAAAGAAAAGAGAGATATATATCATTTTGATCTTAGGATATATATCACTCATTTAGCTCAGTGAAATAATTTTATAATGCAACCAAAATGCAACCTTATGTTGTCGTAATAAAATACTTTTTCACTTGTTCAAAGCAAGACGATCGAGTCTATGACCTTGTGAAATATGAATCGAAAAGATACAGAGCCATAACTAACTATCTCTCTCTTTCGCATGATAAACGCCATCGTCCGATCGAGTGGCTCACTAGCTCAGTCTCGTTTACTCCCGCTCAGTACGTCAGTCTCTCGAAAATGAATCATAAGACTAGTGAGCTGCAGGGCTATTCTGTAAATAACAATTTCGATATCGAGCTTCACCTGAGTGACAGCGCTCACTTCGAAAGCGAACCCACTTCACCTTGGTTTGGAATTCTGTAAACATTCCGTACGCACAAGCGATGTGAAGTGAGTGTCGAATCGAAGAGCGGCAATTTAGAGCTGTGTTTATGTTATCGATATTCTTTTCTTATGACTTTATTTTAGAATATGTGCACGAAGTCAAGTGTCGAATCAAGTCTCGAATTGTGATGTGTGAAGCGGTAAATCCCCTTACAGAATACCGAATTCATACTATTAAATGTCAACGTTCTCACGCAACAGGGTTCGACTCGTCGCCGCACTCACAAGTGTGGCGCTACGGGATTGTCGAGTTTTAATGAATACGAATTTGATATCTCACCGCGGATTCCGCTGTCGAGACACGAAAATGTTCTTACAGAATAGCACTACTGGAGATATATTTGAAACTTAAGTGAGCTGATGAGAGACTAGCTCACTTGAAAAGATATGTTTTATTTGTATCGCTCACTCATGAGTTACCCAAGTCTAGTGCTTCCCGAGAGTAGCGCGTTCAAACCCTTTAGTTTTAGATACCCTTATTAAACGAAAATAATACCACCAAAAATTTTCATCAAAACTTTTATTAGATAATTTTTGTACTTATAGTGAAATATTTATAACACTGTTGTAATTCAGTTTAAGTCCACACCATTTTACTGTTAGTCCAATCAGTAGGTGACGTTGGTTAAAGTATTTGAAGGGATTAAAAAAATTGGCTAAGTCACTTACAGACAAGGTTCTATAAACCCATAAAATATCTTAACTATATATTCATATATACAACTTTATCTGTGACAAATAACTTATATTGTTCTGATTTTAAGGGCTAGGCTTTAGATTAAGGACCGCATTTTGAAGTTAGATAGGTTAGGGTTATTTTTTTTTGTAACCCTAATTATGTCGATAAACGGTCAAATGTTGAGCTTAGATAATTCGACCGTTCTTAATCTAAAGCTGCACTGTAACTCAAAACTAAGTATTTAACTGAAAATTTAGTATAATTATGAAAAACTTGTTTGCAGGGATAAAAACATTTTAAATTATACATTCTATTAAATTTTCTTAAAAGATTTATTATTATTATTTGTTAGCATTAGATAATCTCAGTTAAAAAAAATCTATTTTAATTACAGAAAATAGAACAATTTTCTATTTTTATCTCTGACTGGACTATCAGATATAACCTACTCAATAATCCCGACAAATATTTAACGAGCAAGGCATCTACTCCGAAGACTTCCTTGCTCGTTTACGCCGTTATATATCGAATCTTTCAAATGCTAGTGCCTTCCCTTCCTCTTCGTATTCTTCCCTAGTCATACAAAATGAGTAAAAATCGGGATCCCTGAACATTAGTTTACCCCCTTCCCAAGCATACGTTATTGGATTCTCTGCTAAAGTAACATTAACGTCGAAATGATCCAACGCAAAGGCTCTGACTTCATTGTAAACTCTGTCACGAAATCCGGGAAAGAGAGTATTGCCACCATACAAAACTATATTTTCTAATAAGTTCTCTTTGTTTGCTTCTGGACATTCCTCAATTGAGTGCATTATTGCTTCTGGTATTCCCATTTGCGGTATACCAACGTCAGATGGGCGGAATAAAAGTTCAGGTATGGCAAATCGTTCATTATTTAAGCGTAAAGTCTGCTGTTCTAAGTCCTCATCTGGTTTGACTATGTCTCTGAGGTAACCTCTTCGTATTGTTGTGTAATCTGGTAGAACGTAATCTTTGACTATAGTATTTTCTGGTGCTAAAAGAAATAAAATTAAAATAAATATATAAGAAATAATTTTTAATTTTAATAATTAAAAATATATGAATATCCAATTTTAAAAACAAGATTTTTAAATAATCACATTTTGCTGTTGATAACAAATTAAATAACAAAGTTAGTCAAAGTTAAAGGTAAATCAAAGTAACACATGAGTTCACGTTATTTTTGGCATAAACTTGTGGAGGCCTATGTCCAGCAGTAGACTGTATAGGCTGTAATGATGATGATGAGGATAATCTGTATAATACATTTATTCGTATTATAAATGCATATTTTATATTTAATAACTAGTTGTAATTATATTCTTTAATTATACCTTTCTTTCTTGCAATTTCCATATCTGCCATGAAATCTTGTGAAACAAAACACGAATCCTCTTTAGCCTGGTTTATAACATAGCTCTCTTCCATCACATTCAACTGTCGATATGATAGAACCTCTTTTAAATGATTCGTCAGCACTTTCCCGCCAACATCTATTCTTCTTATTCCTGGCTTGTATTTCTTACCTTTAATGTAAGGCACTATGTATGTATAACTATATCCTGAGTCAACAACTACAGTACATTCATTATTATGTGTTTTCCTATAGTTATATTCGGCTAAATCAGTCGCGTTTACTCGTAATAACGTCTGGCATTCATATTCTTCGAAGAATATTTCCGTCATAGCTTCTTGTATAGAAGAAAAATTATAAATGGGTTCAGTTATAATCAAAGGAGTTTCGCTAAAATTGACTGGACAACATTCCTTGCTGAACATGAAGTCCCAGAGAGTTTTTTGGGTGTCCCAATTAATAAGGAATCCCTTTTGAAAGGGTAAAATATAGAATAAGCCGGACGCATCACGGCACTCTTCTATCTGCGATCCGATGAAGGGACGACGTCTTTCAGATTTGGCTTTCATAATACAATTAGGTACTATTTTCGGTTCCATTGTGGAGAAACCGATTTTGGCTGTATAGGCTCCATTGTCGAGTATATAACAAGATGTTTCACTCATCGTTAAGGTTACCGGTGAAATCTTTATTTAACAAAAGCAATATTACTGACGGTCTAACAAACCACATATGATATTTATTATATTTCATTTATTTATAATGTTATATTATGTTAAGCCTACATCACATCATTATTATTATATAATTTTAAATCAGATTCATTAAAAATTATTAAAAATTGACAATATAAACATCAAATACAAAAACATTATTGTCGTTTGACAACAAGTATAAATGTTGCAATTCGAAAAACAAAAAGGATAATGGCAACGGGAAGCGCAAAACTTATTTGATGTTTCTTTATTATTATAATAATAAAACGCAATGAAATGAATCAAACAATATAATGCAATGCATTAGTAATGAAATTGGTATTATTTAAAATGTTTCCAAAGTTCTTTGAGGTCGGATGCTCGGTCGGAATCAACAATCTAACATTGGCAAAATAAGTCAGTCAGTTAAGCTTAAACCAGATATTTCGGAAACATATTGTAAGAGCCAAGACAGGTTGAATGATCTATACTTATTATATTAAGGTGAGTAAACGAGCAGCCGATTCTGACGTAAAATGTGGATTTCTGAAAACTTAAAGAAGGTGCGAGTGAGTCACCGGCTTTTAGCAAAATATATGTCAGAAGCTCAGCTCATTGAATTCAAAAATCACGCATCCAATTGGTGTGAAGGTGATTATATTTAACAATTTGAATTACGTTGAATTACATATCGAATAGTTCAGAACATTTTCACAACTTTTCTTACACTGAAAGGTTTTGCACAATCCATAAGTTTGGGATCGTTGACAATGTGTATTACCCGGTGTTGAATAGAGCCAAATTATTTGAGTAAATAGCGAGGAGCACCTGACTAATGGGGCGAACAGTAACCTACACGTATACTAACCTCAACTTTTAAAAGCATTAGCCGATATTCTGATGTGAACTACCGTTCCGTCCTATTCAGAATCCATAGCTTTATTGCAGCTACATTGGCTAATATGTTATCCAAGTGACCTCAGGATTGTACCCTATCAGCAGTGACCTCAAAATGGATCTCAATATTTTCACTAATGATCAATAAAATCTCGAATCGGTCGCCTAGAAGGGAAACGTGTAAACGTCTGGCTCATTCGGAGACCTGCTCAAAGAAGGTAGGAAGGTCGAATTCTAATCTGCCCGTTGATCCGTCCGAAGCATATTAGTGTGAAAAGCACTACCTATACTGTCAGTAGTAATGTATATATTGTTGTATATGAATAGGTCGACAAATAAGCCTACGGCTCGCACCTCACAGTAAATGGATGCCGTACCCTATAAATGCCTGCAAAACCTGAAGCATCGCGAGCGCGTTGTCAACAATTCCTCTACCTTCCCCAGAAACTCTGGTCATTGTACTCACCACAGGAACACAACACTGCTTGAAAGCAGTATTATGAAGGTATGAGCTTCTGCAGGGTCTACCCCATACCAGCTTCTCCAGATTTTAAGCAGGAAATATCCTGCTTTTCTGTGCAGAATAAGCAGTAAAGGTGAGGGCTGATGAAAATCTACCTAGGCCGAGTACTTTTAAAATATGAGGTAAATAATAATAAAACCGGCCATTAAATGAGACATAAATCGTAAACGGTAAGTTATACAAAAAAGGTTCCAAGAAAAAAAGATGCAAAAAAATTCTCTACAACAATGGCCTTATTAATTTTTGACCTAAAGTGCAGTTTTAGAGTTATCGGCCCATTTTTTCATGATGGCGCTTAAAGGTACTGACAGACGTGCTCAAAAAAAGCATGCTAATAAGCTTGCTTAAAATTAGCATGCTCTGCAAACTGTTCACATTTGCCAGAAATAAGCATGCTTGATTTAAAGCATACTCCTAAATAGGCATGCTCAAAGCAAACGTACGGACAGACGTGCTATTTGGCACCAGGGTCTCGGAAAAAATGGATGCACAAGTATATAGTGACAGTGCTATCCGTACAGAACTTAATAAAATAATCCTATTGCTTGCAACGGAATTGTGTAAGAACATTTTGTTGAAAAATAAAAAAACAAAAAAAAGGAGAATTTGGGTTCGTAATTGGATAAACAGAAGAGAATCACTGGGAGCAAGTAATCGATTGTTGGTTTAATTTTAATTAGTTACATCAATTTTATTAATTGTATAAACAGTCGTCCGCCGTAGATTGAGACAAAATGGATAATAGCATGCTAATAAGCAAACATGTTCAGACGTGCTCGGAGCACGCCCCCCACCTACCCGCGCCTCAGGTAGCATGCTCGAAAATCAAACGTCGTTTGATTTTTGAGCACGCTCTAAATAAGCATGCTCATTACATTACACACGTGCTACTAGTGAGCACTTGCTCAATAAAAGCATGCTTTCGTGCTAGTAATGAGCACGTCTGTCCGTACCTTAAAGCTTCACCTGAATCTGTCAACCATTTTGTGATTTTATACACAACAAGTTAGTGTTCCTAAGTCTTATAAATAAAAAAAAATTAAATTCTATTTTTACTGGTCTAGTAAGTCTAAGACTAGTTATGGCAGTTTATTTTCGAACAATGGTTTTCTTCCTCGCCGTGATAAGATTGGGAGAAGAGTAAATATCATGTGTTCTCGCGTGTCTCGCCGTGGCCGCCACCTGCGTCGCTGAGCTCGTTCCCCGCCCCGCACTCCGCAGATCGCAGACCGTCGATCGAAACGTTGTAGCGTAAATAAAGATGAAGTAATAATAATTCGTATTAGCACAGTCTATTCGCGTTAAGAAAATAGTGACTCATCTCTGTCACGCCTCTTGACACACTGTTCGAATTGGGTAAATGAATTAAGTCAGTATATTTTTATTGTACTCTTTTTTTTTTTTTTTAACTAAACCGAGCAGCGATCGATTTTTATGACGAAAAAGATTATTTTACTTCATAAATTTTTTATTACCTAAATCCTAAATTATTATTGGTATGGAGTTTATGACATAATTCTGCTTGATATATGGGGTCCATCGATATAAGGAATTTTTAGCAGTCCCGTTAACGATTAATTTTTTAATATGCTAAAGTAAATATAAAACAATTTTCATTCATTAAACTGATGTGTGAAGGTTCCGTTTCTAGTTCCGACCTTTAAATTAGTCGTAAATTTGAATTTTTGTGTGAATCATTTGTGCTATTACCTAAATTATTAAGTGTTTCCATTATTTTAATAAAAGACCATGTGATTTATAACATTACATTATAATTTAATATACAGATTGCTAGCTTATAACTAAAACATTCTTCAGCTTGTGGAGCAAAGAATTGTTTGAACTGTTACCTGCAAAAGAGAGAATGTGGTCAAAGAGTTTTTATAACAGAATTATATGTTGTTCATACTAAACATTTAAGTATAACATATTTTAAGTATGTTTCAACAATATATAATAATAGATTTTTATACATCAATTATTATCTATTTAAGGTAATATGCTTATGACTCTTCGGTTACCACTCCTGTCCAAGGTTTTACCTGTTGGACACAAGCCTCTTTTTAAGCTATATCATTGGCGATAAAGTTGTTTGTGAATTGGTTTTTAGAATAAGTAACACAGTGTCACAATTAATCTAACTTGTCATTTATTAAAAAGTTACATAAGGCTTTGAATACTTAACTTATATTGGCCCAATTAAGCCAATAACATAAATAGTCATACTCAACTAAATATCTATAGGTATGCACATTAATACAGACTAGTATTGTTTTGGACAATTTAAAAAAAAAAATATTAGCATTCTGCCACCTCTATATAATCTATAAATGTGCGAAATTTCATACTCCTCCATCTGTGCATTTGCTTAAAAAGGGATACAAAGTTTTTGCTTCACGCATTAATATATGACAGAATATAATAGATCACTTTTAATTTTTAGAGTACACAGTTATGGGTTGCAGAAATGAATTCTTCTATATATGTACGTATTGATCACAGACCTACAATAATAATTGTGATATTGACAACGTATAATAATCTTTCTAAGCGCAATAATACTGAGTGTGCATTTATAACATGTTGTTATTGTTGTTGTTGTTGTTGTGGGCTCGATTTTCCGCATTAAGACTCAATGCTGCAGGGCTATTCTGTAAATAACCATTTCGATATCGAGCTTCACCTGAGTGACAGCGCTCACTTCGAAAGCGAACCCACTTGACCTTGGTTTGGAATTCTGTAAACATTCCGTACGCACAAGCGATGTGAAGTGAGTGTCGAATCGAAGAGCGGCAATTTAGAGCTGTGTTTATTTTATCGATATTCTTTTCTTATGACTTTATTTTAGAATATGTGCATGAAGTCAAGTGTCGAATCAAGTCTCGAATTGTGATGTGTGAAGCGGTAAATACCCTTACAGAATACCGAATTCATACTATTAAATGTCAACGTTCTCACACAACAGGGTTCGACTCGTCGCCGCACTCACAAGTGTGGCGCTACGGGACTGTCGAGTTTTAATGAATACGAATTTGATATCTCACCGCGGATTCCGCTGTCGAGATACGAAAATGTTCTTACAGAATAGCACTACTGGTCCATTGTGCATGAAACAAGGCTGACTAGTTTAGCCAGCTCAGCTCCTTCTAGAAGCTCAGCCTCCTGAGGCATTCAAAGGCTTCTTGGAGTGTCCATATTTCCTTAAGGATTTATAACATGTATTATTACTGTCTTCTTTTTCTAATCTATATAAAAGGGGCCTTAAAGTATTTTTGTAGTTTCTTCTAGTGTAGTCTAATGTTAAAAAATGCAATTAGTTTTGTTAAGTTTAGAAAGACATAAAAAGAATGAGATTTCATTTTCTTTTCAAAATCTCTAATATAATATATCATCATATCATAGAATCATAGCAGATATTTAATTAATTTTTTGTATAGTAGAAATATTATTAATCTTGTATAGTATAATGATGTATGTATTAAATGTGGATTAATTTAAAGTCTCCTGCTTGTATTCACTCTGAATATAAAATACCATGAATAAAGTATTATCTCACACAAAATATCCAATAACTTACAACAATTTACTTCTTAAGAAGCTGGTGACGGCAGATCAGGAATGGTGCAGAAAGTCCTGAACCAATATATACCATCAAATAGGCTGTCAGCTTGTAGCGGTTGGAGATGTCGAATGGCAAGTTCTGGAATTATTGACGTAGTTAAAAAATTGTTAGTTTATATATTAAAAATATAGTAAATCTTTCATATTTCTAGCTACATATAAAAGTCAACTAAGTCATTATATGCTATTTGTTTAATAAAGACTATATTTTAAAAAATCTGGGATTTATATTATATTAGACTTGGTTTGAAAGAAAATATACTATTTTCCAATAAAAAATTATACCAAATTTATTCAAAAAGTTTAAACTTAAAAATGCCTACTTATAAAAATAAACGATTTATAAAATTAGTATGACAAATCTTGTGCCATATTGACATTTTTTTTTATAATAATAGAAACGTGTAGGACTAGTGAAATATATATTTTCCAATTGGACTGCAACTTATAAATAATGACGTCCTACTGTTCTTAAATACAAAAAGTAATCTATATTTTATCCATATATAACCTGTAATGTGTACTGTGAAGCAGTACAAATTGTTCAACTAGTATATAAAAGTAGGTGAACTGTGAAGTTAATAAATTAAATACTCAAATAAGATTTAGAATGAAATTTATAGCGTTCAAATAAGTAAAATTTTGATTTTAAGGACATCATTTCAAAATGTATATTATGTAATGTTTAACTATTTAAAATTGGAACTCACCTCGCCAGGAACACCGCCATGGGAGTGGTTCCTGATGAAATTAGTCATTACATTTCTTCCCAGTTTGTTAGAAGCACGAGCTAAGGGACCCAACATTTTGATAATTAATTTGCAAGTTACGCGAAAATGTGAGAAAATTCGATACTCTGTCGCAGACGTAATTTTTTTTTTTTTTTACAAATTCTACCACTGCGTTCGTTGCTATTACTTAATTTTTGGTACCTAGTTCTGTAAATTTTACTGAACGCAACTATTACGTTGACACATTATTAATATCAAATAAAAGTCAATATCATATTAAATTATATTTATTTTCATTGAGAAATATGTATGCTACATTTTAATTTTACATAATAGCTTATGTATACTATAAAATATATCTTGAATTTACCTGAAACAAAATGTAAAATTTAAAATGTTATAATGCATAACAAAAATATAAAGAAAAAATTTGTATTTGCTGACAAACGAAAAAAAACCGACTTCAACTACATCGACAAGTAAAACGTAGGTAGACGAAAACATGGTCAAGTAAATACGCATTATGAAAGATTACTCAAAAAGTTGTAATCAGATCTCGATGAAATTTAAATGTGACCACATGATAAACATCGGCTTTCGATTAAATTAAAAATCATCTAAATCGGTACACCCAGTAAAAATTCTGAGGATTTTCGAGTTTCCCTCGATTTCTCTAAGATCCCATCATCAGATCCTAGTTTTCTTATCAGGGTACCACACCAGGGATATCTCCTTTCCAACAAAAAAAGAATTATCAAAATCGGTTCATAAACGACGAAGTTATCCCCGAACCCGGTTGTTATGTTATGTTGTATATATATATATGTATGTATATATACGGTCGAATTGAGTAACCTCCTCCTTTTTTGAAGTCGGGTAAAAAATTAAAAACATGAATATAGCATTTATCAAAAGCGATATTAACTTGTAATTACGAATAAATCAAATATAAATAAAATAGTTTTTTTTTTCTTATTTGTTGGTTAACCTTCATTTAAATGCATTAAATGCATTTCTTATATTGTTGATATTTAAAAAAATAGGAAAATAATAACGTATGATATCTACAGATACAGATCTGTATTGTGATTCTTATGTTGCGAATGATTGTTGAACGACAAATTCCTATGTAAGCCTAATTGGTTTTTTCTGAATGTGTAATTTGTATTTTTGTTAAATGTTTGTATGGTAATAATAAATAAAATAAAAATATATTTTATTCAAAAACGCTGTCATATATTATAGATCGTATTTTTTTTCTCAGAAACATTTTTTTACTAAATTCAAATACTCTTAACTAATTGGTATATAAAATATTTAAGTACTTAATATGTATTTAAATACATTATACAAGTTCGTAAAGACAGTATTATCTTAAAATTATATCAGTCAGTAATAGATATGCAATAATATTTTTTACCGTCTTGAGTATAAAGCTTAAAATTGTATAAACTGTCAAGTTGCATTCATAAAAATGTCAATATTTAATTAAACATTGTCAATAAACCACAGGGTTCACAATCTGTTTCACGTGTATAATTTTATTACAAAAGCTACAATATTATTACTACGAAAATGAGCGATGATAGATGGATGTTGTTATTATTTCGGACTTTCGGTCAAAACTAGGTACTGAATCGTGTTATCAAAATTAGTATGTAGATAGCTGGAGACCCATAGGCTACATTTCATCCTGCCATTACCACAGGATCGGAAATCAAACAGGCGAAATCGTGAACCACAGCTATAAAGTGATGGGAGAAACTATATACTACCTATAGTATTATTAAAAAAAAAAGAATTTAAACACTATTAATATAAAATTAATATAGCTTTAGCTTTTCCAAAACGCTAATTTTTAGATTTGCACGATCGACTTTGTTCTTATTTTTCTTGCATTATTTTTATACGAAAAAAGCTGACTTTCAGTGTGAAATTCTTTATTAGTTTTCAACTATTTTCTTGTCTGCGATTTAGGTAAAGTGAATGCTTTATATTTATTAACTCTTTGAATAGCACACTAGTATTGGCATCGCCTACCCTTGAAATTAAATGAAGAAAACATTTATTTCATCATAAGGTGATATACACACTTAACGAAAGTCAAAATAATGTCATTTACAAAAATAAAAATACAAATAAATTTAAAAAAAAAAACTCGATATTAATAAATAATAATAAAAGAAAGTTAAGGCAGCAGAAAAATCAGACAATAAAATAAAAAATTAACTCTTAACATTGGGTACATTACAAACTTAGGTAATATACCCAGTGTTATGTGCAACCTTAACTTAGTCGAAATAATCAAAATATTAAGTTAATTTAAATTTCTAATGTCTCGGTAGACGTTACCTTCCTATTATGTCCTCAGCTTTATTAAATATTACAATAAATAAGATAAAATAATATCCCTAGTGTAGGCCGAGAAAAAAAAAAGCCGGAGGAAAAAACTCTCGGTACTCTTTTAAAAATTTATAGTCATATATCAAGGCAAAAAGTAACAAACAGTAAGACCATGTAATGATCGGGACAAACACGAGACAGCCAATCGTGTGCGTCAAAACAATACTACTACTTGTATAGTTATGCTTAATTATAAATATAAAATTGTTTTGTCTTTTTATTTTCTTACAACTATATAATCAGTACTTACTTCACTTCTTGTTAAGCTGGTGCAAAACAATGAGGAAAGGTGCAGCAATGCCAGTAAGTGTGTACCAGAACACGTGGAATGTCACCTTTGCACGGCTGTGAATGTCGAATGGAAGGTTCTGGAATTGCGAAAACAAAAAATAATATTCAATTCATTTCAAGTTGTATAATCTACTTCCCGAGGAAGGTATAGCCTTATTATAATTTAGTAAATTTTTTCCTCTAATTATAAAAAAAATTCACACAGGTGAAACTATGGGCCACAGTTAGTTAAAAATAAAGGTATGATTGTGCTCAAGCATTGTTAGAATCGTGGTGCATTCTACAGGGGTTAATGACATGATGACTTCAGAATAACATTTATAAGTCAGAGACACGAAATTTGTGTCTCAACAAATGTGAAATAATTGATTTGAATTTTTTGGTACTAAATCCAAAAACGACCGTTATTATACATTTTCACCTTTTTATCCAATTATCATAAATAAATAAAAAGCATTAAATATTCTTTAATTTAATCTTTATTGTTTAAAGCTAGGTCAGGTTAGGTTAGCACTGGCGAATGCTAACGCGACCCCATCTCGCCCCACCCAGGCGGACGACTGCTCACACGTGGTGGTTTTTAGTCAGTAGGAGTCTGACATAACATTCTGGCGCCCCCGTGCTGGAGGGTATCCATGATGGATTTTCCCCAGGTAAAAAAAAAGGATAGGTTAGCACTTTTGAAGATATTGAAGATTTTCTAACTAACATATTATTTTTTGTGGTCCAGTTTAGATTGAATACTAAAAGCGAATTCAGTATTTAATGTAATTGAAACTTTCTCGGATACATTTAGGTACATATTTAAATAATATTCTATTAATAAGCACAAATTATCTGGTTTATGAGCAGATTAGCTTTTCGCCCGCGGCTTCCCTGTGTGGATTACATGATTTTGGCTGTTCTTTTTACTCCCAATAAATTATAGTCAATGTTACTTATTAACAACGTACAAGTAGTTTTGAGTTTGTTCATTACAGACATTCATAAATAATATTTAGTTTGACACGCATGGTCGTCTGTTCCTAAGGTAGGCAAATTATTGCCTGAGTTTTAGATAACAGTCGACCGGTACAGCCTTATTTTTTTCTTGAATGTTCCTAGACACAAAAAATACGCACGTATAATAAATATTCATAATACATCCAGACTCAGGTCGAGAATCAAACCCATTACTCTCGGAGCAGAAAGCAGGAGGAATGCAAACTGCGAATGAGCTAGTTAAAATACAATTTCTTTGTACTTTTTTTCATTAGGATAGTTTACAGCTTATATATAACTACTAGCTGACCTGGCGAACTTTGTACCGCCTTCTTTATTTTTTTCTTAAATATAATAATTAATATATCAAAATAAATTATAGCCTATCTTTCAAGTTGGATCGAACTGCACATGGTGTGCGAATATTATTATAATCGGTTAAGTGGTTTAGGAGTCCATTGAGGACAAACATTGTGACACGAGATTTATATATATTAAGATATATTAAGATTACTAATATAGATAGGAAATGAAAAAGTTAATAACAAGATACCACATATTAAATCTTCCTCGACTCGTATGGATCCTACTCGACGTTAATATTCCATTGTAAACTTGTAAATACCTTATTCCTCGAATTACTTGCTTCACATACTATCTAGCGATGTTTATATTCACCGTGAAATAAAAAACGCAGTTATTTAATTTTTTTAAATTTGACTGTAATAATAGTGTTTAGTTTTTTTTTAATTCTCATTATTTTTGTAGAATTAAAATTTAGATGTAGTACAATTCGATTTGGTTGTAAGTTTAATATGTGGATAATAACTTCTAGCAATGTCGTTATAATCATAAGTAAAGTTGTTTGTTACTCTTTCACGCAAAAACTACTGTACTGATTGTAATGAAACTTAGTAGGTTGATAACTGGAGATCCAGAATGACACATAGGCTACTTTTTATCACGGCATTCCTACGGGATAAGAAATTAAGTAGGTGAAATCGTGTGGCAAAGCTAGTAAAATATATTTAACATTAAATTTTATTTTTTATATTTAATTCATATTTAGAAACATAGTCCAAAAGAGAGTGACGGTTGGACAGAATAATAATTTTATATATTTTTGGAAATTTTCGTATCTAAATGGAACTAAAAAAAACCTTTCAAAAACCAACTGCAGCCCCTTTCAGCAACCCTTTCGATCCATGCTTGATTGCAAAAACACTATTTTTAGTGATTAAATATAATATTACATGTTCTTAATAATCAAGCGTGGAACCGTCAAATTGTTTAAAGCATAATATTACGTAACACAAGAAAACATACCTCTCCAGGAATACCACCATGAGAGCCATTTCTGACAAAATTCCTCATCACATTTCTACCCAAAAGCGTGGTTCTGGCTACTGGACCCAACATCGTGACTCTTTATTCCCTTCAAAACTAGTTCAAACCACCAAATGGCCAGGTAATCTTAAGATTAGATAAAGATATTGACTATTCCTCGATTCCGATATGACTGACCGTCGTGCGATAACACGTTTAAAATGGAGGTGTTAACCAATAATTTATAAACGCCTTTTTGTCCCATGTTAAGGGATTTTGGGTACTTTTTATATGTCGAGCTTAGAGATACTTAGAGTTGGAAAGATTTGAAGATATTTCAATAAAACTACTCGTAAAGAATTTTTTTTTTTGTACAAATATTGTAGTTAATGTTTTTATGTATTTTCGCTAATTGAGGAAAACTAAAGTTTTAAAAGTTGTTCATTTTTATTTTCAAAACTTTAATCTACTTATCAATCTGAAAGTCGTACTTTTCCTGAAATGTTTTTTATAATAATGGGCCATTATCCTATAGCGTACCCACTTACAACGGTCTCGGTTATGGCCGAAAAGCTCGGCGATTTTTCACCGAGAACTGAGACAGAGTTCTCAGTAGAATTTGTAGCCAAGAATGTCGAAACCGAGATGTCGGTCGACCCGTAGTTTTAATTCTTTTAAGATATACCAATATTTACGGAATAATTTTAATGTAAATAGTATCAATGTAATAATATACATATAATTTCTACGGCATAAACTTTTTTTTAAACTAAATATTAAATATTTTAAAAATGTTTTAATTATTTCTCAATGTAGGTATATAACCTTTTCACATTATAATAAAAAATGAAAAGTGATAAAAATGATATAATTTATTTTTAAAGATTGATAAAATTGATTATTATTAATAATTTTCATTTTATTTTCAATGTTCTAATGCTATTTAGTAATCAAATAGTTTATAATTTGTATTTTAATTTTTCTTTTTTTATATAGGATAATAATTATTGAAATAGTAGCTTATGATCACCTCAAGTGGCAGCACTGGATTCTGCCACCAAAAAAAAAAAAAAAACAGTCGGCCACGCTTGCCACAAAAATCATTCCGGGGGATCACTCAGTCCGTTCCCCCTTATTCATTATATTCCAATATTGCTGTAGTGCTGTAGTTACCATAAAATCATTTAACAAAATCATTTTACGCTTTACAATTTGCAATGGCTGATCTAGATGATTTCTTCGCGAAGAAGGATCGCAAAAAGTCAAAATCGGTCAAAAAGTTCGCGACTGCTGACGAGTTAGCAAAAAAATTGGAGGATACAAAACAAAAAGCTGATGTCAGGCCGAAGAAGGAGCGGCCAGTGCAGGAAGGAGAAGAGACCGGCCGAGCGGGGGTATGTAAAATTTCTGAAAGTCATAATTATCTTCGAATTCATTTTCGCGATACGTCAAACGCAGGTGAGAAAACTCGACTCTCGATGTAGGTTGTACGAAATGACACTGAAATGCCGTCGCGTGGAATACTTAAATGATATTTGTCTTTGAATCTTTTGTTAGCGTAATTTGTTTGACCCGGTTTTAATGTGACGTGCCTTTGCCCTTTATTAATTGGTGAAGTTCTAATTGTCAATGTGACTCAAAAAATGAAATGCGAGAGTGACAATCCTCGAAAATCTTGCTTGCAAATAACATGCTGTTGAGTTAAATATATTTATTGTTCTTCAATTTGTATTTCTCAATTAAGTTCAAAAATAAGACAAGCAAACAAAATGGTTAATAGCAAATTGTTTTGTTATTTTAACAATTGTGTATAGATATATATACTAGGAAACCCGCATTGGAGCAGCGTGGTGGATTAAGCTCTGATCCTTCTCCTACATGGGGATAGAGGCCTATGCCCAGTAGTGGGATATTACAGGCTGAAGCGATACTAGGAAAAATATGTTTTTTAATGATTATGTTTAACATACATTGATTGTATGTGTCATATTGTTTTACAGTGAAAATCTTTATATGTCTATAAATATAACAAAGGCATACATAATTTAAAACAAAATAATATTATGTATGTACATAATTATCAAACACATTTAAGAAAAAACATTATTGATTATAAAACAACTTTAAAATGTATATGTACTTGAGAAGTACTTCAATATTAGTTAAAAATAAATTATAAAGCACATACGTCGACGGAAGATTGCAAGAAAAAATGTCATTATGTATAATTATTACTTAATTGCATATTTTATTTATTGCTTACTGTTCCATGCAGTTTTTGTCTGCATTCATTTGAAGAAAGAAAAATGTACATACATACATATAATCACGCCTCTTTCGCGTAGGGGTAGGCAGAAACTATTTCTTTCCACTTGCTACGATCCTTACATACTTCTTTCGCTTCGTCCACTTTCATCATGCTCTTTGGTTTAGGGTACTCTTGACCTGGCCTTTTTTCAAGATGTCCCTTATTATATACTATATATCCTGTGGACTATCCTACAACAAAAAAAACTAATCCACTTCTTGAGATTAATACGTTTAAATAAACTAACAAAGTCTTCAGCTTTATATATAGCCATATAGATTTATTATAGTTATTGTAACTGTCTCCTTGTGTCATTACTTAAAATGGTTTTTGCTGTTACCATCAAGTTATAATTCTAAAGTATTTGTTAGTTGATAACTGATGGCGGTTTTTCTAAATACATCAAAGATTTGGCAAACTATAAACTCAGTCAGTCAGTTGTAATGATAGCATGGTAATATTATAATTACATTTTTCTGGTCAGTACCAACAAGGTCTACAATTTTTACAGCTGGGCAACTGAATTCATTAGACTAGTTATACAACTCATGATTGATGGATACTTTCTGTACTATGATTGCCCATTCCTATTATGTGTTTAGGGGACTCAGAAAGGGGTCCAATGAAATCTTACCAAATCTCATTTAAAAGCGAGGGAGGATAATCGAAAAACTCACCTCAACTTCAAAAAATATAAAATATTACAGATATTAAAAATATATATATTTTGAGTGTTCATTTTGTCCGCTAAAATAAATGTCATGACTATTAAAATCATTTATTTTGTGCTTTGAAATGTATTTAATTGAAATAAATTAACTATAGTATACCTGAACAGTTATATATATAGTATTATTATTTTCCTGAATAATAAAAATAAATTTAGTTTAAATTTTTTTTAGTAATTAATTTATGTCCCCTTATATCTATCCAGTACATTGAGGTAGAGAACAGTGAAAAATATCCTACTTATAAACCTACTAATACTACTTATATATCCTACTTATATGGTATGGAGAAGCCCATGTGGGGAAGTATTTACACTTACAGAAGATCACAGCTAAATAACATTACTCTCAAGTACCTGTTTTCCTGTGTTGAGTAAGCTGGCTAGAGCTAGGCGAGAGTCATGGCTCGGTTCCGGAACATTCATTTGATGCTTCTGGTATTGCAGCCATCAATAAGCTACAGTAACCGCTTACCATCAAGTCGGCCATATTCTTGTTTGGTCCTCAAGTTATATAAAAGAATGGGAAATTTATCATGTTTGATTTTTGGTCAATTTGGCTTTCCAATATTTTGGCAATATTTCTAAGTTAGGGGTGCACTGGTGGGGTTGTTACAGTGATTCTAGTTGTGTTGTGTACTTTCTTTCGCATATTAAAATAAACTATTGCATAATTAAGTTCAACATTATGACAAATTGACTGTAATTATTATTGCATACTATAGTAATATTATTAGTATTTCAGTCTCCTGTGAATGATAATGAAACATGAGTCATTGTTTGTTTTACTATAACAGATTCTATGTATAACACCGCTGGACCAGCGACGCTTAATATAACAGATATATACAACACATTTTATCCATGTTTTTAAAATTATTATAGACAGAAGGGTTTATCGTCTGAGGTTGGCAATCGAGAGTTGTCAGGAGATCACTAACAAGTGCTATGCCAACATCTTTTTGTGTTGTCTTTGCATAGTTTATTGAAATCAATGATATATAAGTATAATTAGCCAAAGAGTGGAATTGAATAACTATTTCAATTAGCCACGGCTTAACCCTCTGTTGAAATGAAATGAAATCATTTATTTCGCCATGAGATACGCACACTTAACGATAGTCAAAATAATATAATTTGCAAAAAAAAAAAAACGAAACAATAATGAAAGAAAGTTAAGGTAGCAAAAATATCAAACAATAAAATAAAAATTAACATCTTAATATTACATATGGTACATTACAAACTTAGGCAACATACCCAGTGTTATAAGCCACCTTAACTTAGTCAAACTATTAAGTTACTCAAAATTTCTAATGTCTCGGTAGACATTACCTTCCTATTTTATCCTCGGCTTTATTAAATATTATTAAATTATTAAAAAAAGAAATGTCACTCGTGTATGCCGAGATAGAGATAAAAAAAAGTCAGAGGAAAAATCTCTCGCTACTCTTAATTAAAATATAAAGTCATATCTATACATATGATAAAATGGTAGGAAAGTAAAAACTGCACATTGAATATTTTTTTAAAAGAATACTTAGGATGTGATCTACAATCGATACCGAAGCCAAAAATATAGTTTTTAGAATTTTTGTCTGTTTGTCTGTATGTATGTCCGGGATAAACTCAAAGAGTACTGCATGGATTTACTTCAAATTTGGCACAAATATTATTAAGAAGTCGGGTCAACATATAGGCTACAAATTATCACGCTATCACCAACGGGGAACGAGCAGTGAACCTTTATTTCTTCAACGCATTCTGTAACAACGTGTAATCTAACGACGCATATTTGAATGTTGTTATTATGTTAATAACCATGCTATAAGCTAGCTTCATACTATAAATAAAGACATTCTGTAGTATATTTAGTATCAGCATTGCACCCGTGCGAAGCCGGGGCAGGTCGCTAGTTCAAGATAAAAACGCAACATTAAGACCATGAAATGATCAGGACAAACAAGAGACAGCCAATCGTGTGCGCCGAAACCACCACATGCCACCTGCTCACAATATTTGTAACTGTACCTATTTACAGGGTGGGTCGTAGACAATTGGTCGAGCTTTATTCAATCCCATGCCTTTTCATCATATAGGTATTCATTGTTGTTATAATAGGCTTAACTACATAAAGCTCGCACGATAATTTTTTTAAACTTTCGTAAAAGCAGAGATTTAGCCGAGCCGGAATCTTATATATTAACATAGACATTCCTATAAAGGAACTACTTTTTTTCCTGAGCCGTCATTTAGGAAATATTTATTAGTGGTCGTTCCTGACCGTTACATCATTCGAGGCATGTTGATCACTATGACTAACAAATAAATGCCTATTTTTCCGAATGTTTATTATATTTTCATAAATATACTGCGACGCAAAGATCAGGATGTTGGTCTCTTTAAAATTCTCTTTCAGAGGTTCTTTACATCCCATTTTGTACATATAACGGATAGCCCTTTTCTGCAGAATAAAAATGACATTAATATCAGCCGCATTGCCCCATAGCAAAATAAGTATACCCTGGTCTTCCACTAATGTATCATCAGAATAACATTAATAATATTTGTTACAGGAGGAAGAAGAATGGAAAGACTACGAAGAACCAGTGAAAGACTACACGGGTCTCAAGATCCAGGTGCTCCAGGGTAACGCGGGCGCTCAAGAGTCGGGACGCGACAGTTCCGCTGAAGACTCAGCGCCAGAGAACACCAAAAATAAAGGGCCCTGGAATAAACCGGTAATATTTGTAGTTTAGTTGCTTGGTGTGACCTAGAAATAGAATTTTATAGGATAGTAACAGTGGTTGTTGATTACCGTTTCACGCCGATAGTAAATATTTCAAATTAAAATTTGGTACATTCGTTTTGTTAATGTGAATATATTACATTTTGTCACGATAATTCGATATTCATTTACCTGCGCCTGACGGTTTATCCCGCGTAATTTTCAATACAGGGGGAACGTCGGGATAAAAAGCCGGTCCGTTATTCAGAATCTGGAATGGCCATCTATGTACTAAGTTTCATTAAAGAGGGAAAAACAAATTTTCACTCATCCTGGCCAACGTTTAAAATATTAGTAGGATTGACAAACTTGTACATGACTGGACCAAACTCTCATTTCTTGTATGGTGAACAGAAATGACGACCAACGCCCTTTTATTTACATACACGTTTCTTTTTTTCCGTTCATTTGACGACAGTATATTATTTATATTTTATGTAAAAAAAAATTGATTAGGTAGATAATAAATTGGATATGATAAAACAAATACACAGTAAACAAAATATCTACGTCCTTATAAAACTAAATCCTCTTGATTCGTCTGTATTTTTAACTTGTTAATTTTGAGGAGGTTCACCGTATGGTCTCCTGTTTTTTTTTTAATCGAAAGCTGGTGTTGGTCGTGTGGTCCCATTTAAATATGATTGAGATCTGTCAAGTACTTTTCGAGTTATCAGTAATACGCATTATTACTTGTTTGACTATTTTTGGCTACTTACGTTGCATTAGTTGTCGATGTATTGAAGTCGGGTTTTTATTTTTATTTTTATTAGCGAGCAAACAATTATTTTTGTTGGAAGTTTGAGGTTTTCAAAAGATTATTAAAAATTTTGAGAATTAATTTATATGAAAATATCTATACATATAATAAAATGGTAGGAAGTCAAAACTGTACATTGAATATTTTTTTAAAAGAATACTTGGGGTGTGATCTCCAATCTTTTTCAACGAGATCTTTTTGTAGATATAAAATGTAAAGAAGAAACGGGTAAATGAATGTTATTTTAAAAGGTATAATCGTAGGTATTTTTGGTGCTGAATAGCGTTCACGCAGACGACGTGGCGGGCAGCAGCTAGTTAATAAATAAATATCTACACAATACACACACGGTCGTCTGTTTCTAAAGTAAGCAACTTAATGTTTGTGTCATAGGTCACAGCCGACTGGTATAGCTACATATTTTTTTTTCGATAAACATACTTATAAATAATACATATATAAATATATATTCATATTACACCCAGATTCGGGAGGGGGGATCGAATCCACAACCCTCGGAGCAAAAAGCAGGGTCACTACAAATTGCGCCAACGGGTTAGTCAAAATAACACCATACATTTACATTATTTTTCTTACATTTACATTATTTTTCTTTTCGACCGACCTAAAAATAGACTTGCAATCATAAACCAGACAAGTTTTCGTTTCTTAGTACAAATAAAAACGGTTTCAGTTAAGTAATCGATAATACGCTTGTCCCGAATCATTAGATTGTTATGACGCCGCGTTGGCGCAACGGTTATAGCCATGGATTGTACCCGTTGCGCTGGTGGTTGCGGGTTCGATCCCCGCACATGACAAACATTTGTATTGGCCATACAGGTATTTGCCGTGGTCTGGGTGTTTGTACAGTCCTTGTGGGTCTCCCCACCGTGCCTCGGAGAGCACGTTAAGCCGTCGGTCCCGGTTGTTATCAAGTACACCTGATAGCGATCGTTACTCATAGTAGGGAATATATCCGCCAACCCGTATTGGAGCAGCGTGGTGGATTAAGCTCTGATCCTTCTCCTACATGGGGAAAGAGGCCCTATGCCCAGTAGTGGGATATTACAGGCTGAAGCGAATCATTAGATTGTTAGTGGCGGTTTTCTTCTATAAACCTTATCTACCTCTGATTTTGCTTACTATTTGATGTAGAATTTTTTATTGAACAAGCATAGCAAGAAACCGACTGAGGAAGTAAAAGTCCTCAACTTAAAAGGAGATCAGAGCCAAATAACTGCGCTCTAGCAGGTTGTGTTCCTGTAGTGAGTGAGGTGACCAGAGCACCTGGGAAGGGGCGTAGATAGGGTCGGCTGTTGCAAGTGGCTCTAGACTAAGGCATACCATTAGGTGAAACGTATGCTTGTTTGCCATTCTAAAACTAAATAAAAAAAATTATATCGACATGAGTTACCCTACACAAATAATATTGAATTCTGTTGATGTTAATCAAAATTAGAGATGAATGAAATACCGGCTGACCACGATTAAATGTTGTGGAGATTTGTGGAAGTTTCTAGAAGGTCTTCAAAAACTATCGATTTACTTATTTTTAACCGACTTCCAAAAAAGGAGGAGGTTCTCAATTCGACTGTATTTTTTTAATGTATGGTTACTTCAGAACTTTTGACTGGGTGGACCGATTTCGACCATTTTTTTTTTAATCGAAAGATGGTGTGTGTCATTTGGTCCCATTTAAATTTATTTGAGATCTAATAACTACTTTTCGAGTTATATCTATTAATGCGTTTTTACTTGACGTTTTTTTCGTCGACCTACGTTGTATTATACCGCATAACTTTCTACTGGATGTACCGATTTTGATAATTCTTTTTTTTGTTGGAAAGGAGATATCCCTACTTTGGTACGATGATAAGTAAACCAGGATCTGATGATGGGATCCCAGAGAAATCGAGGGAAACTCTCGAAAATCCGCAATGACTTTTTACTGGGTGTACCGATTTTGATAATTTTTAATTTTATCGAAAGCTGATGTTTATCATGTGGTCACATTTAAATTTTGTCGAGATCTGATTACATCTTTTTGAGTAATCTTTGATAACGCGTAGTTACTTGATTATTTTTTCGTCGATCTACGTTGTTGTAAGAATAAAATTCTACGCGCACAATGTCATAGTAACAATAATTTTCACATAGAATAAAAATTTTAAGTTCAATTTCTAATTTCAACATTTTCTAAATTTAAATGAATAATTAGTTCAAGATTTGGCTTAGAATAATATTTTCTGATTTTGTTTCAAGTATATGAATATTCATATGTTTGAATCAATGACCTCCTTTACTTGAAGTAAGTTAAACTATAAAAATATATTTATGCTCATATAAATCAGATAACAATTATATTAAAGATGAGCGCTGTTGCTGTCATTTGAATAATATTCATAATTGAATCCTGTTAAGTTTTGTACAAAATGCTAGTTGGACCTGGCAATTATTTGCTATGAATAATATAGTAATAATTATGATATGTATTTTAGCAAAAGATGAGTTTTTTGGAATATTTTGTTTTTATACTATGGAGGTTTCAGCTTTTTTGTATACATAAATAGTCTGCATATGCCCCATCTAAACAAGCACTTAGGGCTTGAACGATGCCTTGTGTTTCACTGGTTGTAGAAAACGCTGTTTGACGCATGACAGTACCCAGCAGATAAAAGTTTTAATATATGTATTATTAATTCTGTATATATGTCAGTATGTATGTATTTATGTATCTATGTATGTATGTATGTATATGTTTAATTATTTGAATATTTATAATAAATTTGCTGTAACTTGTACACCTATGCTGACGCTAGACCATTTCCTTTGCCCTAAGGTTGCCTGGAAGAGATCGCTTTTTAGCGATAAGGCCGCCCTTTGTACCTAATGAATATATTGTCAATATTTTCTTTCTTTCTTTGATATGTATCATTTCTGTTTTTGTTGTACAATAAAGTGTATTATTATTATTATTATTATGATTAATTCTTACCGTTGAATTCCAATTTATTTATGAGATATATCATCATATCATACCATAAAATAAAAATGTAACGGGTCGCTGTCTGTACATTTAAGATTTATGGGAAAAAATATTATTGAAGAGAATTACGAAGTCGCGAGCACAGTTAATAGTTAATATATATACAAGTTGTGGTATATTAATTGAGGAAAAACAAATTCTAAGTGCCTATTTTATCTCCTGCTGCTAAAGTCTATTCATAGCTTATTTGCACGGTATATTATAAAGTTAACCACAATCGGTGGAGCCGGCCCCTAAGTATATATAAGAATATTTATATATTTGTTTCGATAATTATACATTATTGCCTTTTTACCTAAAGGCAGCTTATCGCCGAGTTGCACGAAAAGAAATTAAAATTTAAGTAGTGATTAAACTAATTTAATCGCAAGAATTGTATGAAATTCTTTTGATTAAATTATTTTAATCTGTACTTAAATTTTAATTTTGTTTCGTGAAACTCCGCGTAAGACACCTCTCCTCTAACTTATCAAAAGTCCATCACGTTTGTATTGACATGACAATGTATGACTCTATTACAGGTGGAAGTAGAGCAAGCGGCGCCCCCGGCCCCCCCTCCGGAAGAGAAGGTCAAGTCTCAGCCTTCGACGTACGTGCCGCCGCAATCCCGTAACCGGGACGTGGAACCGGTGCGCAGACACGCGAGCGTAAGTCGTATTTAAAGTTGATAATTATGTGATAAAATGTTTTGTTAGCTCCGAAACGCGACCGGGGTTTACTCCTTCAGAACGCTACCGCGATAAAGACATTAATTTTCCTTCCTCTTTTTGTTTATTGTACTGTTTTGTTTCTATTATTATTGGAACGACTGAAAAAAATGTGATACTAAAACCATAAGAAAAATATATAGCGGAAGTCACGTAATATCAGTCACACGACTGTATAATATGACGTTTGTAAAACTAAAATATTACTAGTAAACGTTTTTTTTTTTAAATTATTTAAATAATTTTATATTGTCGACAAAAATAAATAAAGACATGTTTTTTTATTTCACTTAATAGTTTTAATTATTATTATTATAATTATTTGTTTGATTTATTTTGTTTTAATTAAAAACCAATCAACAAAATTAAAAAAAAAAAAAAAATCGAGAACTAGAAAATATATAAAATTCAACAGTTTTTTTTTTCAAGCTGTGTTGCTTCTATACTATCCGAAGGAACTTCCTGAACCTAGTGTACCATGACACTACATAATTTTACTCATTTATATATATTTTTCTTATTTAATTTATGTAAACTGTAAACGAAACACAAGATTAATAAAAAAAGTTTTCTTTCTTTCTTTCCTTGCGCGCTGCACGTTACGTGCGTAGAAAATTAGGTGATGCGGGAACTCGTGAAACCGGGATTTTTTTAAAATATAAAATTAATATATTTTTTTTAAATTTAATTTTTTTTAATTTAATTAAATTTTTTTTTATATATTCGTTGAAAATTTCGTAAGTGTTTCTGGGTTTTGATAATGTATATAACTTGACACGTAATCTAATACATCGTCCTACGTCCACTTTTAGAAATCGGAAACATGAACAACAAAACCCGCATGTTACTTTAAGAGTATTTTTGGAATATGGGATTATTATTATTTTTTTATATACCACATAAGCGATTACCGTAGCCTATAGACGTCCACACCAGAAAAATCACAAGCGCGTTACCGACTCTTCCCTCAATTCTCCCCAGGAGCTCTGGTCATCTTACTCACCACAGGAACTACCATGCTTGAAAGAGTATTATTTAACTGTGATCTTTTATAAAGTCGAGATACTTCCCCAGTCGGGCTGCTCTAGATTTTGATCAGGATAAACCCTGCTGTGCCCTTTTTGAGTTAATTATAATATGGGATAATTTTTTTTTCTTATTCTCATTGTGGTTTTCAGTTAATCTGTTCATATGTACGATTTTTATTTTTGTGTACCCACACATTAGGAATTCTAAACATTTTTGAATATCATATCAAAAATTGACCGCTCCAGCGGGGATCGAACCCGCGTCTCTGACTGACCATGTCGGATCGGATATAATCTGTTCATAATAAGTATTTACTGATCTCGATAAACATATAATAGTAATCTAATTAGTAACCAGATGCTGTTGTATAATTATATATATTAACTAGCTGACCCGGCGAACTTCGTATCGCCTAACACAAACTTTATCGTATGGTATTAAAGTTCAAATTGACTTTTAAGTATTATTACAAATCTTTTGTGTGGGAGTATAGAAAAGTGTTGTTTTTAGACTTTTTCAGGAAATTTAAATTTTTCTTTTTTAGAATTTTTCTCTCCGTAAGAACCATCCTCGTACTTCAAGGAATATTTTTAAAAAAGAATTAGCGAAATCGGTCCAACCGTTCTCGAGTTTTGCGCTTAGCAACCAGGGATATTCCGGTATGGGTTATTTACCTTTATAAAACGGTACTTACCGAATCAAAATAACGGTAAGAGAATCATTCGGTAACCGAATCATATCGGTAATACAGTATCGAAATAAACCGGTAGTAGGCATAACGTTCGCGTCGTAAGTTTAAGCGGGCAATTCCCGTTCTTGTAGCTGCGCTGCGCTAGCTCGGATTGCGGTCCGAACGTACACCATATCTCTTATCTCATTCGCTCCCGTGTGTTGCGTGATTTTACTTAAAACTTATTTATTTGTGATAGACGACAGGCCCCGGGCGTAGCGCGAGCAAGTTTTCATCTCTTTTTCGCGTTAATGTTTACATTGCATATAACGAATAATTCAAAACAAAAAACTTAATTACTTTCATAGTTAAAGAAGCCAGTCTTATGAAAAACCAAGCATTATCAATAAAAGCAAAGGAACATTACAGATTCTTCATTTCAAACGATGGCTCACAGATTTTGTCACCCTCTGTTACTTCTCCGAATCATTTAAAACCGAAATACATAACGTTATATTTCGGTATTACAGTTTAATCGGTAACCGTTTTATTACGGTTTTGGAACCGAAATAAAACGGTAACCTTTTCAATCGGTAACCGATTCATACGGTAACCGTTTCAAACGGTTACCTTTATGAATCGGTTTGGCGAACCCTGTTAGCAACACATTCAGCGACTCATTTTTTTATTATAGATATACTTGTAACTTTGTTTAGCTAAAGTTTAATTGCTAAAGATTGATTATTTAATAAAGATTTATTTATTTGATAGTTAAAAGAAAATAAAATTAGCTGAGTCAAATAAAATCTTTGATTTTTTTTTTAAATCCCGGGATCGCGTTTTGTTATTCCCGAAATCCCGGAATTAATAAAAAGGGCCGGGATAGAATTTTCTAGTTGCGTAGAAACATAGTCGGTAGAACCACTTCGAAGATTCCGCAATGCTTGAAGACAAAAGTTTTCGAGCAATGCGTCCTGCCTGTGTTAACATACGGAGCCGAGACGTGGACACTGACGAAAGGGCTGGTCCACAAGTTAAAAGTCGCTCAACGTGCAATTGAACGGGCTATGCTTGGGGTCTCTCTCAAAGACAGGATTATAAATGAGACTATCCGCGAGAGAACGAAAGTAACCGACATAGCCCACAGAATTAGCAAGTTGAAGTGGCAGTGGGCTGGTCATCTGTGTCGCAGGACCGATGGCCTTTGGAGTAGACGGGTCCTAGAGTGGAGACCGCGTCTTGGCAAATGCAGTGTGGGACGTCCTCCGGCCCGTTGGACCGACGATCTACGTAGATTGTGCCGGTGTAGGCTGGATGAGGATTGCGGAAGACCGGGATGTGTGGCGCGAACTTAGGGAGGCCAATGTCCAGCAGTGGACCGCGATAGGCTGAAGTGTGTGTGAAGTGTGTATATTCGGGTTGGGTCGTGTCACCGTGATTTCTTACCCAATATTTGTCTATATCACTTATATTGGCTTATTGCCTTATGCCTTAACTCAAGAAATGTAATTAATAATAATAATAAATCACGAAATCTGGATAACAAATATTAATTACACTAAGCCTGCCCCATATTTTGTGGGGGATACTTATTATGGGAACGATATAAATAAAATGTTGTTCTGATATTCCAGTCCAAGAACGCGCCGGACATCCACAACGACGACTACTTCCCAGTGCTGGGGGCGGGCGGCAAGCGCGGGGGCGGCTGGAGCACGGCGGGGGGCGGCGCGCCCGCCCGCCCGAGCAGTGTGCGCCAGCCGCTCGCGCTCGGGAACCGCTACACCTCGCTGCAGGACGACAGCTAGCCTGGTGGGTAACGACTGGCTTACTGAGTAGCTGACAGACTGCTTTACTGAGTGACTGGCCGACTTGCTGGCCAATAGGCTAACTGGTGGACGTGCTGAGTAAATGACTGACCGAGTTGTTGAGTGACTGACTGCCTTGCTGAGTGAATTATTGACTCACGGACTTGCTGAGTGACTGCCTGGCTGACTTATTGAGTAAGTGAATTATTGATTTGCTGACTCAATGACTACCTGACTTGCTGAGTACGTAACTTACTGATGTGCTGAGTGAATGACTGACTGATTAGCTGAGTGAGCGATGATTGATTGACTTGCTGAGTGACTGACTTAGTTGATTGAATGACTGAGTAACCATTTACTGACTTACAGTGTGGCTGAGTAACTAATTAGTTGCTGAATGACAGTGAATAATTGTGCTAGTAGTATTTTATAGTCAAGCTTACTGCTCAACGAGAAACAGAAGTAGCTGTAAAATGACTGGATGGTTTAAGTTCGGCTCCTATATTAAAAAAAGAGATTTGTTTTAAATTATTTATTAGTAATACAGAAATGTCTCTTTGCTGTGTGGCTACGGCACTAAAGAATTTAGCCACCCCCTCTCTTCCCGTGGGTGTCGTAAGAGGCGACTAAGGGATAACAAGGTTCCACAACCACCTTGGAACTTATGAAGCCGACCGATGGCGGGATAGCCATCCAACTGCTGGCTTTGAAATACACAGGCCGAAGACGGGCAGCAGCGTCTTCGGTGTGACAAAGCCAGTACTGCGGTCACCAACCCGCCTGCCCAGCGTGGTGACTATGGGCAAAACACACGAGTTCACGTTATTTTTGGCGTAAACTTGTGGAGGCCTATGTCCAGCAGTGGACTGTATAGGCTGTAATGATGAAATGTGTTTATTTTCGCAGGTTACACTCAGTTTCGTAAGGAGAAGCGGTAAAGTGAAGTGTCATTACGGACTTGTAAGCAAAGCGTTTAGCTAACTTCTACATTATATCATACAAACAAGAACAATGGCGCACTCTCTTTGAATCCCACCTGCAACATATTTAGACAACAGTTGCTATATAAAAAAATAAAAAAGTAATTATTATGTGTACTTTTTTTGACAGATGTCGTTTTTATTGTATAGTCTGTGTTTTGTAGACTTATAGTTTTAATGAATTTTTTAGTCCTACCTATCAACCTCTTTCGAATCTTATCTGTTCTGCTTGATTTTATATTAACTGAATTAACAAGGCTACTTATTTAATTTAAACCTGACTAATTGTAAGTATATTTGATTGAAAAAATTATGGAAACCTGTATTAAAGAGGTAGTATTAAATATAAATTATTTTATTTAAAATTGTAAATATATTAGCTATGTAACTGTAATAGAGCATTAAAAAAAATCTTATTGTCTTTTAAAAATTAAAGTAATTACTATTTTTATTAATTTTCTACAAATTGTCTTTACCTCTTAACAATATTATCAAGTTGTGGTAATAATACTATTATATATTGGTAGTGATGTTATAATTTAAACATCATTTACTGTAATAAGCTCGAAAACCTATTTATCGCTAACTGTCAAACGCGACTTATCATTCTTGAGTAAATTGCTAAATGTCACAAAGTATGCCGTTGTTTAATTACATAAGACAATATGTATGTCATTAAGTTGCGTTTGTTTGTCTACAATTTTTTAGCCTTATTATCCTAATTGTTACCTTATATTTTTTTTATAAAATTAATAAGTTAATTTCAATGCTTTTTTATTATATAGCAAATGAATTAATTTCAATGCTTTTTATTATATAGCAACTGAATAGTGCAGAATAAATTATAAGTGCGCCGTATATTCGTTATTTTCTATGTTTATATTGATGAACTTTACATGTAATTGAAATAGCAGTGTTATTAAGTCGTGTGATGAAGATTTTGGTGAAACTTTTAAAGAACTAGTGCTCAAGCGTGGAACGACTTAAGAAGAAAAATGATATAAAAATAGCAACAAGTAAAAACATGTTTCGGTTACCTCTTGTACATTTTATTGTATTCGAAATATAAATATTAAAGTTGTCGGGAAATCATTCAAAACATGTTGTACCATAGTAATAAATTATGTATTTAAACATTATCGTATTCTCATTGCACCCTTTTACCTATTTCACATACATAGAATTCCTAACACTCAACGGCCTGCTCTACTAGAATTTAAATTGTCTGGGATTCGGACAAATCATAAATAAAAGCAAGACCTGGGCACGAAAAACGTCTGCATTAAATGCGCGGGAATGTGGTGGGAATCGAGCTCACGGCCGCTGGCGCATTAATTTATCGCTGTGACCATTACACAAAAGCAGTTTAATATGACACTGAGAAAATTGAAATAAAGCTCGTTATCAATCAGTCTGGATTATCAATCATATAAATACTCGCGATTTCACGACAGCTATTTACATTACTTAATACAATTATATGACAAGCCACCAAAAATGATTTTTGCATTATAAGGAGCTCATTTTCTTACTACCAGTTGGTTTTATAAATTTTACTGCATTTTGTTTTAAAATACACTTTTCAATAACAACTTTTTGTATTGTTATCATTTGTAGAACCAAACTTGATTATTTTTACAGTATTATTATATACTGATAACGTCACATTAGTTTTCGATGGGCTAACAGCGAAGGTAAATTAGACCTTTAGGGCTTGTTCAGAACAACTAATAAACTACAATTTTTTAGTCACAGCCTCATAGGTTATGAATATATCGGACAACTAAAGTGGTTGAATGGGAAAAAGAATGAAAATTAAATTATACGTAAGATATCTATCTGAAACTCAGCCGTACATGTGAAACAGAACCTAAAACTGAAAAGTGGCCTTTTTTATTTGAATGTTTATTTTCGAAGTAAAACTTCGTAGTAGTAGCTGGTGAATGCGTGACGAAAGCGTTACGAAAAGTGTGATGTGAAGATTACATTTAAATAACACTGCTATGAAGTAGTGTTGTGTTGCTGCGGTGAGTAAAGTGGCCAGAGCTCCTGGGGAGTGTCAAGGGTCTACCCTTAGTTAGATTTGGAAACATGCATTTGATGCTTCTGGTATTGCTGCCATTTATAGTAGCTACAGTAATCGCTTATCACTTGGATGCATTGTTTGCAACTAATGTGCGAGCTTTGCGTGCATTTTTTCCACGTACATGCAAACTGTGGAATGACCTTCCTCAATGAGGCCTTCCTAAGAGAGGCCATGGACGAAAAATATAGAAATAATAGATAGAATGACACGCATGTTGCTATCGTTTCTAATCTGTACCTCGTTTGCTTATGAAAGGTTATTTGATATCAGAGATTAATAAGGCCATAGAGCGACAATAATATTAAATATATTTAAAAAAAAATACAATAAAGTTGTTATTTGTATATTTATAAACATTAAGAAAAGTGATAAATTACTCTTATACTCTTAAATATTCACATACACATACACGATAAAAGCGTATATAATAAGTATAAGAGTAGTTGAAATTTCAATACATTGTTAGGAAAAATTTTGCTATTCCGGACTGGCAGCAATGTATTTTAATTTTTGGTTAATTTATTCAAAATTTATTTTGCGCTTACAAAAAAGATAAAGCGACTTCGTAGAAACAAATATGGTTTAAAATATAAGTATTCCGAGGCCTGTAACTAAAAAAAAAATTAAAAACCTGCTGAGCAGCCTGATGTCTTAGAAATAATTGGAGCATAGGAAAAATTTAAAAATACATTTGATTATATTTTGAAGTTATTTTTCTTTTGGCGCGTTACGAAAAAAATATGAGTAAATTTTTTCGATGCGCGCGCAAACCGTCACGAAAAAGCCGATACCATAAAGTTAGCTAGTCAACAAAGAAGTTAGCTAGCCAATGAAGTATAACTTCTTATGTGCGTACCAAGAAGCTTATACAAGTGCGTACATAAATATACAGACACTTTTTTATTACAAAAAATTTACTTGACGTAACAATCTAAAAAAATGTCTATTGTATACTAAATTTTACTCCTTAAAATGTTTTAAGCAAATCGTGTAAGTATTTCCGAGATACGTCAATACAATATTCATCCTCTGTAAATTCGCGTGGAAATTCGTGAAAACAAAATAATGATTACTAGGTAAATGACTCGACAAAAGATATTGAACTCAATATTCTTTAAGCCAAATGTAAATGATTATGATAGATATCTTTTAATTAAGAATTTATTTTATTAAATCGGTACCCAACGGCTCCCAGAAGGATATAAATCCTTTTTTTAGGTCTTAGGATACCGAAAAACACCTCCAACGCGTTTTTTTGTTAGATGGAAATATGTAATCTGTGAAAGAAAGCTGTCAAAAATATACAATTAATTCACAATCACTGCCTTTTTAAATTTTATATATACCTACAAATACAAAAAAAGCTTTATGGCAAAAGTGATATGTGCTTTTAAATATGGCATCAAAAATCATTTGCTTTCGAAAATGTCATAAATTCCTTATTGGTAATTTTTCAATTTAATTATTAGATTGTTTTTAGAGATTTAAAATTTAAAGCAAATGTAGGTATGCATAAATATTATGGTAAAACAGACGATCTTGTAAGCACTAATAAAATGTCTAGTTATTTTTGTGGTATTATTAATTCCATTCGTAGATAATTTATAGTAATGATAATGAATGAAGAATATTTAAAGCTTTATAACACAGCAACTAGTAGACGACGCGTTAGCGCAACGGTCACAGTACTAGCAGTGGCTGTTGCTCTGGCGGTTGTGGGTTTGATCCTCGCATGTGGCAGACATTTTTATTGGTCATACAGATGTTTGCCATGGCATGGGCGTTTGTGCTTGTTTGTTTCCGGATGCCTGATACAGGAGTAAATACTAGACTAGATAGAGAGACTTTATTTAATAACTAGTTCTCATTTTACTCAATATAATAATAGTAATAAGTTATTTTACTCAATATAAGATAAGTAATTTCAACAATATAATAGAAAGCGAGATAAACGATTTTATAAGAATATAAAAACAGTTGCAGCCACAGCCATGGCTTCCGGTAATGGTGACAGTTCTAATGGCTGGCAGGACACCTTCGAACTATACAGCCCTGAGGATTGGCATTTGCCTAACAACCTGAGTAGTGCCAGTTATACTCATCTTTATGGAAACGGATATGTTACGAATATCGGTGGCATCGTTGCCAGCAGTGAAGGTAGCGGCGAGTCTCCATCCTAAAGTAGTAAGATTGGCATAGCCAGTCATAATTTCGAAGATATCGCTTTACATAACGAAAAAATTTAGAAATGCTACTTATTCTTAGCTAGAAGTAATATGAATAAAAACTTTTGCCGATTAATTGGTGGTTTATTTATATTTAACAAATTACAAGGACAACGTTTGTAGAGAGTTTTAAAGTTCAGTAAAAACAAAGTCTATATAAGTTCTTGGCTAGAAATGGTTTAAAATTTAGTTAGTAAATATTTCTATTGTTTGAAATGGATAAACTGAAAAACTACTGAACCGATTTCGAAAATTCCATCACCAGAAGATTGCTGTTTTTATTGATTGACATAGGATTTATTTTAATGAAAGAAAATGGAACAGTCATAATCCAGTAATACAAACGGCTGAAGCCAGGGTGTATAATAGCCCTGAACATAAAGCTAGTATATTAAGAAGTCTAAGTAGTTTATGTTCATTTCTTTAACCCACTTCAAAATAAAGAAAGACGTTATCAATTCGACTGTATATTTTTTGGGATACGTTAAAACTTTTTTACTGATTTCGATGACTTTTTTTAACTGAAAGGTGGTGCTTATTAGGTTATGCCAATTAAATTTAATTGAGTTCTGACAAGTACTTTTCGAGTTATAGGTATATAATAATGCGTATTTGCTTAACTATTTTTCCGTATACCTTGAATTTGGTTTTTTTAACCGACTTCCAAAAAAGGAGGAGGTTCTCAATTCGACTATTTTTTAATGTATGTTACTACTTCAGAACTTTTGACTGGGAAAATTTTTAATCGAAAAGTGGTGTATCCTTTAGTCCCACTTAAATTTATTTGAGATCTAACAACAACTTTTCAAGTTATATCTCATAATGCATTTTTACTTAACTATTTTTTCGTTGACCTACGTTGTGTTATATTACCGCATAATTTTTTATTGGTTGTACCGATTTTGATGATTTATAATTTAATAGAAAGCTGATGTTTATCATGTGGTCACATTTAAATTTCGTCGAGATCTGATTACAACTTTTTGAATAATCTTTGATAACGCATAATTACCTTACTTTGTTTTCATCTACCTACGTTGTATTACTTGTCGATGTAATTCAAGTCGGTTTCTTTTTCGTTTGCGAGCAAATACAATTATTCGTTTGCACATATAGTCTAAGATCAAACTGCAAATTAGTGCATGCAATGAGGTTTGTGATGTGGCACATTTTGACAGACAACCTGGTCGATATATATCCTCCTAATCATAAATATACATAAAAATTTAAGTTTTTAGCAAAACCTCGATGCCTGCACTAATTTGCAGTGGGATCTTGTACCAATACAATTATAAATATCACTCAACTTTTGAAAACTGTACTGAGCACATACTTTTTCGAATATAACATTTTGAAGTAAAACTTCTTTACGAACGCTTGACTTGGGAAGTAAGCTGGTGAATGCGTGACGAGTGCGTTACGAAAAGTGTGATTAGACGAGGCGAAGTTGAGAGGGAGATAAGTTAGTGAAGATAGAAAGGGAGAGTTAAGTTTCGTAAGCTTTACTTCAGTCGTGTAGTCTAAAGCACACTCGTTTTTTTTAGAAATGTAAAATGAAACAAGAAAAAATATTGATTCATTAAAAAATTATTTACTTATAAAAAGTTATAAGTTAGGGCGGTGCAAAGTATTCTATCGGATCTCTTATCAGAATCTGCTCGAATGATTTTTGATTATAAATTATCCCTTGTCGATTTATGTAACTAGATTTTAGTAATTGCGGTATTTTTGTTTGTTTTTTTTTGTGCGTGTTGTGATTCCATGTCCATGTAGGACAAGTCCCTAAAAATAATAAAAGAATAAAAAAAATTATGCAATGTAAAGGTTATCATTTATTGAAAGCATATCTTTACGCATAATTTCGTTTAGTTAAATGTTTAATCAACATTTAGTGCCGAGTTATTATATTTGTTAGGCTTGCGTTATCACATTCACAGTAACAGTCAGTCAAATAAAAGCAGCCGCCAACAACATAGGTTTACACCTGAACTTAATTAACGGTTTCCATATGACTGATAACTTAATTGAAGTAGGGCAAGGCAGGAAATATCCTGCTTAAAATATGGAGCAGCCCGACTTGGGTAGTAGTACCTCGTCCAATGCGACCTGGGGGAATACAGATCACAGCTAAATAATAATGCTCTCAAGCAGTGGTGTTCCTTTGGTGAGTAAGGTGACCAGAACTCCTGGAATTGGAAATAGGGTCGTCAACGCGCTTGCGACGCTTCTGGTGTTGCAGGTCTATAACCGACGGTAATCGCTTACCATCAGCCGTACGCTTGTTTGCCGACTTAACTTAGTTGTATAAAAAGAAAAAATCATTTAATTAATGTCTCGCGTTTGTTATGTTACATGTTTTCAATAAATATAAGGAAATAACAGTCGGGTGGATAAATAAAAGTCGGATGTAGATAATAGTTATAGTTCATTTATTATGCGGCGAGGCGATCACGCTAAGTAGCTGTACGTGTCCTTCTCTCCTTCGGTGCGCTCTAAGTATTCCTTTTCTATCAAAATGTCGATGCATTTCTGAAAAAAATAACGTCATATTAATATAACTATATTAGGCGTAAAATTTTAATGTGAGGAATAAAAAATATATACATTTTACACAAATTAAGTGTATATACAAAATATAACATATTGTTGTTTTAAACGATATACACAAAAATTTCGTGTCACGATGTATGTGGGCGGTAAACTACTGGGGTACGATAAACTACTATCCAACTTGGGAGATAGGGTAGTTTTTATCACAATTGGACCCGGTAGGTGGCGCTGCTATCGGTATGTAAGAAATTAAATATGGTAGCTGTTTTCCTGTCCTTTTATATGTAGTATATAATAATAATAATAAACCACTTTATTGCAACTAAAGATAGTATACATAGTAAAACCTTAATATTAGATACATATAGTGCAATGGGCGATCTTATCACTAAATAGCGATCTCTTCCAGATTACCCAACAGAAAAAAGCTAGCAGTGTAACGTTCTTGCGCAACGGTAATAAAGTTTAATCAAAATACATACATAAATTCCTACAAACATACATACATATATAACCAAGCAACTATAATACAATAAATATAGTTCGACATGTAATTAATTTTTTATGTTAACATTCCCTAATTTTGTCTCTTGAATTATTTTTTTTCAGAAAGCTATTTGAATGCTATAATGCAATAATGCGCTGTTTCTGCTACGTTAAACTCATTTATAAGTCAGGTCATAGTAAAACATTAATTATACTAGTAGTTTTACGGAAACTTAAATTTAATTTAATAAATTTTATCTGTTAGTCTCTGTTATGAGATAAGTTATCGAAATTTGGCGACAGACGGTGAAACAGGCCCTAAACTTAAAATAATTGAAATAAAATCTTAGCTGTCGGATATTGTTACACGTCACCGTTGACATAGGCCTTAATATATACAGTAGTGTACCTTAATGACGGGCACTCTGGGCTTGAACCGCGACGACAGTTGGTTGAGAACTTCCACTACCAGGTGTTGGTGCTTCAGCGTCTTGCGAGTCTTCATAATGCGCACTATCGCTGCCTGCGGGTGGGGGGGACACACTATTAGTATGGTATAAAATACTTGATTTTTAGTTTTTATTATTTATTTTATTCGAAAACCAACAGCGTTACAATTCGTATATATAACATTTAACATAATATTAACAATAATAAGGCCAGTAATAGGTTGTCCTATCTATACATCTTAGTACTGTTACAAAAGGGCAGTGTTAAGAGCCGATATTAAAATGACTTGAAAAACAAACAAAATTAAGATAACAAGAGTAAAAGATTTTGTAGTATTTCTTAAGTAAACTGGTGACTCTCAATAAGTACTTTCATGATGTATCTGGACATAGTTTATATGTATTTGTACTGCGAGGGGCGCAGTGTGAGTGCGGGTGCGCGTGTACCTGTATGAGCATCTTGCGGTCCTCCTCGATGTGCTTGTGCGTGGCCTCCTGCTCCACCTTCAGCTCCGTCTTCAGCGGGATGTTGATGTTCACGCGGAGCTTTTTGCTGCGAGACAACACACAGCGATGTCAGAACCGTTAACGACGTGTGGGATGACCCACCATTATAATTATTATATATTTTTTCTCCTTAAACATAGCTCAATATTTTAAATATATATAGCTTCGAACGTGCGGACACTCGACGCGTCAGTCCGCTCCAAACCGCTAGCCGCTTACCCACGCTTCTCATCCCGATAATTTTTTGCTTTGTATGTGTAATATCCTTAACTATTTTAAGGATAACTGGGATAAGTAAAACGACAGTGCTACGCAGCTGGTTATTTATTAACAACTGACTTTTGTGCATGCGACTTGGCGCCGCACACGCCACAACGCGTGCCGCCGCTGCCACCGGTCCCGCCGCTGCCGACCGCGCGCGGCGCCGCGCGGCCCCGCGCGCGCCCCTTGCTGCACCGTGACCGGCCAGCGCTAGCGGCCGCATACAGCAATGGTTCCTGTTTGACCACCACTTCCGGAGCGCCTGCGCCGCGTACTATCTTATGTGCACTTTCAGCTGCTATACTAATCTCCAGAGCCTTACTAAGTTTCATGTTGGCCGGGTCCTCACGGTACAGCTTTTCACGAACCGCGGATGAATCGACACCCATTACGAACCGATCGGTGAGGCTCATTTCTAGGGATGTGCCAAACTTACAAGTTGACGCCAAACCACGGAGACGAGCTGCGTAATCCATGAGCGACTCGCCTGACTCCTTTTTAGCGTCATAAAACTTCTCACGTTCCGCGTACACGCACTTTTTTGATTCGAAATGCGCGTTTAAGGTGTCTACTATAGTCTTATGCGACACGTTTTCAGGCTTCTCTGGATGCAATAAATCACGTGTCAATCGATAGGAATCTTGTGACATGCAATTTAACAGGATAGCACGTCTTTTACCACCATCCTTATCTGATGTATCGGTAATGTCATTCGTAACAAAGAAACTATTCAATTGTGCAACGTGCACAGGCCACTCGTCACTTTTACAGTCGAAAACAGGCACCGTGCCTAAAACCGACATCGTCACTAGGTCCGTATATCATTAGTTAATCGATTATTAACACAATAACTCGTCGCCAGTGTAATATCCTTAACTATTTTAAGGATAACCGGGATAAGTAAAACGACAGTGCTACGCAGCTGGTTATTTATTAACAACTGACTTTTGTCGGTAGGAAAAACTTACAAATGAATAAGCAACGAACTACCTACATATCACAGTATGTAATAACGATCTTGCTGTTATTCTATGAATTTAATATTGTTGCTTCGAAATACACGTCTTCGAGATTTTTGGTGTGTTTATTTTTATACAACGCGAGTAGGCATACCAAAGACACGAGACTATAGCCTGATTGGTCTCATTACTTTACTATACACGTGTGCAAACTACTTTAAAATGTTTTCAAAACATGCAAGTTTCATTTTCGCATTCAGTTAGTAACGTCGCAATGTAGGCCTCTTTCTCCACGTAGGAGAAGGATTGGAGCTTAATCCACCACGCTGCTCCACTGCGGGTTGGCGGATATGTTTTCTATTATGGGTAACGATCGCTATCAGGTATTTATGATAACAACCGGGACCGAAGGTTTACCGTACTCTCCGAGGCACGGTGGGGAGACCCACAAGGACAGACATCCAAACAGGAAAGAAATATTTGTACAAATACAAGTATCCGTCCCAAGCGGGAATCGAACCTGTAAACCGTCGGTGTATCAGGCGACTACTCGCAACATTACATTAGAGCGGTTGTCAAAACTGTTAATAGTACAAGATTATAGTTTAATTGGTCTCATTACTATACTATATACATGTGCAAACAAATTAAAACATGCAAGTTTCATTACTCTTTACTTTAACGCAGTATTTAATATTTTAGCAAGAAATAAATATTTGTGTGTGTGTGTGGGTCTTCCTGACAGGCCCGAGGGTCTGTCCGGGTACGGGCCTCGAGGTTACCCTCTTTACCCAGGCTTTCTTCACCGGAGCTCTCGCCTCCGGGGTCACGTCCTTTCGGCCCTATTGGGCCAGGGTCATAATGCCCTTAGGGTCTTCGCAATATTTGTACAGTTAATATTATTAATTTTATCAATAATTTCTACATTTATTTAACTTATGTACCAAAAAAAAAAAAATACTAAAAAGTTCAAAGTTGAACACATCAAAATAAACTCTAAATATTTTTGTTGTAATAACTAATTGTGTACTTACTTTTTATATCCTGTGTACAGTTCAACAACAGATGACTCCATTAGTTCGGACTCGTCGTCTTGACACACGAGTAACTTGGCCTTCAATAAGATCTGTAACACCTGGAAACAAAACAAGTTGTATAGAATAAACTTGAATGTTATATTTGAGAGGCGAAAAAAATTTTATTTCTGGTTTTTGAAATTTGATTGCCAGAACCAGATTTGTATAAAAAAAAAACAAATGATAGTGTTGATGGCAAACGAAAAATAACCAACTTCAATCGACCAACCAAACGACGGAGGTCGAAAGATACTCATTTTAATCTCAATTTTAAATGATAAGCATCAGCTTTCAATTAAAAAACGAATCATCAAAATCGGTACATCCAGTATAGTTGAAAATCAATACATTCACGAAAAACAAGGCAGTACAAAGTTCCTAGGGCCCCCTATACGAAGGGGCCTCGTACCTGTATCAGGAAGTCCCCCTTGATACCGGTGTGGTGCTCGAGCTGACGAACACTCCACGATGTGTTGTCGTTGTATTGCAACAGTACGGCCATTTGAAACGTGCTTGCTTGTAGGGTATATCTGTGGATAAAAACATTAAATAATAAATTTGTTGCCATTATTTTGGCAGTTAACATATTCTTAGCTTTCATTTACCAACTTTGATAAACGTTCCGAAGTAGTTGTGTGTAGTGATAGTGAAGCTGTTATTGTAACATTACGGACATACACTTAACCTATAAGTCAGACACGTTGACAGAGTATGCACAACACGTAGTTCAATCCGTGGTCATGGGCAACATTTGTATGGCATGTTTGCCGTGGTCTGGACATTTTTGTTCGTGTATTCTGGAGCCGAAATCTGGACCCCCGACATAGGAGTAAATCCTAATTTATTATAGTATTGAGTGTGAGGCGTTCATTTATATATTTATCGTTATAAGTAAATATAGTAACCTGTTCTTAAAGCAGTTGGTGACGAGTTCCCCCTTACTCATGTTGTAGAGCCAGTTCAGTTTCCTGCCCGAATGTTGAGACGAGTAGAACGTCGTGAACCTGTGTACGGACCGCTCCAGCTGTTGATTAAAACAAATAGTTTTAATTTATCTGTAGGCAACTGAATGGCTTCGTTTTAGCCAACGGCCAACTACTATAGATTCTTTTCTTTTGTAATTATTACAGTATTAATTAATAAATTTATATAACACCTACAATCGGGGCGGTGATCGAAATTTAAAGAGGGCACCCACCCCCGGAGCACAAAGTACAACAGGCTAGACAAAAGAGGTATAGATAGTGTACCTCCGTGGGCAGCTGGAAGCTGGAGGACTGCTGGAAGGGCCAGGAGCCGGACGATAGCACCTGGATGCTGAAGTCAATGTGAAGAGGCTGCTCCGAGCTGCTGGCCATGTGCTTGCGGAAGTTCTCATTCAGGTCCTTCGACACGCCGATGTCCTGGAGTTAAATAAATATAAAATCAATTTTGTGAGGTAGGTCACAGCAGGAAATATCCTGCTCACAATCTGAGCAGCCCGTCTGGGGGCGTAGTTTAACCTTACAGAAGACTACAGCTAAATAACACGTTTGTAAGGTGACCAGAAGTTTAAGCATGTATGTCTATGGTAACCGCTTACCCAGTACGCTTGGATGCCACCCTTTTCATATTAAAAAAAATCGAAATGTGTTTTATTCAAGTTGGCTTTAAAAGCATTTATGAATTGTCATTTAACAAATTAAATTTATATTTTGACGTGACAAGGTCTAATAAACTAGATGAACGCCGGCTGTATGTATGAAAAAGGATGACTCTTTGTCCCGTTACGCTCATTGTCCCGTTGCTCTCATTGAACGCTTGCGCTGCATCTATCTTTCTTCCACTCGATTGGCCTATGCGTCCAAAGAGATGTTTTGTTATGATGTTGTCACGTTAAACTATCGTCCGTAAAGCAACATTACAGACAACCATTATTTTTTAAATTATTTAATTATAGTAAAAAGTGAAACTACCGCCGATTCGGAATGTAGACTCTCAGAGGAGGATCGGTAAAGAAATTCCGCAGTTATTCTTTTAAAAAAAAACTGTCAATAGTTACAAATTTAGTGATGTCTTACATAGTGTCTGTATATTCCTTACCTGGAACATTCTCTGTAACTTGCTTGTGTACTCGAAGCCGCACGCTTGCTTCAATTTTGAGATCATGGACGCCTGAAACAAAAATATAATATTAACATATCTATTAAAAAAAAGATGGATGATGTAATCATCTCAAATATTTTTTTGGAGTTTAAATGTGTTTTCGAAGACCTTGAAAAAATATTTATCTATTAAAAATTCTATATCAGTGTAAAATTAAAACAATGTTAAAATAAAGCAAAAATTATCTAAATTTGTTTTATATTTGGTTCTATTCAACTACCTATCCAGTCACCAAACCGCCTGCCCAGCATGGTGACTATGGGCAAAACACACGACTTCACGTCATTTCTGGCGCGAACTTGTGGAGTCCTATGTCCAGCAGTGGACAACGATAGGCTGAAGTGATGAGTGATGAACTACATATCATTTTGTGACTACGTTATGGCGTATCCACACATATAGAAACTTTTTATATCAGAATAATAATCAAACCTCATTTCATCTTTTTATATTTTTTATAAAAATATTTTTTGATGGATGTCAAGAAATTAATTTTTTAAATTTTTCTTTATTAATTCTATAATATATTTTGGTATGTGAACGTTGTTTTTGATTCTATTATTCTTTAATAAAAAGTCGGTGGAGATATCGAAGATCCTATCATTACTCCATTGGTTAAATAGCGTATTCGCTAAAACGTAATTACATACTTCAGAACAATTTCAAATAAATAAATAAAAAATATTTGCTAAATGTGATTCTAGGCGTAAAAACCCAGAAATAAAATAAAATAGCGCAGACCAATGTAAATTTTGTAGGTAATCGATAATAATCGATACCAAACGTAAATAAAACCCCTCATTGTTTCGTAGCGACGACGGAACAAACAAAATACTCATACTTAGTAATTACTGATTGTTCTTTTTTTGTTACTTGTTACTTGAATATGTTGTGTAAATACGAAAATAAATAATTAAAAAAAAATATAGTATATCTCTTTCCATCTTGTTTGTTTGCTATCTGCTGCACGTCTCTCTGCAAGATCAAACGATATTTTAACTGGCTTTGAAAACATTCGGATCGCGGACAGCTCTTTGATTTTTAATATGTACGATTTTTATTTTTGTGTTACCCACACATTAGGGATTCTAAACATTTTTGAATATCATATCAAAAATTGACCGTTCCAGCGGGATTCGAACCCGCGTCTCCGACTGACCGTGTCGGCGCTCTAGCCAATTAAGCTATGGAACGTGGCCGCTCCAGCGGGATTTCTTCTTCAGCGGGATCTTTGATTTTTTATTATTTATTTTTATTTCATTCCGTGTCCTGAAGCGCTCGGGGTGGTTTTTATATTTTGATAATTATTATTTAAGAAGTATCAAATCTTATATACATAATTATATTAAATTAAGATATATCAAAATTATGTATGTAAAAAAAAGAGGTTACAAAACCCTACATAGTTGAATGACCTCGCATTTGGTTTGTTTACGTTTGGTATCTCGGCTCGTTGAATGAGTAAGTTAGGAGGTAAATTAGGAGTAGCCCGGCTGGGGAAGTACCTTAACCTTAAAAAAGATCACAGTTACTTAATACTGGTATTGAGCAGTATTGTGTTCCTATTGGTGAGCTCGTGAGGAGGATTGGGGCTAGGGTCGGCAACGCGCTTGCGATGCTTCTGGTGTTGTTGGTGCGTCTATAAGCTACGGCAATCGCTTACCATCAGGTGAGCCGTACGATTGTTTGCCGACCTAGTTGTATAAAAACAAACAAACGCAAGTCTCACCTCAGCGTCGTCACTGGCAGACATGTGTTGTACGAGTCGTTTAGCCAACATTTTGCTGTAGAACTTCTGGAAAACGTCTTTATCTTCTATGTACTTGAATACCACCATCTGGAAACAACATGCATTTGTTTTATTTAATAAAATAAAAAAATAGGAATACACAAATAACGAGCGGTTATGCTAAGCTTTGTTTAGCACGATAAGATATGACAATATATATATAATAATATATATATAATAATATATATATAATAATATATATTTGAATTATTAATGATATATTTATACTTTTGAAAAGAAGCTGAAACAACAACTCATTATTGGGTTATGTGAACACCTTCACTTTGTGATGGTGTTCACACAACATATGATATAATCTGTTAGTACCTGGGTGACCAAACTTAGCTCGGTCTAGCAAATCGTGTTTTTTGGAAATCATATTTAAAGTTACATATTGATAAAATATTAATAATACTTTCCGATTTTATCGACATAATAATAAATAATTGTGTTTGCTCGCAAACGAAAAAAAACCGACTTCAATTACATCGACGAGTAATACAACGTAGATTGACGAAAAAATAGTCAAGTAAGTACGCGTTATCAAAGATTACTCAAAAAGTAGTTATCAGATCTCAATAAAATTTATATGTGACCACATGACAAACATCAGCTTTCGATTAAATTAAAAATCGATACACCCAGTAAAAAGTTATTGCGGATTTTCAAGAGTTTCCCTCGATTTCTCTGAGATCCCATCATCAGATCCTGGTTTTCTTATCATGGTACCAAACTAGGGATATCTCCTTTCTAACAAAAAAAAAAGAATTATCAAAATCGGTACATCCAGTAGAAAGTGATGCGGTATAATACATCGTAGATCGACGAAAAAAGCGTCAAGTAAAAACGCATTATTAGATATAACTCGAAAAGTAGTTGTTAGATCTCAAATAAATTTCATCATTACAGCCTATACAGTCCACTGCTGAACATAGGCCTCCACGAGTTTACGCCAAAAATAACGTGAACTCATGTGTTTTGCCCATAGTCACCACGCTGGGCAGGCGGGTTGGTGACCGCAGTACTCAAATAAATTTAAATGGGACCAATGACACATACCACTTTTCGATTAAAAATTTTTTTGTCGAAATCGGTCCACACGGTTAAAAGTTCTGATGTAACATACATAAAAAAAATACAGTCGAATTGAGAACCTCCTCCTTTTTTGGAAGTCGGTTAAAAATATGAACTACCTGTACGGCAGGCGCTTTACACTGCGTACCGACCATAAGCCTTTAGTAACTATATTTGGGCCGAAACAAGGAATACCGTCGATGGCCGCAAGTCGTTTACAACGGTGGGCTATTAAATTATCGGTACGTTACATCCAAACAAAATGGGGCCGATGGTTTATCTCGATTGTCAGCAAGCTTTAAAAATAAAAATATTTTTAATATTCTTGAACAATTTCATTTACACTTTGCACATAATGCTTTATTATTAGATTATAATGAGATTAAAAAACAGATTTGCCGGGACCCATTACTGGGTCGTGTTCTCACTTACATTCGTGACAAGTGGCCACCGCATAATGAGATGCTGCCTCTCAACCCTTACTTTAATCGTAAAAAAGAGTTGTATGAGGGGTTAGGTTGCGTGATGTGGGGCCATAGAATAGTAATACCGGAAACCTGCAGGGACAAGGTTTTAACTGACTTGCATGAGGCTCATATGGGGATAGTTAAGACGAAATCTTTTGCTAGGAGCTACGTATGGTGGCCGGGCATTGACGAGGCAATCGAGAAAACGTGCCGCGACTGTAGCGTGTGTGTCGCGGAGAGTGAAGCGCCACCGCGGCATATGCCATGCCCATGGCCATGGCGGAATAAACCTTGGACTCGCGTACACGTCGACTTCCTAGGTCCTCTTGCGGGTCGAATGTATTTAGTGTTGCTGGATGCGAGAATTAAATGGATAGAAGTTTGTCAGGTACCTAGCACAGCAGCTAGTCACGCAATTAAAATGTTGAGTGGCATTTTTGCTCGTTTCGGTTTACCTAAACAAATAGTATCGGATAACGGCCCACCTTTCTCTAGGAATGAATTTTCAACATTTATTTTCGGAACCATACCATCCGGCATCAAATGGCGCGGCAGAAAATGCCGTCCATACAATTAATAGGACTATTAAGAAAGCTATTAGACAAAATTTAGATATTACTTTATTTTTACTTTACTATAGGAATACGGAACATTGTACAACGGGCGAAACGCCAGCGTCACTTATGTTCGGCCGCCGGTTACGTACTAAATTTAACGCTACGAGGCCTAATAGGGAGCTTAAAGTCAGAAACGTTCAAGAACATCTATAAAAGTACAGTACTCATGAGTCGCGCCTATTCGCCTATCGTCCCAGGGGACGATGTATGGCTACGTCAATATAGGGGGAACGATAAATGGGTGTCGGGGAAGGTAGTGGATAAAATGTGGAGAACAGATTATAGGGTAGATGCAGCAGGACGCGAAACGCACAGACATATTGACCAACTGAAACAGCGTAAACGGAGTTCACTAATCTGTCCTTCTAGCCCAGCGAGTGTCGGCGGGGACGGGAGCGACAAGCAGCGAGCCCGAAGCGCACGACACAGACGAGCCCGGGACGCATTAGCCCTTAGCCTCCCATCGAACCGCCTGGGTCTCGTCCCATACGTAGACGTAGCATGAAATAATATCATCTTTCGATATATAGTTGTTTCTTTATTGTTATTTTTATTTTATTTTTTGTTGTTGTTTAATTAATAGATTAATTAGGGTTTAGCATTTAGATAAGCTATTAATTGTACCTACATAGATTGTTGTAGGTAAATAGTTCATATCTGTTGTTTGTATGTGCTTATGTAAAGTTATATCGTAAATTTTTATTTTTAATGTATGTCTTAAATAAGGGTGGAGGTGTAATATAACGGTCGATCGACGCATCGATTGTCGCGCTCGATGACCGCGTCAAGTCGTTAATAAACTGTGTCACTGACAACTCGCTGTCCTTTATTTAAAAACATCTCAAAAACGACATTTTCTAAAAATGAATCCTAGCTATATCATAAATTTCATGAAAATTGTTGAGGAATCGTTTCCGAGATTCAGATTATATATATAATCTTATACAAGAATTGGTCGTTTAATAGTATTAGATAGAATGAGAAACTTACAACTTGGTTAAGTGTATCCTCAAGTTCGGCTTCCTCTGGATTCTTACTTGATTTCTTCAAAAGCAAATCGCAGTATTTCGCCAAAAGTTCCGGACTTTTCGATGATGAGTTGGCCGCTTTCGTTACTGCGTTACCTGGAAATATTTAAATTTTTAGTAATCTAGTACTTTTATTTATTTAAATGTTTATTAACGTGACAATACAGGAAAAAAAAATTGTATATTTGTTTATTGGAAAGCAAACAGCAAGACAAAACAGTAAAGGTAAATAAAAACGGCGACCGTTCTGGCTGGTTCTGGTTCTGGTAATGGTGCGTGTGCTGTGTCCGCCGCGCCTAAATACCAACACGGTTGCGGGTTTGATTCCCGCTCGGGGTAGATATTTGTGTTTATATAAACATCTATTCCCGGTCTGGTTGTGAGTCCTTGTGGGTCTCCCCACCGTACCTCGGAAAGCACGTTAAGCCCTTGGTCCCGGTTGTTATCATGTACACCCGATAGCGATCGTTACTCATAGTAGGGAATATTGGTGGATTAAGCTCTGATCCTTCTCCTATGGGGAAAGAGGCCTATGCAATGGGATATTATAGGCTGAAGCGTAAATAAAAACGAATAGTCCAAATTTATCAAATCAAATAATTCCTTATTTTGTGTTTGTTATTTCAGAATTTATAACTTTACGCTACGTGTTACCAACTCTGATGATTCTTTTTTTATACAAAAGCTGATAATAGTTATATGATCACATTTAAGGGAGAATTTAAGGGAGATTTAATGAGTAGTTTATGTGTTATTCCTTATTTTACTATGTTTTTGAGAAAAAATAATTGTTGTCTGAGTAAGACAATCGTGATTCTCGACAAGAGTGAATGAAACCTCGATCAACGTTTAGTATCAATACACATACTAACTATTAATAAACCTTCCACAGGCCTTGTCCAATGCGGCCACGAAGCCGGAGTCATTGTTGAAAGCGACCAACACCAGAGCGTTATACTTCTTGTGCACCTCGAGGATTGTTGACACGTAGACTTTCGGATCCTGAAAAGATAAAATATCTAAATCAGAAATTACTTTATCAAAGCAGGCTTCAAAGGCTCATTGACTAATGAGACTTGTAAGTGTGTTACGAAACTCTCTACGCTAAGATTTGCTGACTGCTCTTAAACATTCCCACGACATAAATCGTTAGCCGGAGCTTGTCGCAAAACTTTCCCACCTGGACGTGTGAAAACGACCCAACACGAAAAATGCCACACACCCCGATGCCCCGACTGAACGATGCTTCTTTAATTTTAAGTCACTCTTGTTTCTCACATCGAACAATTGTCACGTATCATTAATTATAATTTTGTAATAATAAATATAATTTTTAATTAAACTTTGCTTAACCGAAAATAAAAATCATCATATCAAAAATTTCGCTCTAGCGGGTACATCGTTCCATAGCTTAATTGGCTAGAGCGCCGACACGGTCAGTCGGAGACGCGGGTTCGAGTCCCGCTGGAGCGGTCAATTTTTGATATGATATTCAAAAATGTTTAGAATTCCTAATGTGGGGGTAACACAAAAATAAAATCGTAGGTATTAAACTTTGCTTTCTTTTGCTACCTTCGGCTGTCGCTTTTATAATTAGTGTGCTGTTACACATATTAAGTATAAATAAATAAATAATGAGTTTATAAATTTAAACTACATTTAATCAATCACGCAAAAAAGGCGCACCAAGACGTCGAGTTGCGGAAAAGAGCCCGTGAACAACAACAACAACTACATTTGTTTTTATGAATTAATATAAGTAAAAAACCTCTTTAAAAACAAGCTTTTATTCGAATGCCATTTTAAAACATAGGCGATATTTATTTTTTGATATATATATAATTATTATGTTCACAAAAAATAAAAATGCGGTACGAAGTCGACGCCAGGTCAGCTAGTGTAAGTAACATTTATTACTTTAACATGAAACATTTATTATTGAAACGAAACCTTTTTTAAACTTAAAGTCAGGGAACATTCCACTTCTGGATACATTCATAGGTCAACGGCAAGTTTGAACAAATACAAAACATAATCATACGTTAATTTTAACTGATCACGGCAGGGTCGTGCCTTTGTAGTACTGACCGTATGAGCGCAGTCGCCACACTTATCGATGGCATGCAGTCCTTGAGTGTGTATGTGTTGTTCTAGCAGCCGTCTTAGTTCTACGAGACCGTCTGGTATACGAGCCACTAGACTGTACATCCGACCGAGATCGGCATTCTTCTCGGCGTCCAGGAGTTTCTGTGGACGGATCAGAAATTATATTAGAACTGTTTTATACAATCTTTAAAAAGTTTGGGTTGAAATATGAAGGGAACAATTGAAAGTTATGGTTATATTTACACACACGCAAACAGGCGCACATATTTTAGCTCTGTTTAACCTACTCAGCATAGAAAAACAACACTTGAGAACAGTATTAATTAGGTGTTATTTTCGATAACATTGAGCTACTTGTTTCTTTTTATACAAGTAGGTCGGCAAACAAGCGTACGGCTCGCCTGATGGTAAGCGATTGCCGTAGCTTATAGACGCCTGCAACACCAGAAGCGTCGCAAGAGCGTTTACGACCTTACTACAAATTCCTCAGAGACGCTTTGGCTACCTCACCACAGGACACAACGCTGCTGCTCCAGATGTTGAGCAGGATATAGTATATTTCCCGCTGTGTAGTTACGCGGTACCCTAGTACAATAACTGTGTCTCCAGTATTATATGACAGTGGCCACGTGCCGGCCGCACCTGGAACTCGGCGTGGAAGATCTCGAGGTGCTTCTCGATGAGCACGCGGTCGCAGGTCTTGGCCAGGCGCTCGGCGGTGGTCTCGTGCAGGTACACCTGCACGCGCCGCTGCTCCTCCTGCAGCCGCTGCTCCGCCTGCGCGCCGGTAACACGGGTTAGCTGATGCAGTATTACTTTACATAACGATATCAGAAATAATCAATTTGCAACAGTTGACCGCACACGTTTCATTTTTTTTTTATGTCACTAGGTCGGCAAACAAACGTACGGCTCACCTGATGGTAAGCGATTACCGCAGCTTATAGACGCCTGCAACACCAGAAGCGTCGCAAGCGCGTTGCCGACCCGATCCCCAATCCCCCAGGAGCTCTGGTCACCTTACTCACCAACAGGAACACAATACTGCTTGAAAACAGTATTATTTTGCTGTGATCTTCTGTAAGGTCGAGGTACTACCCCAGTCGAGCTGCTCCATATTTTGAGCAGGAAATCCCTGCTATGCCCTACCTCAGTTAGGATGTACCGTACCTACGAATGACTACAAAAACCATACATTTGAATATTTTATATCATTATAAACGTTTTTCACTTAAAAAATGTGGACACAAAAGTTAATTTACATGCAAAAATACGACTCTGACGACGCGTTAGCGCAGTGGTCACAGCACTAGCTGTTGCGCTGGCAGTCGCGGGTTCGATCCCTGGTCACAATAAACATTTGTATTGGCCATACAGATGTTTGTCGTGGTCTGGGCGTTAGTGTTTGTGTATTGTATGTGTTTCCAGACCCCCTACACAGAAAATATTCCTACTGGGGGCCGTTGAGTGTGAGCGTTTATATTACCTTAATCATATACTCGGTGACGGGGTTGTTCCTCAGGAAGTCAGTACTCTCTCTCGTATAGAATCTCTCGGTGTCTTCCAGGAACACAGCTTCGAAGGTGTCCTTGTAGACCGCCAGATTCTGGCCACGGGCTGAAGGCTCCTCTTCATTTAAACCGAGGGCTACGTAGCAGTTGATTACCTAGAAAATATATCAATAAGTTTGTACTTGTATTTATTCTTATGGCTGGCCTAACTAAGATACAGATATAAATTTCTTAAAATTAGACAAGAAGTTTCACTATAAACTACTTCTGTCTACTTACGTCAATTACTTGGGTAATTTTTCAATTAAAATTATAAACAAAATTAGCGACGTCGTTTCTAAGCACTGTTTGCTTGGATGCAAAACGCAATATCAATTAATAAGAAAATCACCAAATTATAATTTTCCAGTGTTACAAATTCTATTTTTTCTAATTACAAAAAATTATAACAAAATGCATTATAGCCTTATCATCAATTTACAATGTGAAACTTTTACTGTAACCAATGTATAAATAAATACATTGGTACAATAGCTACTACACCTAGCAATAAATTTCGCCGAATAAGAAAAAATATAGATAAACTTGCAATGTATTATTTATATTTCGTTGGTAGTTGTGAAATCCAAAAAATAAAAAATTGTGTGTGTGTGTGTTAGCTTCTAGACGCGAATAAAGTTTACGCCTTAAGAACGATTACCGCGACATTTAACAATTTAATGTTCTATTAATTGAATAAAGTTATAAATAATTAAAAAAAAAAAAAGAACTAAGATCAAAATATAATTCGGCTATATATTATATAATTTGGATATATGTACGTATATCTTCACTATTAAACTTGTAATATCCTACAGATGGCTAAAGATTGCAGTTTAACCCACAACGCTACTGCGCTGCGGGTTAGCGATATGTTCCTTACTATAAGTAACGATCGCTATCAGGTGTACACGATAACAACTGGGACCTGTCGGTCCGTGTGTGCTTAACGTGCTCTCCGAGGCACGGTGGGGAGACAACCAGACTGGAAATAAATATTTGTATAAACGCAAATATCCACTCCGAGCGGGAATTGAACCCGCAACCGCCGCTGTTTATGCTTCACCGACACGGCACACGCACCATTACACTAGAGCGCTTGATAGTCACTCTCAGTGTTACTGCTATTGTTTCACACGGTTTCACTCCCCATATTTTATCCATACCGTGCGCTTTATATCGTTTCTCAAGGAGTAAACTCCCATAAATATTTAATTTAACGATTAAAACTCACCCCGGACACGAGCCTCGTGTTGATAGTCTCACCGTTTCTCTCTCTCTCGATGAGTTTCAACACAGCGTTGGTCACTTGTTTGTTCAAACGTTGGAACAAATGATCGCGCCAAGTCACCAACGCGAGCTGGTAGATTTCGTAGATACCCTGAAATAGTGATTATGTATGATTACATTTTATCTCTATACTAGAAAAGTATTTGTTTCTACAATAATTCGAAAACTATTTATTTTTTAACCGACTTCAAAAAAGACGGAGATTCGGAATTCGACTGTATTTTTACGTATGTGTTAACCTCATAACTTTTGAGTGAAGCGATTTTGGTGATTCCTTTTTTTAACCATGCAAGATATCACCAATTTTGTATTAGAACACAGTTTATATATATAGATATTGTAGCATCTGTAATTTGGTCCAACTTGGGCGATAGGGTACTTTTTATCTCAATTGGACCCGGTAGGTGGCGCTGCTATCGGTATGTATCCAATCAAATATGGTAGCTATTTTCCGGGTAGGACAGCTAGTATAAATATATAAATTTATTTACATTTCAAATTGGTGGTAGCTTCACTTAAAAAAAAATTACAATATTAATTTGTAAAATGAAGCTATTTTGATTTTGAATCGAAAGCTTGAGCTTGTCGTGTGCTCCCATTTAAATTTGATCGATAATGAGTATTTACTTGACTATTTTTTCATCTACCCACGTTGTATTAATTTTCAATGTAATTTAAGTAAAATAACAAACAATTATTTTTATCTAACTACAACTAAAAGTTAGTTCCATATATACGAATTAAATGTGACTTTAAAAGCTTATAACTATCAACTGACCTTCCTACCCTCTTCGCACTCACGTTTAACCCAATGCCTGTTCAGGTATGAGCACACTCCGTTGAGCACCCTCGATGAGAACTGGTACTCTTCCCATTGTGTCGTGTAGAAGCCCAGTACATCTTCACCCATTAGATCTACCCCATGCTGTGGGGAAAGCAAAATTTATCTAGTATATGTCAAAGACAGCGTTATTCTATCGCAAGACATTACTCACTGTTGTAAATTATTTATTGACTTGTTGTATAGTTTTTTTTTTTGTCATTGACTATTGTTATGTCCCCATGATAAATAGCAATGTAATAAATGTACTATTATCGTATTACCTTAATCTAATTTATAAATATATGTTAACTGTAATGCACAATTTTCAAATATCTGTACACTTAAGAAATCTGTTAATGTTTATTTGAAATAAAGAATTTATTATTATTATTATTATTAGTATAGCGTAGTCAGTAGTAGTTTAGTTGATGATGGAGTAAATAAATAAAATAGGATAAAAAACAAAATAGTGTAAAAATAAAGCAGTTACAACATATATGTGTAATGTATATATAGTAATTTAGTATATTTATTATATTTGATATATTCGTTACATATTTACTATCATTATAACAACAAAAGCTGTCAGTGTCGGACCATCCTAGCAGTTCCAGATGGTTTTAGAACTGCTGATCTGAAGTTACCGTATTGTTAAAAAAAAAATGTACGCACGTGTAACTATAGGGATAGTTACAAATATTTCATGTATTAAAATGGCATGGGTAACTAATAGCTCGGTAATGTTGTATATATAATTTAAAAAAAAAAAAAACTATCGCTAGACATCATGTCGGCTAAACAGTGGGATAATAGATCAAAGAAACTACGTCGTTAATGCAATCTTCGTTTTAATCATTTTCACAAAAATTTTCTTATGTCAGAACTTTACAGAATTGCGCGACAGTGCTGCCATCCTCAGAGGGTGCCGCGTCAAACTTTCGTTTTCGTTCTGTATTAGACTCCGAGATGTCGAGATGTTTGTTACCGAAGTTAACGGCTCGATCGACTTTTATAGATTTTTAAAGTAAAACTCTTTTACGCATTCTCGACTTGGGAAGAAAGCTGGTGAATGCGTGACGAGAGCGAGAGCGTTACGAAAAGTGTGATCAGGTGAGGCGAACGGAAGTTGAGAGGGAGATATAAGTTAGTGAAGAAAGAAAGAGAGAGAGTTACGTTTCGTATATTACTGTAGGAGCTAAAGAAAATTTTACTTCAGTCGTGTGGTCTAGAGCACACGTTTTTTTTTTTTTAGAGTAGATTAATTTGGTTCCAGACGATTTAAGCAGTGCCTGAAGAGCATTTTTTCTGATGGCTGTACAAGCCGATACGGGAGCGGCAGACTACCACAAAGCGAACAGGGAAGATGATGAAGGGGAGAAGATGCGCTAGTGTCATTACTATGTACGATTTTAAGCTATGGAATGATGTACCCGCTAGATCGAAATTTTTGATATGATGATTTTTATATTCAGTTTAAGCGAACCGTGGCGCCGTCTATAGTGAGCTCTTTTCTGAAACCCGTAACTATTCAAAGTTTCATATTACAATGAAAATCTTTGACAGGAGACGACACCATGCTATTTTTAATATGTACGATTTTTATTTTTGTGTTACCCACACATTAGGAATTCTAAACATTTTTGAATATCATATCAAAATTTGACCGCTGCGAACGAACGGGTTACGGGGTACGAGCTGGAGTTTGGACAAAAGTGTCGTTATTGTCGCTGTTTTGATGTTTTTTGTTTTTCCTGTTTGATTCAAAACCAGGCTTCATCATTATGGTTTTGACCATCCTTCACGCTCTTACGCCATTGGTCTCTGTTCTCGGCTAATTTTTCCCAGCTATTGTGGTTTATGTTCAAAGCCACCATATCGCGCTATATTTGGTAGGTGTGAGAATAAATAGGTCGTAGGCTATTTCTAACCCTACGTGATAATGTTGTCTTGACCCGTATGACAGAACAATGTTTGCCGTGTTAGCTAGTTTTTACGTATATGTAAAATTATGTATACGTTGAAAACGAATTAAACCGAAAAAAACTAGATGAATTGAGAATAGGTCCTTATAAAAATTGTAAACAAAATATCCAATTTAATTCAAAATGTAAACACGGGTCACAAAAAAGGCAAAATCAAATCTCTTCCATATTACAAAACTTATTCCAGTAGTAGAGTATGACACTAATATTTTGTAATTTAGAAAAAAATAGGTGGGGTGGGGTGGGGGGGGGGGGAGTGCGTGACACTTCATTCAAGTTATTAGTATAATTTGCAATTGTTCTTTGATGGATATTTGATCTGTGAATTGGTTGTTATGGAGCTGTTTTTTTCATATGAAAGGATTGTGAGAATTATATTGTAATTATAAATATTTAAATAATAGTTATAATAATTAAGTTAAATAATAGCTTTAAGTGTTGTTTCTCTTTTCAAAGCAACGCAATTATAGTTTTACTGTTTACCATAATATACAAGAATAATTATAAATTAAGACATTATATTATATTGTATGACTAGGGTGGCAAAAAAATATACAGCCCACCTGATGGTAAGCGATTACCGTAGCCGATAGACGCCTGAAACACCCGATCCCGTCCAGGACCTTACACTCCACAGGGACACAAGATTCTTGAGAGAAGTTATTATTTTGCAAGAAGTTTTTGTTTATTAATAAAACATTTATTACTCACCTCGAGTAAATTAATAAGATAGAATATGAGGAAATCGCGTAGCCTCTTGTACAACTCAAGACCGACAAGTTGAGCGCCGCCTTGGACTTGTCCACTCTGAAATGTAAAAAAAAAAACTATTTACTTCCGAGGTTACCGTCACTCTTGTTTTTGGTATTATTTTTAAGGATTCTTTATTTAAATGATAATAAGAGAATAAATCTAAATTAATAAAAAAATAAACAATTAATTTATAAAAATATAAATAAATATTTGTTATCATAGACACCTGATAGCGATTGTTACTCGTAGTAGGGAATATATCCGCCAACCCGCATTGGAGCAGCGTGGTGGATTAAGCTCTGATCCTTCTCCTACATGGGGAAAGAGGCCTATGCCCAGTAGTGGGATATTACAGGCTGAAGCGTATAAATAAATAAAGGCCTTACATTCAACGGCCCCTACGAAGATATTAATTTTATTTATCAAATCATCACCCAAAATGGACGCTGAAACATTACAATTACATAAAACAGTTCAATAAAGAAATATTAACTACAAACAATTATCTCATTTACAGTTGATAACAAAAATTCAACTAAGAAACTAGATTATATTACGCTTCCAAAAAGTTATAATATTCAAAGTTTAGTATTTTGTAGTAAATAATTGTTTTGGGTAATTGTAGACGTTTTCAAATCGAAAACCAAACTCTTAATGAACGTACCAACTTTACCTCCAATTCTTTGAAATTGTTATAGCGATGGTAAGTAAAAGTTTCATAATTAATAGCGATTCATATTTCGTATATCGGATTTTGACTTTAATTAATACCAATATCTTGATGATGCGTTGGCGCTAGAGATCACGGATTTAATACCCGCCCATGGCACCTATTACTATTTTATTTATTAGGTTAGCCAACAGTTGTTTACACTGATTCACGGACATTTAACATTTAAATATAATTAATACATAGCACAAGTGCAACAACCACTTATAGGCTAACACCACATGCAAAAATCACCGTTGCACTTAGTGAAAGATATGATTGCATTAGATAACACAATAGCCCAGCAATAATCACTTAATATCAGATACAGTTTGGGAATTACATAAGAACACATCATAGTGTCATCATTACAATATAAAAATTTCACAATTGATAGAAACGGGTGCGCAAGAAAAATTGATTCATAGTACATTATAGACACAAGTATTCACGTTTCACAATTTACATTTACTGTATGGGTAATACAGATGTTTACGACGGTTTTATTAATATGTAGTGTTTATGTATTTCCAGACACTTGACACACGATAAAATCCTACTGGGTACCGTTGATGTTTTTTTATTTATTAATGTCAAAATCTTGAGGATGCGTTGGCACAATGTTAGCAACTGGCTGATGAGCTGGTCATAGCGTGTTCGATACCCGCATATGATAAATATTGGTATAGGCTTATACAGATGTTTTTTACTGTACTGGGCGTTTGTGATTGTTGTGTCTTTGGACCGTCGACAAAGGATTCAAAATCAGGAAGCTGCTGGTTAGCACGAAGTTCTTCTTTCATTTGTTTATTACATTATATTATGAAAAAAAAGCTAAATTTGTCGCTAAACGCAAAACTCAAAAACGACTAGAACAATTTTTTAAGTTTTTTTTTTTGTAAAAATTTATCAAAATTGGTATATCAAAATAAAGTTACAAAAATTACAACTACACGTGTTTGACAGATCGAAACAGGACAACAAGAGTCTGTCGAATCAGCAAGATAACAATTAATTTTCCACGTCTTTTTCGTACTTACCGTTTTCTTACCACCATAGCTATTTCTGCTACTATTGCTATTGCCACTTGTTCGACTGGAACCGCTCGAACTAGAACTCTGCTGGTGAACTGACGTACAGTAGTTATATACATGCCTGTGTTTGTGCTAAGGAAATCTATGTAAATAAAAATGAATTGCCGAAATGTATGAACGTGCACACGAATTCCGAAAGAAAGTTAAATGAAAAATTCGTATAATTGCGGATAAAGATGGCGGCACGGAACTCGCCAGATCAGCAAATTACACACAAATTTTGATTTAACATTTTATATTCTATACAATTCAAATTACTTTTAAAGATAGTTTTAATTTTAATACTTAGTAACGACGACTAAAAATATTGTTACGTTTTAATCAAAAATCAGTTTTACGGATGAGTGGCTTAAACAAACTGAACTAATGTGCAATTTGTCTAAACATTTAATTCTATAATTTTGTAGTTTTATAGTCTCGATTATGGTCCAGGAGCCAGGTGCAAATTTGGTAAAATTATTTCCTCCTAATCGAAATTACGTAAAATGCATTAGATATTTATATTATGATACAGCCCGCCCTACTCACGGACTCGCAGCTGACGGTCGCGAATATTTATAATATTAATCGCAGATGCATTTTACGAAGTTTCTATTGGGTGGAAATGGTCATGAAAATCTGTCACTGGCTCCCGGACTATAATCTTATACTATTAAACGAGCAATTCTTGTATATATATATATAATCTGAATCTCGGAAACGGCTCCAACGATTTCCATAAAATTTAGTATATAGGAGGTTTCGGGGGAGATAAATCCATCTAACTAGGATTCATTTTTAGAAAATGACGTTTTATCCCTGTTTTTAGGGAGTGAAAAAATAGCTACAATATCGTTAGAATACGAAGGTAAATTTCGCAACTGTCATTAAAGTTGTAATAGCTCGGTGGGAAATCGGCCGGTCGGGATCAACCGAGGAGATCATGGTTCAAATCCCAATGTCTCTGATCAATTATTTTTTTCCTTTTTTTTCATTGCACTCGTTATTTTAAAAAAAAATATTATTCATATTTTATAAATATGTAATTCGAATTTAAACATGAATTCCAAAAAACACGATTTACTAAAAATACCGAGCTAGGCTCGGTCACCCAGGTACTATACTTAATTTATAGAATGTAATTATTTAGGTAACAATTGATCCGACCCTTCTTTTATATAGAAAAAGAGGCCTATACCCAGCTGTGAGATGTTACAGGCTGAATCAATAAAAAAAAAGTATAATATAGTCAAGCCGAAAACAAGCACTGCAGTACAAATAATAGGGGTAACATTAACGGGGGTAATATTAATACGGTTATTGACATGCGGGTAAAATCGTGAGAGACGTTTGTTTAGTGGATTGGAAAAATACTTGATATTCCTCCTCATTATGTCTTACGATAATTTTATATTTATATTGTATGTAATTCTTGCTTTGCTTTCTGTTCCGCGGGTTTGATTCCCGCCTGAGTCTGGGTGTAATATTTGTTTTGTTATATATATATATTTCTATGTATGTTTATAAAAAATAGTTATACCAGTCGGTTGTTACCTGTAACACAAGCATTAAGTTGCTTACCATAGGAGCAGACGACCGTGTGTGTGTGAATGTTATAAGATATTTTTTACTAGCCGTACTCGTATATATATATAGTAAAGTAATATATATATATATATATATATATATATATATATATATATAGTAAAGTTTTCATCTTGCTCACATTTCTCCGACTTGATTTACATATACTATTTTTTTTTTCACTGATTTTTTTGTTCAATAACCATGAAATAACCTATATCATTCCCGAATAGTGTAGCTTTCTGTTAGTGAAAGAATTTTCATGATCGGATTAGTATTTACGAAGATTAGCCCCTACAAACAAGTTAGAAACTTTACCTCTTTATAATATTAGTATAGATTTATTGAATTTTACCATTGAAAGCCATCTTAAAAAAGATGATGTAATTTTCTTGTTATGGTGTAGTGGTGCGAGTTGTCGACTAAAACACCGACATCGACATAGTCCCATTATTTATTGTCAAAATCGTGTATATTTGCCTAATCGTGTCTAATCGTTTACATATTAAAATTGTTGCATTTTTTTTGACACATGTGTGGCAACATCTATCCCGTGACAGACAAACTAGAGAAACACTGACGTATACTACATCGCGATATCAAAGTTATCAGAGCGATTAAAATATATACAAGAACCCGACACAACACCCGTCTGGTCGGAGGATCCTCCTTTTGCGATGGCGGATGACGAACAAACACCCTATTCCACCACACACCACAAACTGGTGACCCCGACGTGATTCTTCACACCCTCAAACTGGATGGTAATATAATCAGAGAGGAGTGTTGTGGCGACATCTATCGCGCGACATATGAACTACGAACTAAGATTCGCGTATCCTACATCGCGATATCAAAGTTATCAGAGCGATTGAGTATATGTACAAGAACCCGACAAGAACGGTTGGGGGCGGTAGTACACCAGACACAACACCCGTCTGGTCGGAAAGTCCTCCCTTTGCGATGGCAGACAAGAAACTTAACACCCTGTTCTTCAGACTTTAGAAACATAATTATTTACAAATTTGTCAATCAATTTACAATTTTTTATTATCTAATGATTATAGTAAATATAATGATATTAAAATAACTTTTTAATATATTATAGAAAACATTATTATATATTATACATATATACCTATACATTGAAACATCGACAAACACGCTGTACTTTATATATAATACTCGTATAAATTTATTGAACAATAATAAAAAAAAAATTGATCCATAACTGTGACTATTGTAAGCGCGCCATCCCATCGGTCCAGATGCAACAATGTAACTATGCTTGTAAATATTATAAAGGGAAACCTGTTATTGGCCTTATTTTTTTTGTAATTTAGTTATAGCATGTATTAACTGAAACGCTGTTGGTTTTCTTAATAAATAAATAAATAAATAAATAAATAAATAAATAAATTTGGAAAAAAATATTATGCGGTGTACATTTATGAAACGTTATCGATCTTACAGATTGATTAGGTTCTATTCGAACGCTTTAACCATTATCATTTTTACGACAAAATAAGTATAACCTCGAAAGTGTTAACGCATCAGTAATAAATCGACAACAAAAAAAAAAAATTAAGATTCATAAATATCTTCTTCTATATAAATATAATTGTGTTTGCTCGCAAACGAAAAAAAACCGACTTCAATTACATCGAAGAGTAATACAACGTAGATTGACGAAAAAATAGTCAAGTACGCGTTATCAGAGATTACTCAAAAATTAGTTATCAGATCTCGATAAAATTTATATATGACCACATGATAAACATCAGCTTTCGATTAGATTAAAAGTTATCAAAATCGATACACCCAGTAAAAAGTTATTGCGGATTTTCGAGAGTTTCCCTCGATTTCTCTAGGATACCATCATCAGATCCTGGTTTCCTTATCATGGTACAAACTAGGAATATCTAATTTCCAACAAAAAAAGAATTATCAAAATCGGTACATCCAGTAGAAAGTTATGCGGTATAATACAACGTAGGTCGACGAAAAAAGCGTCAAGTAAAAACGCATTATTAGATATAACTCGAAAAGTAGTTGTTAGAACTCAAATAAATTTAAATGGGACCAATTGACACACACCACCCTTCGATTAAATTTTTTTTTGTCAAAATCGGTCCACACGGTTAAAAGTTCTGATGTAACATACATAAAAAAAAATAAAAATACAGTCGAATTGAGAACCTCCTCCTTTTTTGGAAGTAGGTTAAAAAAAACTTACTATTAAATTTTGACAGAACGAAGTCTGTTCGGGCAGATAGTCTATACAAATAAATAAAATTGGAGTGTGTTTGTAATTTTAAAATAACCGCTTTTACAAAATGCATATAGTATGGTTGTACACACGGTGTACACGGTACGGTACACATGTATACACGGTGCATATACAACATCACATTTTTACAATTTTTACTTTCTGTTTGTTCTGGCTACTCTCTGAAACGGCTGGACCGATTTTCACGAGACTTTGACTTGCAGATAGCTGATGTAATAAGGAGTAGCCTAGGCTAAATTATTTTAGAAATTTATTTTATAACTCTGCGAACTGAACTTTTTTGTTAAATTCGACGCGGACGAATTTTGTTAAATTCCACGCGGACGAAGTCGCGGGCACAGCTAGTTTATAAATAAAGATAAATTTAATAATTAAACATTTAAAAAACTGAATAAGCCGCGATAAGATCTGAAAAAGTTGTCTCATTATAATGAGTGAAATTAGCGTAAATATTAGAAAACAATATAAATTTCTTAATTTGCTTTGTTATCTCACATATAACATATAAAGTCGCGTAACATTTTATTTGTTTCACTATCAATGTAAATTTTATCTATGTGATATTTTTATGCAATCAGTTTCTTACACAAAAGTTACTGATAAACTATCAGACACATTTTTACCTGGATTTAATTTGAGATTTTCTTGGTTATATTTATAATGGAGGCCATCATCTTCACAACTTGAGGGGCATGCATATTTTTTATTACAAACTTTTCTTTACTTTTTTTGAAATAATGAAATAAAAGGCTTTTTAATTTTATTTATTTATAAAGGATACGTATATAAGTCCATGTATCTTTGCTTAACCATAAGCTGTCTCGTGTATACTTGCTCGATGCCTTCCCTGAGGTCGCCCCATATCTGAAAGAGATAGAAAACTAATTAAAAACCAACAAATCATAGCTGTAAAAATTAACATATTTCTTTGAATTCAAAAATAAAATAAAATAATAATTTAAATATTGTTAAATTTCCTAAATAAATATCCAATAATTTCGTGTCAGAAAATCATTTTAACTATATTTTATTATATTGGTCAATATAGTATTGACTTTAACTTATTAGCATAGTTAAATGTAAGTATGTAGAATTGTAGATTTTTGATAAATTATTTGTATCTATGTGAACTCGCTAGTAAACTTTATAAAGGAATAAAAATTATAATTTGAATGAACTCATTCTTACCGCTGCAATGTTTGTCCAAGCAGCCATTTTATAATATTGTTATATTTGTAATGTAATATGTAAAGTCATCTATAAACTAACAGTAAATAAACATTTATAATATAAAGAAAATAATGTTAAACAATAAGTATTTGTTGCACTCGAGCTAATGTTGAAATACAAAAAAAAAAAAAAATCTACGACTACCCTCTTCAATTTTTAATGACATTATTTTTATTTTTATCGTAATACCGTCTATAAGAATGCACAATATGTAAAAATTATTAAAACTTATAGATTCTGCAGAGAAGAATCGGAAAGAAACTCTTTTGAAAATAATATAGGTATAAGCTGTATTTAAGTTAAAATCAATAACAAAAAACCTACGTTTCTAAGTGCGTGCACCGCGTGTACACACCGGCGACTGCTGGTTCTAATCCCGCTCGGGATGGGTATTTGTACAAATATTTCCGGTCTGGTTGTCTGTCTTTGTGGGTCTGTCCACCGTGCCTCGTAGAACACGTTAACCAGTCGGTCCAGCTTGTTATCATAGACACATGATAGTGATCGTTACTCATAGTAGGGAACATATCTGCCAACCTGCAGAGACTCCACTCCGATCCTTGTCCAACGAGGAGAAAGGGGCCTAACGCGAAAATACGTAAATACTATACGACTACATGAAAAAGACTGATCTGCTTTAAGACAAAACGACACAAAATTTTTGATTTGAATTTAAAGGAAATACCACACCGAATAGATATCCTCCTCCTTCCTTTTGTGTGTCACCTGCGCTTTTTTCCGTGGCATTTTAGCACTATAATATGTACACTTAACTTCAACCTTAACTTTTTATCTCATTTATCATAAAAATACGTTTTTTACATAAGAATTATTCAAATTTATGATAATTTCATTGTCGTCGGGTAAATAAAATTATTGCGGTCATGTCAATATGACTGTTGTCGGTAACATTTATTTTATTAATGTATGTAATTAGGATACAAAAAATCTATGTGGTAGATTATAAAACTACCCTCGTCGAGATATGTTCTCGATTTAACTTCTCGGACTACTTTCGCAATATTACGCTTTGTATAAATCATAAACTAGCTAACATTGTTTTCTACAATAATGGGGAATATACGTTTAAATGTAGGTATTTTATTATTAGAAAAAATAATACGATCAACGACAGAAACTTTTAAAAGGATTGCAATTCACTTTTTTTTAAAGTATAACTTTTTATCATCAGCCTTTCTCACTGACGCAAGAATAATGAATTCCAAAAATAAAATCATTTCGTTGTAATTTTAAAAGTGAAACTTGTTTTAATAATGCAGCACTGATAAGATCTGGCCGCTTCTATGTTGTACCTGCAATATAATTTTAAAAACATATGGATATTATTCCTACTCCAATCCGCAGCGGACGGGCGTGGAGGATCGAACTTCAGTTCTGCTACTCCTAATAGTATGACTTTCAATTGTTATTCCATATTTTCGTTTAGGAAACTATAATTTTCTTTATACTGATAAAATATTTTTATGAAAATCTAATTGTCTCCCATTGTTTCAGATTATAGGATAATTAATTGCTCTATAACCTAATCTAATCGGTCCACAGTTTATGTAAAAAAGTACGTGGAATAAGCATTAACTTCCCTTTAATCTGGGTTCAAAAAAAACAAAACAAAATAATCAAAGCAAAACATTCGGAAATGGTTACTTCTTTACATACCGACTTATCTGATGTTAATTTTTTATCTAAAAATAATATTACTCAAATCTGGGACGTAACGCGCTTTTTAATCATAAAGATTATTGAATCCCTTGGCTTCAATCCAAGAGTTGTATTAAAAATATCGCTTGCTAAGTATCGAATAATACGTGATTTCGTTACTTGGAGTTTATCAATAATGTCTGCAGCGTGCCCTGGATACTATCTCTAGCGCTGGTTGCGGAATTCATTTTGTTTGAACGCGTTGTTTTTATTTGTATAAATATGTTAGTAACATTAGTTTATAGGTGACAGCCGAAGTTTAGAATAGAAAAAAGTGTGTTTGACTACACGACTTAAGTAAAATTTCTTTAGCTGCATCTAACTTATATCTCCCTCTTAACTTCCGTTCGCCTCGCCCCATCACACTTTTCATTACGCTCTCGTCACGCATTCGCCAGCTTTTACTTCAAAAATAATATTTTAAATAATAAATAATAATAAATTAATAAATATCTACACAATACACACACGGTCGTCTGTTCCTACAGTAAGCAACTTAATGCTTGTGGTTATAGGTAACAGCCGACTGGTATATAGCTACATATTTTTTTTCGATAAACAAACTTATAAATAATACATATATAAATATATATTTATATTACACCCAGACTCGGGGTGGGAATCGAACCCACAACCCTCCGTTGAAAAAGCAGGGTCACTACAAATTGCGCCAACGAGCTAGTCAAATCAATTTTGAGACGTATTTTTGACTAGATTAGTTGCTTTAATACAAATCGCAAGTATATTTTTTTAATGTATATCCTTTAAAATGTCTTTCAACTTAATAATATTAGTAGCGCTATATAGATATACCGCCTCCATACCCCGCACGAGTGCGTTGCACGCCCTGCCCGCCTACAGCCGCGGCTTATAATATTAAATACTTTAATGTCCTTATAAATGAAGCATTATTCTTGATTCACGGAAGGTCATATCACGTATAGAGTTACAAATAATTTAATATACGATGTCGACGCCATTTTAAACGTGACGCAAACTCAGTAATGTATTTGATAACTATGTGTAATAAAGATGCAATAGATACGAGTATGATAAAATACGTGACGTTTCGAAAATATTTTATAATTAGCGACCCGCCTCGCCTTCTCACGGGTGCAAAAACTATCAGTGTTCCTCTAGTATATCGTCCATGTATTATACATAAAAACCTTCCCCTGGAATCAGTCTAGTTACTAAAGAAAACCGCATCAAAATCCGTTGGGTAGTTTTAAAGATCTAAGCATACTTGAAGCATAGAGATAGCGGGAAGCGACTTTGTTTTATACTATAACTAGCTGTGCCCGCGGCTTCGCCCGCGTTGAAATCAGTTTGTCACAAAGTTTTCACGGTAAACTTCCAGTGAAACTCTCATCAAAATCGGCTTAGCCGTACCGTAAACCTTCCTCTTGAAGCCCTCTCTCCATTGGTGAAACCGCATGAAAAGCCGTTCAGTAGATTTTGAGGGAATCGACCACATACGCTTTTGAGGACTTTGTTTTATAATACACTAACTGTTGCCCGCGACTACGTTCGCGTGGTTATGAAGATATGCATTACTTTTTAAGATGTTTAACGCAAAATATTTTTTTATTTCAGTCACTTGAAATGCTTATCACACTGAGTAACTTTTTAAAAGGCACAATTTAGTATAATTTAATAGTTATTTTTATAAAACCTCTTTATACACCACATTTTTAGCTTTATTTTCAAGCTGCAGTATAAATAACCTATCAGGCGAATTTATAGCTGCTGTTTATGTTTTGTACAAACTATCATCCCCAATTAAACCCTCTTAGCGGTGGAATATCGCAAAATCCGTTCTTAGCGGACGCCTACTTACTATAATCTACCTACCTACCAAATTTCATTTTTGTCCATCCTGGATGGATTAAAAACCACTGGATGGTCCCAGCGGTTTTTGAGTTCTCGTGATGAGTGAGTCAGTGACCTTTCTCTTTTATATATATAGATTACGATACATTATTTGGACACCTCCTCACCATCTATAGAGCATACATTTTAAATTTCAAGTCTCTTACTCAAAAACATAGGACTTTCATATAAACTTCCAACCCCCGTTTTATCCCCTTAAGGGTCAAGTTTCGTAAAAGCCGGTCTTAACAGATGTTTACACCCTATAAGGAACCTACCTGCCAAACTTCAAGTATGTGGCTATTATAGTTTCGGAGATTTCGTGATGAGTGAGTCAACCTACAATCCCCCATTTTAACCCTAAAAGAGAGTTGATTTCTAAAGATACATTATTTGAACACCATCTCACTATATATGGAGCATACATTTTAAATATCAAACATCTTACTTCAAAAACATAGAACTTTCATACAAACTTCCAACCCCTGTTTTACCGCCTTAGGGGTCGAGTTTCGTAAAATCCGTTCTTAGGGATGTCTACGCTCTATAAGGAACCTACCTGCCAAATTTCAAGTTTCTAGGTGTAATAGTTTCGGAGATTTCGTGATGAGTGGGTCAACCTACCATCCCCCGTTTTAACCCCAAAAGGGAGTTGATTTCTAAAGATACATTATTTGGACACCTTCTCATCATTTATAGAGCATACATTTTAAATATCAAGCATCTTACTTCAAAAACATAGAACTTTCATACAAACTTCCAACCCCCGTTTTACCCCCTTAGGGGTCGAGTTTCGTAAAATCCGTTCTTAGCGGATGTCTACGCTCTATAAGGAACCTACCTGCCAAATTTGAAGTTTCTAGGTGTTTATAGTTTCGGAGATTTCGTGATGAGTGGGTTAACCTACCATCCCCCGTTTTAACCCCAAAAGGGAGTTGATTTCTAAAAATACATTATTTGAACACCTTTTTATCATTTATAGAGCATACATTGTAAATATCAAGCATCTTACTTCAAAAACATAGAACTTTCATACAAACTTCCAACCCCCGTTTTACCCCCTTAGGGGTCGAGTTTCGTAAAATCCGTTCTTAGCGGATGTCTACGCTCTATAAGGAACCTACCTGCCAAATTTCAAGTTTCTAGGTGTTATAGTTTCGGAGATTTCGTGATGAATGACCTTTCGCTTTTATATATATTACTAGCTGTGCCCGCGGCTTCGCCCGCGTTGAAATCAGTTTGTCACAAAGTTTTCACGGTAAACTTCCAGTGAAACTCTCATCAAAATCGGCTTTGCCGTTCCGTAAACCTTCCTCTTGAAGCCCTCTCTCCATTTGTGAAACCGCATAAAAATCCGTTAAGTGGATTTTGAGGGAATCGGTCACATACGCTTTTGGGAACTTTGTTTTATAATACACTAACTGTTGCCCGCGACTACGTCCGCGTGGTTATGAAGATATGCATTACTATTAAGATGCTTAACGCAAATTATTTTTTTATTTCAGTCAATTGAAATGCTTATCACTCTGAGTAACTTTTTCAAAGGCACAATTTAGTATAATTTAATAGTTATTTTTATAAAACCTCTCTATACACCACATTTTTAGTTTTATTTTCAGGCTGCAGTATGAATAACCTATCAGGCGAACTTGTTGCTACTGTATATGTTTCATACAAATTATCAATCCCAATTAAACCCCCTTAGCGATGGAATACCGCAAAATCCGTTCTTAGCGGACGTCTACTAACTATAATCTACCTCCCTGCGAAATGTCATCTTTGTCCATCTTGGATGGATGGACTATCCAGCGGTTTTTGAGTTCTCGTGATGTCAATCAGTGACCTTTGTCTTTTATATGTATAGATTACGATGTATTATTTGGACACTTCCTCGCCATCTATAGAGCATACATTTTAAGTTTCAAGTCTCTTACCTTAATAACATATGACTTTCATATAAACTTCCAACCCCCGTTTTATCCCCTTATGGATCGAGTTTCGTAAAATCAGTTCTTACAAAATGTCTACGCCTTATAAGGAACCTACCTGCCAAATTTCAAGCTTGTAGGTGTTATAGTTTCGGAGATTTCGTGATAAGTGAGTCAACCTACCATCCCCCGTTGTAACCCCAAAAGGGATTTATTTTCTAAAGATACATTATTTGGACAACTTCTCACCATCTATATAGCATACATTTTAAATTTCAAGTCTCTTACTTCAAAAACATAGGACTTTCATACAAACTTCCAACCCCCTTTTTACCCCCTTAAGGGTCGAATTTTGTAAAATTCGTTCTTAGCGGATGTCTACGCTCTATAAGGAGCCTTTCTGCCAAATTTCAAGTTTGTAACTGTTATAGTTTCGGAGATTTCGTGATCAGTGAGCCAACCTACTATCCCCCGTTTTAACCCAAAAAGGGGTTGATTTCTAAAGATACATTATTTGGACACCTTTTCACCATCTATCTATAGAGCTTACATTTTAAATTTCAAGTCTCTTACGTCAAAAACATGGGACTCTCATACAAACTTCCAACCCCCATTTTACCCCTTTAGGGGTTGAGTTTCGTAAAATCCGTCCTTAGCGGATGTCTACGTCCTATAAGGAGCCTACCTGCCAAATTTCAAGTTTGTAGGTGTTATAGTTTCGGAGATTTCGTGATGAATTATAGATTATAGATTATAGATGTAGTGATTTGTCATCTAGGTGCTGGATCAAGATCCAACTCTCCTATATTGTGAAAGAGGCCTGTGCCCGCTCAGCTGCTGGATATTAATCATCAACATTTTAGAGTTATCTTATTTATTTATTTATTTATTCGAAATGAAAATCCGAAGTACAGAAACATATTCTCTTATATATATCTCATATATCTTATATATAAAATTCTCGTGTCACAATGTTAGTTAAGGTACTCCTGCGAAACGGCTGGACCGATTTTTACGAAATTTTGTGTGCATATCGGGTAGGTCTGAGAATCGGCCAACATCTATTTTTCATACCCCTAAGTTATAAGGGGGGGGGGGGGATTAAGATTAACATGTTATGTTTGTTATCAAATAAAGAAAAAAACGGACATCAATTTATATCGACAAGAATAGTACAATAGACCTTATCTATACTAATATTATAAAGAGGAAAGATTTGATTGTTAGTTTACGCTTCATCTGAAGGATCAGAGCTTAATCCACCACGCTGCTCCAATGAGGGTTGGCGGTTCTATTCCCTACTATGAGTAACGATCGCTATCAGGTGTCATGATAATAACCGGGACCGACGGCTTAACGTGCTCTCCGAGACACGGTGGGGAGACCCACAAGGACTGCACAAACACCCAGACTACGGCAAACACCTGCATGGCCAATACTAATGTTTTGTCATGTGCGGGGATCGAACCCACCGCCAGCGCAACAGGTACAATCCATGGCTGTGACCGTTGCGCCAACGCGGCGTCACGGCGATTGTTAGTTTGTTTGCATTGAATAGGTCCCAAAAGTAATTAACCGATTCGAAAAATTCTTTCACTGTTGGGAAGCTACACTATCCGCGGGTGACATAGGCTATATTATATATTGTTTTTAAATGAGAGAAAAATTATTTTGAAATTTTTGTTAAATACCCGTGCGAAGCCGGGCGGGATGCTAGTTAAAGATAATTCAAAAACTACCCGCCAGATTTCGCTCAAATTCAAATTATAGTCTAAGATAATTATTGCCAAACCTACGGCTCACCAATAATCAGGTGAGCCGTAGGCTTGTTTGCCGACCTAGTTATACAATAAAAAGGCTTACAACCCGAGTAGAAAAAAGGTCAGGCTCAACCAGATCATGTATCTGGACCGGATCAGGATAGAATAAGGTACGCCTGATCCGGCAAGCTCTATCAGGACCAGGTCCGGTCCAGACAAAGATAGCCTGATGTAAAATATAATCAAGTATGGTAAGGCATACTGGATCAGGACCAGGTCCGGTCCAGACAAGGATGGCCTGATGTAAAATACAACCAAGTATGGTAAGGCATACTTCATCAGGACCAGGTCCTGTCCAGACAAGGATGGCCTGATGTAAAATACAACCAAGTATGGTAAGGCATACTTCATCAGGACCAGGTCCGGTCCAGGCGAGGGTAGCCTGATGTAAAATATAACTAAGTGTGGTAAGGCATACTGCATCAGGACCAGGTCTAGATCAAATAAGAACAGCCTAGGTAGTAAAGAATATAGCCACTCCCTCTCTTCCCGTGGGTGTCGTAAGAGGCGACTAAGGGATAACACAGTTCCACTACGACCTTGGAACTTAAGAAGCCGACCGATGGCAGGATAACCATCTAATCGCTGACTTTGAAACACCCAGGCCAAAGATGGGCAGCAGCGTCTTAGGTGCGACAAAGCCAGCCCTGCGGTCACCAACCTGCCTGCCCAGCGTGGTGACTATGGACAAAACACGCGAGTTCACACCATTTTTGGCGTGAACTTATGGAGGCCTATGTCCAGCAGTGGATCTGTGATCGGCTGAAATGATGAAGATGATTTAAGTCGTATTTGCATCAAATCAGATTAATCTGGTGTTAATTTTTTTCAACTGAACTCAGCCAGCATAAAATTTATTAGTCAACAATGGAATAAATAACAATTTAATTCAATTCAAGATATTTTTGACCAAAAATTTTAATGAATCTAATCGTTTAATATTATTAGTCTAGTAAATACCATATAGCTGAGTAAATAATAATAACTATTATATTCGTAATCTTCCACCCGCTTATATTTATATATTTAAGTAAGTATATCTAAATTTATCATATTTTTATACCTATAAGTATTTATTATATTACTAGCTCGGCCCGCTCTGATATCAATCTGATAATATCTCTGAATCACGTAAAGTTAATCTCAAAACTTCAAACACGATATCTTCGTAACCACGGGGTTTACGCGAAAAGCACACTACGGGGGGGTAAAAAACCCACCCTCCCCACCACCCTTTACCCCCTCACCCCCATTTCACCCCATAAATTTGAGGCCGTTTAAGAAAAGTATGACCTAAATATTAATTTTTACTCAAAAACTACTTTATATGCCTATTATTAACTATATCAGTTTACTGTAGTCTATAATAATTCGAAACTGTTCACTGTTTGAAAGCGCCTAGTTTTTTAAATCATAACCTATATTCTTACATGTTAACGTTTAGTCTATTGTAATGACAAGTTCTGTGAGTTTGATGATTATAACATTTTAATGTGCCTATTATCACGAGTTTATAACACCAAACGTCATCGATGTACACTAAGTTCGAACGCCCATACAAAAATTGGCCATGTCATATAAAAGTAGCCTAAGTTACTCCTTGTTACATTAACTATCTGCCAGTGAAAGTCCCGTCAAAATCTGTCCAGCCGTTTCAGAGATTAGATAATACCAAATTCAATTTTAATTAATAATCAGAAGAAATTTCCATCGATTTAATGAAATATTTTTAGATTAAAAATATTAATTATTTATTCGTTTATCACTCGTTTTGTTACTTTAACCAATAATTTTACTTGTTTCATTTGCATACCCAATTTCGTACCTAATTTGTTAACTCAGATTACAGAAAAAAACTGTGTGTTTGTTCTGTATTCTAAATTTGTTAGATAAATAAGTAGGTAGGTATGTGATTTTCCAAGTATTTTTTCTCCATAACTCTTGATATAAACCCTGCCTGATTAGCCAGATTTAGACCTAGCCACATAATTATATACTAATCTGTTATTTAGACTTTATTAAATTTCACTAACGCGTGCATAGTTAAATTTTAAGATAGCCGTCAAAAAATAAATAAATCAATGAACAGAGTTATATTTCTTTACTCTTGATTTGAAATTCAATTCCAAGGTTTTGACTTAATTAGATACTATTTTTATTTCCGTTTTTCATTAAATTTATAGAAACAATAATTACATGACGTAAAGTTATTTTCATCATAATTATGATCGATTTATTCATTTATTGTATTACAAGCACAATTTGATAGTCTTTAGTTGTTTGTTAATTTGTTATTCATAGGTCACTTCACTTCCAGTCAATTGAGTATATTATATATAAAAAAACTGCCTTTAATTTCTATTAAATAACATGAATATAATAACGAATATAACATAATATAATCTTGTATTGAATTATATACAATAAATAAAAATTAACGAAAATATTAATATAAATACAAAATATTAAGGAACGAAATAATAAGCGACAACGCGTGACGTCACGAAGCAACATGTCGAATCTTGTTAACAGTGTTCTTCGTTAAGACGCACATCACTCACATCAGTGTTTCAGTGTATTAATCTCTGTGTCTAATATAGTGCAATATATCTAATATAGTGTATATCAGTGTATAATTATATTTTTATATAACTTAAAAGTTATTTGTCGATTAGCATATTAATATAAATAATATCAAGATTAAATAAGTTCAATACAAAAACTGAACCATATTAATATTGTGTTAAACAAAAAAAAAGTGTACTATAAACTTCTCTCTACACGTTTACTCGGTGTGTATTGTGTACAAAATACGAACTTGTGGACTAATTTAGCTAGATAAAAATTTGTGTTGTGTGTAAAGCTTCGTTTTATGTTTAATTACGTAAAACATTTAAGGTTAGTAAAAATCATTGAAAAAATACATTACAATTCTTTACTATTTTTAAAATAATTTTTTATTTCAATAATCTGTTTTTTTCAGATGGCTTTTATGTATGCATTAGTTTTATTTTTAAATGATTCGTCCAATAAAGAAATTGATATATTGAATATCGTGGTACCGGATGTAAATAGCCTGAATCATTGTTAAAAAGTATTAAGTATTGTAAATTATTACAAACGATAGTTAAACATTGTGAAGGGTCTGACTGACATGGCCAACGTTTTATGTTCAAATAACTGGCACAGCAGGTAAATTATTATTTAAATTATAGATTTTTAAGAATTGCTATTTCATTGTCATAATAATAAGAAAGTAATTCATAATTACAATTAATATTATCAGAAACAATGGAAGAGGCAGAGGAAAAATTAATAAGATTAAAAAGAACCCCTATTCTTCTCTACCAATAATGAGTAGTCTGGTAATGCAAAAGCGGCTGCTCTTGAAAAAACTTTCAAATAAAAGCATTAGCAAAGGATTGATTAAAAATAGATAATATATTTAGCCAAATAGCTTTAGAGTTAACTGATGAACCCACTGAAATTGCAGGTAATATTTATTATTTAAAATGTAAATATTGTTGATTAATTTCTAATAGTTTTTTTACTAATGTTTTTTTTTTACAAGGGATATATATTAATTGATATAAATTTATTTTTAATCGTTAATTTTTATACTATCAATTAAGTTATAATACTGAAATTTTATTTCAAATTTTTTCATTCCACTAGAACCTAAGAAATAAAAGCCATAAAAATGTAACCAAAAAATTGTGAAGAAACAAGCCTAAAAACATAGTCTCGAATGGTCATCTACATCAATAGTGTCTTCGATATCTTCATCACCACCGTCATTGTTATGTAAACCTACGAAAATAAATAATGAAACTAAAAAAAACGAATTAATGACAGTACTAACTACATAGTTGGTTAAAAAATTAGTTCATAATCTACACCATACTACCTTGATCATCTTCATCATCACCATCAACTAAACGTAGAAAAATAAGAAAAATCAACTCGAATTTGAAGGACATAAATATGCATATGGAAATAGCACATGAAGACAGTACATTAGCAACAATTGCTGATAATCCCTTTTCATCATCATCATAAATCTGAAACAGAAGCTGAAATGAATATATTACCAGCTGGTAAGAAAAAAATATATATTGTTTTTAATTTATTAGGATATCTATACTTATTATAATTATTTACAAAATCATAATATAGATTCCATTCTGAAATTGTGGAGTGTTGTAATCGTGATAATATTTATCTATCAATATTTATATTTACATCAGTGTCACAATTTTGAAATTTAAATCATTGTGTTAGTTAAAAAAAAAAATATTATATAATTTATTTTCAACAGATTCTTTGCTGGAATGTATCAAACATAATTATAACAGTCTATCAAAACAATTAGCAAATTTAAAAGGCCATATCTGCTGACGTTCCCAAATCCTATCTGAAATAAAAAAATAACAGTACTCAGCTGTTAGATTTCAGTTTATTAACAGATCCTGAAGGAAATCCAGTGGTCCAAAAATTAGAATTTCCGCTATCAACAATGGAAGATATTATTTTGATAAACTCAATGAAAAATTAAAAGGCCAAAAATATAAAATAAAATGGTAAGTTTTTAATAAACTATATTCTTATATACAAATATATGAAAGATCTAATATAGTTGCTCTATCTGACAATATTGAAATTGTCATATTTGATATAATGCTAATCATAATAATTAATTAATCATACAAATAATTATAATAAATTTTCTTTTCCAGAATAAACATATATACTTTTCTCTTGATGGAAAAAATACTTTTACCCGTAATATGGGAAATATTACTCGTGTTTATATATCAAGAGATGTCATATGTAGCAGTTAAAGCAACTTCAAAATAAAATTTTCAAAGATACGACTTTTTCACTTCTATAAAAAGTATGTTAATCATTATATAGTGCAGAATTACTATCATTGATACCTAATTAATAATTTCTTAATTATATGTTATTATTTTATACCTAATAATAATAATTTTTTACTATTACTAATTTAATTACGTACATGATTAATTTAAATTTTGATTCGAAAAGTATCAAGAAATAAAAGTTTTTTCGATAATAAATTCCATCAAGCATTGTCTGCAGTATTGAATAATGCTAATATAATAATAAAGATTGGAATGGGTACAGGGTATCCAGGATCAAAAACTACCATCTAATGAAGATAAATAAAAACAACTATTTTTTTTGCTGTGTAAAATATTTTGCCAAGCAAACAAAAAGAAAAATTAATTCATAATATTTAATAACAATCATTATTATTATTAACTATAACATAAAAATAATTGATATTTAAAGTAAAAACAAAAATAAATAATACATTTGAAAAAATAAATGGAAATAAATATGTTTTTTTTTTCCATCGAATAAGTTTTATTTCTGTTTAAGTGCACAATAAAGTGTATTGTTATGTTATGTGAAGTTAAATATATATAATATGTTATTTTAAATATACATAGTATGTTAATATCATTTCTTTTTTTTTTTGACGTGACGTCTAATAAATCGATTAACGCCGGCTTCGTTACGATCATATGTATGCTTGTGCCGCATCTATCTGATCGGCCTATGCATCCGAGGAGATGTTTTGTTATGACGGTTGTCACGTTTAACTATCGTCTGTAAACCAACTTTGCAGACAACCAAGTTTTTTAATAAACAATTTTGTCAAGACTGTACATTCGTGTTTTATTTAAAAGGACCGCACTTTTTTTTTTTTTTGATATCGCAGGATAACCCATTTACGGGTGATATCCAGGATGCCAGGGTAGGCATTCCTAGACCGTATGTCGGCTAAGTACTTGGGGGTGCACTACCGACCAAAACCCCTGCGGGGGAGCCTTCAGCCGCTTTAGTTGGAGGGTCCCGGATCTGCAGGCAACAGGATCCCTCCAGCGACAGGCTGGCCTCGGCGAAAAGACCAGACTTCTCCTCCATGGGACTGTCCGGCTCACCTCTGAACAATCCCGACGACGCCATGTCTAGCAGGACCGGGTTCCCATCCCGGCCCGACATGGGCACAGGGGCGTTACTGGAAACGCACTAAGTAGCGCCTCCTACGCACCCCCGTTCGTCGCCTGCGGACGGAGGCCTCGTCGGCGGCCCCCTCTCTCATCCGCTCGTCGTTCTCCTTCTGGGACATTACTGTCTCGCAAAAGGAGACCATCGCCTTCCAGGACTCGTCGTCGCCGAGCATCGCGGTAAAAGGACCGCACTGGGCATACTCGATTTGGATCAAGCAACCAAGGACCGGACCGTGCATGCCTGATCAGGACTAGATAAGGCATGTAACGCAGATGATGTATCTGGACCTGACCAGGGAAACCTGATCAGGTCCAGATCAGGTATGACCTGAGATCAGGAAAACCTGATCAGGTCCAGATCAGGTTGTCCTGATCAGGTCCAGATACATCATCTGCGTTACATGCCTTATCTAGTCCTGATCAGGCATGCACGGTCCGGTCCTGACTAGGAAGACGAAAAAATTTCTACTCGGGAATCTTTTTCTATAAACTATACATTCATTTATTCATGTAACTATTGTGTTATTTTAGCTTTCGATGGTATGAATAGAGTATAATATATGATTCCCTCTATGTCACAGTGATTGATCGATGCCGGTGAGATTATAAACTACTTCTGAGACATTTGTTACATAGACTCAATAGGAATTACGTCACAAGCCATAGACAGACGTATTGAAACCAGACTAAAAGGCGATGTTATCATTAAAAACTTTGTGTCAAGTTCAGCTCCATTAAAATTGAATTGACTTAATAAGCCTGTAAACGACATATTTGAAAGTTGGACCAATTCCAAATTATATTGCATATTTCAACTTATTTTGTATGGGTACAGTCTTTCTGTCTGTTCGCGATGAACTCATCAAACAAAACTACGAAACGGCTTTTCATGCGCTAGCTAAGCCCTTCTTTAAGTAGGTCAACAATTTGTGCTGCTTCAGGTGTAGTAGTAGTAGTGGAGATATGTACCGGTCAAAGTATGACAGTTGACTGTTAAAAAAATCTTATAACACATGGTTTTATGGGAGGTCAATATGCCGCAACTCTCGACGTATCGAGAAATTAAAAACATGTTTTTATCTTTACTCCTACACTTATTCCAACTCCTTTAATACTGGCGTGTTTAAATTAAAATTTAGTATCAATTTAAAATTTACCGTTAAACCTTTCAAAATGGTGTCATTCTTATTTTTTCACTAGTCATTTAGTTCTTATAAGTCACGCGGAACACATTTCAAGTAAATGACTCTTGAGTTTTTTCTCGCGAGTGTATTGTAATGTATAAAATATAACAGTTTGTTTATTGTTTGCGCAATATACGAGCTGAAATCACGAACGCTTGTAGTTATTCACGCCGTCACTTTAATAGCCACTCCGTTAATCATCCAACAACTGGAGGACGCTATTGCATCTATAAATATAATAATTGTTACGTCATCTCTGTACTGTCAAGATCATACAAAGATATTAAGTGAACAGAAAACGCTATACTTCTGGACGAAGGTCTATACGGAATAAGGGGAATTGAAACTTCACGATAATTACACTTGAAAGTTGGCAGAAACAAGGGAAAACTTCCAATATTTGAAGTAATAATATAAAGCAGAGCGGAAATTGCAAGCATTGTGATGTACTTATAACAAATGGATACGGCACCATAACGGTAGTTTTGGAGTTTACTCCATTTTCGATAAGCTGAACGAATGACCTCGTCACGTTTCTCGTAACGCCATCGACCTTATTGGGTTCCGATAGATGGTGTTATTTGATTCGTTATTTACCATTTGATATGGTATCAATCTTTTTCTTAGACTAGTAAGTCTTTTTTATGCCTATTTAGAGAGTCGATCTGAAGGAGTAAACTCCAGTCGTGCGTCCGAGTTGACACACATTTTTTTGTTTATTTTATCAATCTGGACGATCTAATACGATTTACGACATAATTAAATAATCATATGATTTAACTCTGAGACATATAACAGTCGTTAAAATTCTTACTTATGTCAGGTTGGTTAGGCATATAAATAAACCACAGCGACATTCTAGACTTATCTCTTGCGAGCTTTAGTATATATTATCTTTGACGTTATTCTGAATAATGTAGCCTAACAATCGTATAAGAATTATTAAAAAAGGTCTAGTCGTTTTAGGCTTAATTTTTTATATGTTTAACAAACGCACACGATGGTCTATTTCTAAGGTTAACAACGTAATGACGTTTTAGTAACAGCCGATACACATATTTTTTTTTAATAAAATTAAAAAATGTGTATACATATATAAAATAGTCTCGGTTAGACTAGGGGTAGCAATCAAACACACAGAGCAGCAAAAAGTCACTACGAATTGATGCAATGTCGTGTAATCTAAGATATTTTATCATCGATAACAATAAAAAAATAAAAATAAAACAAAACATTCTACAAAAGCATTTTTCAATTGCCACTTACAATTACATCATTAATAAAATACGAACTTTTTAATTAGTTAAATATGAAGCAATCACAGATTCTGTAGAAAAAATCGGCCATACTTTTCTCGTTTGTAATATATTCTATATAAATAAAAATGAATGTTGTTGTTTCAAGAATGGCTCGAACAATCCGGCTATTTTTTTTTTGTATGTTCCTTAAGGCCCAGGGAAGGTTTTCACATTTAAAAAAAATACTATAACTTATGACAGAACGAAGTCTGCCGGGCAGCTAGTCGTACATATATCTAAAGTATGCAATTGTGGCTCGAATGCTTATAGTAAAAGCTTTCGAACGAAGCGAGCGCGGTTTAACTTCGAAGGTCGATGAGCTTGTGAATAAACGTTTTAAAACAATGGTGTATTGTTTTGGCAATGGTTGATTTTTTAGCGAAATTTCAAAAACGTTGGTTGTTTGATCATTTGTTATATTGGAGAAGTTTCTGTCCAGAATGGAATAAAGAATATAGAGAAAATTCAGTAACAAAATTACATACATTTTGTTATATGTATCATCTCATCATCATCATCATCATCATCATCATCATTTTAGCCTATCGCAGTCCACTGCTGGACATAGGCCTCCATAAGTTCGCGCCAAAAATGGCATGAACACATGTGTTTTGCCCATAGTCACCACGCTGGGCAGGCGGGTTGGTGACGCAATAGACAGGCCGAAGACGCTGCTGCCCGTCTTCGGCCTGTCTATTTATAGATATTAATATATAGTATAATATGTAGATATTATATATATAGTCTATTTATATTATAGCAGTTGGATGGTTATCCCGCCATCAGTCGGCTTTTTAAGTTTCAAGGTGGTAGCGGAACTGTGTTATCCCTTAGTCGCCTCTTACGACACCCACAGGAAGAGAGGGGGTGGCTATATTCTTACTTCCGTAGCCACACAGCACACAGCATTGTTGTGCGTGTGTATATAATTTAATATGTTTTAAATACAGAATGTTTATTATACTCAGCTCTATTTTAAAATGTTAGGTAAGTGAAGGAGCATAAATAAAATATTGTAAACGCTGTTAGCACCTAACATTTCTCTAGTTTTTTGTATACATATTCCTTTACTAGGGCAAAACACATGAGTTCACGTTATTTTTGGCGTAAACTTGTGGTGTCCAGCAGTGGACTGTATAGGCTGTAATGATGATGATAATGATGATTCCTTTACTAGATTTTGATTAGGATAAAATCCTGTTTCAGTTGACCGGAAACACACCCAATTCAAGCAAACACCGGGACAACGATAAACATCTGTAGAAACTATACAAATGTTAATAACGAACGGGGATCGTATATATCGTCGGTATTATTTATCAATCAATAATGAATCAATTCTGTACTGTACACATAGCTGAGTCAGCAATTTCGATTTAAAAACACTAAAAAACATCTTATACTAGAAATCTTTGATATTAGTTAGTAGATTTCACTTTTTTTTTCTTACTTAGTAATAACAAACTGATTTTTTTTAATATATTTTTTTTTCATACCTGATCAATGATTATCAAATGAATGTACTTATTGGCTTATAGGCAATAAATGCACACATTCAAGTATTTATCTATAAATGGGGATACAAGTCTTTCGAGATGTAAAATCCTATCGATACGAGTTTAACTACTCTTAGATATTCTGCCAAGTCAAGACTAGTTATATATATGTATAAAATATTCACAAGATCAAACTTAAGTCTGTTTCCTATTAGACCACACGACTGAAGTAAAACTTACAAAACGTAACGTCTCTGTAACTTCTATCTCCCTCTCAACTCCCGTTCGTCTCGCTCGATCACACTTTTCGTAACGCTCTCGTCACGCATTCACCAGCTTACTCCCCAAGTCAAGAGTGCGTTAAGAAGTTTTACTTCAAAAAGTAGTGTCCCTGTGGTGCGTAAGGCAGCTAGCGTTCCTGGACATGGTCGGCGGTAGGGTCGGCAACGCGCTTGCAATGTTTCAGTGTTGCAGGCGATACGCTACGGTATCCGCTTGCCATCAGAACCGTACACTAGTTTGCCATCTATATAATATAAAAGAAGAAAACGCTCCTATACGACTAGTGATAGCACAGAGAATTTGATGTATGACTAGCCTGTTGGCGCAGTTTGTAGTGGCCCTGCTTTCTGTTCAGCGGGTTGCGGGTTCGATGTCCGCCCGAGTCTGGGTGTAATATAATATTTCTTTTTATGTATTTATGTATGTGTTATTTCTATGTTTGTTTATGAAAAAAAAAGTGATAACAGTCGGCTGTTACCTGTAACACAAGCATTAAGTTGCTTACCATAGGAACAGACGACTGTGTGTATATGTTAAAAGATATTTATTTATTTATTTATTCATTTATAGTATTCATAAATCGTTCAATTTCGTCCACATGTAAAGAAAAGATAAATTGACTACATACTAAAAATGATACTATCAAGAATACACAAACACATATCGTGTGTATACAAAGCAGCTCCTAATGTGTCACTTGTAGGGATTATTGAAAGTGCAGATTAACATCAGCCTGTACACGAAGGCTCCGTTTAACCGGTCGTGGATAACTTTATCCTGCAAAAAGTTACGAATAGATTTCAACAGCGAGAGGTAGAAGAGGTCATTAAGACCTATTTCGTCTTAATTAAGAAACTAAATCTTTTAGATTCGCGAATAGAAATATGCCATATATCATCATATATATATATATATATCATATATATATATATATATATATATATATATATATAATATTTAGTTTGTATTCGCACTCCACAGACTAACGGACACTATTGGAAGAGATGCAGCTCTCACTGCATATTATGCATATGTCGTTTCATTAGTGCAATATGGTTTAGTATTATATGGTAATTCCACTAGCTGTAATAATGCATTTATCAGTCAGAAAAAAATGTATACAAACGATTTTTGATCTAAACATTTAAGGTTCGTGTAGACCATTGTTTAAAAGTAACAGAATCTTAACTTTAACTGGATTATATTAATTACATGTAGTATCTTTGTTTGGAAATGGCGGGTGATAACATTAGACTGGGACTAAGAGATCCCACTAGATTGTTACTGCCAGCTTGTCACTCCACTCTAATAATATTGTTAACGAATCGTTTTTTTTTAAATATAGGAACTGATATGTGAATAACAATACGAGATACAATTACAAACAATGATTACATTAGAAGTACGTAAAGTAAAATTAAAATACATAAACTAAAGATGTACTATACAAACGAGTTACGTGTAAAAGGATTACAAAATAGAAAGTGCGCATTGTCAGTTTACAAAGTATATATACAGACTATTGTTTACATTTCACACTACAATAAGGCAGGGTATTGTTTCGTGCCCCTTTAGTACGGTTGCTGTGCGGGTCGATCTGCTCTTTAATCGCGTTACGTAAAACACGCAATTGTAATGATATCGCTTGCTGATCGCTATCGCTTGCTTATTGTTGCACATACTTTTTGCAGAGAAATTAGCGCAAAAAGCAAATATAAATATTTTTAATTTTATTTCCTTTAAAAATATTTAATATATTTTTAACACATTATAATTACCGACTGACTGGTCGACACATGATTGTTGAGAGTGGGATATTGTATTTAGATACATGAATTTTGGTAAGCCAGATCACTTTATATAGGCGCCCACGCAGGAAGGATATTTAAAAATGTTGTCTCTAGAGGGTGAAGTAGGGATTTGAAATTTTGCTAACGTAATATTTAAAAATATTTTCACAAACAACTGAGGTAGGGCACAGCAGGAATTTCCTGCTCAAAATATGGAGCAGCCCGACTGGGGTAGTACCTCGACCTTACAGAAGATCACAGCAAAATAATACTGTTTTCAAGCAGTATTGTGTTCCTGTTGGTGAGTAAGGTGACCAGAGCTCCTGGGGGGATTGGGTCGGCAACGCGCTTGCGATGCTTCTGGTGTTGCAGGTGTCATAAGCTACGGTAATCGCTTACCATCAGGTGAGCCGTACGCTTGTTTGCCGAACTAGTGACATTAAAAAAAAAAAAAAAAAAAAAAAAACAACTTCTATCTCATAGCTTGTAGTAAATTTTAATACAACTTCTCACCATTTGAAGGTCGTGTTAATAGTAAAATTAAATTTACAATAAAATCAAAATAGAATGAGAATAAACGATCAAATCTACATCGATTTTATACAATAATGAATGATAAAAAATTTCATTGTGTTAGTGAAATGTTTCAACAATTATTAATTAAACGGTCTATTTACCGTTTTTATTGGTTGTAACTTCGGTGGCTAACATCACATGCATATAAATAATACTTTAAATGAGGGCAAAGTTTAAAAAACTTCAATTAGGTATTTTATTATTTTTCGTTGCGATAGGTATTCGCTTTTATTTTTGTTTCAAATTGGACAAAAATCAGTTATCCGGTTTCGTATAACCAGATACAAACAACCCCGCTAAGAAATGAAATAAAATCGGACGTCAAAAAAAAAATTCATTTTCGTAAACCTTCTTACCTTTTTAACCGACATCAAATAATTGTGTTTGCTCGCAAACGAAAAAAAAACCGACTTCAATTACATCGACGAGTAATACAACGTAGATCGACGAAAAAATAGTCAAGTAACTGCGCGTTATCAAAGATTACTCAAAAAGTAGTTATCAGATCTCAATAAAATTTATATGTGACCACATGACAAACATCAGCTTTCGATTTAATTAAAAATTATTAAAATCGGTACACCCAGTAAAAAGTTATTGCGGATTTTCAAGAATTTCCCTCGATTTCTCTGGGATCCCATCATCAGATCCTGTTTTCCTTATCATGGTACTAAACTAAGGATATCTTCTTTCCAACAAAAAAAGAATTATCAAAATCGGTACACCCAGTAAAAAGTTATTGCGAATTTTCAAGAATTTCCATCAATTTCTGTGGGATCCCATCATCAGATCCTAGTTTCCTTATCATGGTACTAAACTTGGGATATCTCCTTTCCTAAAGTGTACCTTATTTTGTTTCAGAATTTCTTAAACTAATTTTCACAGAGTTATCGCAATTTGACTTTCCTAGTTCCCTAAGGCAAGCAAGTAATCGTTTGCCTAAAATAGTAGAAATTCAAAATGTAACGATCTACCATAACCTAAATTGTCGAAACCAGATAAAAACTTACAAATAAAGCGTACGTTTATACCTATTTCTTTTTACGCGACTAGGTCAGAAAACCAGCGTACAGTCCACCTAAAGGTAAGCAGTTATCGTGAACTATAGACTCCTCCAACACCAGATGCATCAAAACGCGTTGTCGATCCTTTCCCCGACCCTCCCTAGGATCTCTGATCACCAGTGACGGATTTATAAATATGCCAGAGAATAAGTTTTTTGTAGTTCCAGAGATTAATGCATTCAAACGAACAATCAAACTCTTATATAGAGTAATATATTTATTATTGAGAGTCTATACTAATATATTTATTATATTAGTAAATACTCTCCTAGTTCAAGAGCAAAAGTCCGCCTGATTACTGTGGCAGCTCTAACCGTGACCTCCATCCGTGCTCTCAGAGTCAATAGGGACCAATAAGGACAAACACCCAGAACTAGAACAAGCGAACGTCAAAAAAGGCATACTAATTACAATAGAGCGGTCATTATAATATCGACACACATTTGATACACACTTCGATGTGTCAAACGACATTGACCTAATCTAATTAATGTAGGTAAAGTAGGTAGGTCTAAATTGTTTAAATTTTATTTTGCTAGTTATTATTTGACTTAATTCTATATGAATTGTGTCAGCAATCTACTGCTAGTCAAATTACTCGTAAAATCAGAGATAGATTATTGATATCAGCTTTTTTTGAGGTGATTGCTTGCGCCCGCATTGGCAGAAAATATTTTGCTGATAATGTGAAGCCCTACTGGCTAACAGCATCGCGAAAGTGCTTAGCATCCACGTGAGCTCCATGGCGAGCGAAAGAACACTAGTCCGTGTGAATGAAACACCTTTTTCGGATTTTATCACGGTTTATTAAGTTTTCAAGATGCCAGACGTTTCGGATACTTTACAGCAACCATGGTCACGGGAGGGCCAAAATATATTAAATGTGTTCCATAATTTAGTTACGAAATCATTTATTAATATTAAATGAATAATATATACTAAGAAAGTTAATAAAAATAACCTTGAAAAATACAGAAAACATGAATGATACCACGCAACAAATCAACGGCTAACATAAAAACGGTCACATCTCAATAGAATTTTTCAACTTACCATTTCATAACACCAAAAACTCAGTATACACGTAATAAAAAAAAAAATCACAATACTCTAACATGATTTAATTAGCTCCATTAGCAACTATATATGATTGTATGGATCTTTGTATGTGTTTGTATGTATATAAATATTTAGTTATATCACAATCTGCACAAAAGACAAAACAATATTATACAGTTACGTGAAACAACGGCGTGTGCGAATTGATCAGATAAAGCTGTTATTGTTCAAAATCTAGGTCAAAGGAGGATACCGCTGCGACAGACGAATTAATTACGATTAATTTATACTGATATTATAAAGGTGAAGAGTTTGTTTGCTTTTTTTTTGCTTGAACGCGCTAATCTCAAGAACTACTGGTCCGATTTTAAAATTTCAGTGTTACGTAGCCCATTTATCGATGAAGGCTTTAGGCTATATCATCACGCTAAGACCAATAGAAGCGGAGCACCACTGAAGAATGTTTCAAAACCAGTTTTTTTTTCCTTTTGAGAGCTTCCGCTGCGTGCGCTGTAGTTTTGAAAAATCATGTATGACAGATTTGTTCCTATTCCACGCGGACGAAGTCGCGGGCTGAAGCTAGTATAATTAGTAAAACGACGAACTAAAAGTGCTTTTGAAGCTTACTTGAATATACTTTGTTTTATACTATATAGTATAAAACAAAGTCGCTTCCCGCTTTCCGTATACTTAGATCTTTAAAACTACGCAACGGATTTTGATGCGGTTTCCTTTAGTAAATAGAGTGATTTCAGAAGAAGGTATGTATACATGGACGTTATAGTAGAGGAACAGTAGTAGAGTAGTTTTTCCACGCGTGAGAAGCGGGGGCGGGTTGCGGTTTCGATTCCCGCTTGAGTTTGGGTGTAATACTTTTATATTTATATATGTATTATTTCTGTTTATTTATCAAAAAAAAAAAAAAAAATATATATATATATATATATATATATATATATAGCTATAACACTCGGCTGTTGCCTGTAACAAGCATTAGATTGCTTACCACACGCAAAAACGACTGTGAGTGTATGTTATGAGATATTTATTTATTATTATTCACTTATAGGTAACCGGTTCCATTCAAAACACGCGTACGCGTCACTCCGAGTCTTTAACATCGCTTTCTCTTATCTTTACGTCATCTGAACTTATCTACGCCTATAATAAACAAACTTCCATACTTTTATTTTTTAACGGATTCCTCTATGACATTTACCGTTGTTTTTTTTATATTAAGAGTTTGGGCTGTAAAATATTACACAACGACCACTAGACGCTGATCATAATATTATAGTCTCTTGCGTGAATTAACACGCTAGATTATCATCATTCATCATTACAGCCTATACAGTCCACTACTGGACATAGGCCTCCACAAGTTCGCGCCAAAAATAACGTGATCTCACGTGTTTTGCCCATAGTCACCACGCTAGATTATATTGCTTTTATATTTTTTATACTACAAAGGTGCCAAACAACCAGTCTACCTGATGGTATGCGAATAAAATATAACCTTGCACCAACCATACACCAGCAGCATCGCAAGCTCGGCTTAAGACTGTACAAGCTGCCATACAGTTGTTTGCCGTGGTCTTGGCATTTATGCTTGTGTATTGCACACAATATTTCTAGACCGCCGGACTGCTGGGTAGGAGTCAATTCCGGTGGGAGCCGTCGAGTGTGAGCCGTTTATTTATATAAATACAACACCATGATCTTGTTACGAGAGCAAATAAGCCACGACGTACAGCCATGTACTCGGTCACGTAACTATGTATTCATTTAACATAGTTAATAAGCGCTTCAAGGTTTCACTCGGATCGATTTCAAAAATTAATTTGGACGTATGGTTTCTATAAGTGTCAAAGTAGCTATAACTGTATCATGTAGGTGGCGGTCGCGGGTTCGATCCCCGCTCAAGACAGACATTTATTGGCCATATAGTTGTTTGTCGTGGTCAGGACATTTGTACTTGTGTATTGTTTCTGAAACCTTGACACAGGAGAAAATCCTACTGGGGGCCGTTGAGTGTGAAGCGTTTGTTTTTTTATTTATTTATACTGTGATTTTGCTATGTATACATATAATAAAATGTATGTAACTTATAGATATTAGCTGGAGCTTTAACGGCAAGTTCCACCAGATCTTCTGAACCGACGTGTGCAAAAACTATACTAAGAGTTTGTAAGTATTAAGTTATGGTCTATTTTTTTTAAATATAAGTTTTAACATCCATAGGCTCTTAAGCGCTCATGCCTTTTTTATTTACTTTTTAATTTTCAAAGCGTTGAGGCGTATTAATTTCAACATTGCATGCTTCAAATTACGAACTAAAGCTTATTTTCTCTAATTCGATGGTGAATCCAAAACTGGCCGTGAGAGATATATATATACCTATATATACATATATATTTATGTAGGTTAATAATTAAGTTAAGGTCTAATTATAGTTTAGTATTATAATGCAGTTAACTTAAAAATGTTCCTATGCTGTTAGTTATATTTAGATAAGTTTAACATAGGAGTGTCATGTACATACGTATAAAGTCTCTAAATAAAGAAATAACAAAAAAAAAAAAAAAACAGTAGTAAAACTAGTAGTAGAAATTACATCGTTGGTTTGTTAGTTGGTTGGTTACAACCACCAAAAACATATTATAGGTACAAAAGTCTAACTGCTGTGTGGTTACGGTAGTAAAAATATATAGTCACACCTTCTCTTCCCGTGGGTGTCGTAAGAGGCCACTAAGGAATAACAAAGTTCCTTCCACCTTGAAACTTATAAAACCGACCGATGGCGGGATAACCATCCAACTGCTAGTTCACACACAGCCTATCACAGTGGACTGTGATAGGCTGAAGTGAAATCTAGCTGGCTGAAAATAATTAAAAAAATAAAGTTCTTACCTGATCCAAATCAATCTGTCGCAAGGGCAGCTGCGGTCTTACGTTGTTTGAACTCATCGAACTCATCTCAACTTCATATATTTAACTCTGGACACGATTCATACGATAAAAAAATAATAAAAAAAAAAAACACTATGTTAATCGAGATCACAGATAATGTTATTTACAATAACATAATTTGTTAACGTCAACTTTAATTCCTTCGGCACTGTGGTTTTGTTCTGAAACAAAAAAAAAAACATTGACTATAGTGACTTTTTTTTTAAAATTTTGTTCATCAAGTTTTGTGTAAAAGGTAGGTTATACGACGCAGTTCTACTTACGAAAATTTTAACCCATATGTGCTCACCGCCCCATTTTTAAAACGGCAGGTTATTTATTTTCTGTGTCAAACTAAAACTGTGGTTTGATTATTGAATGGTACTGTCCGCTTTGTTTACATTTTGACATTATGAAAAAAAAAAACGAAAAGTTGTTGGCGCCATTTTTTCTGTTTTTTGGAAGAATAGTAAGTGCAAGTGTGGTGTTCACGATGACGAGAATAAAAAGTAAGTTTATTTTTTATTTATTTATAAGTAAAACCGTGTAAAGCAGTTTATATATGTATTATTTTATATTTGATTACTTTTGTGATAAAAATCGATTCTTTCGGTTAAGATTTAGTTTTTTAGAGGCATTATTTATAGCGCCCCATTATTGGGGCGCTGGGCACGTACTTGCATGTTGATTTCAAACTTCATGGTATATGTGTTATATTTTATTTACATTGTTTATAGCAACTTCCAGTTATATTGGTACTTTATATGTTATACTTTTATATTTATTATGTTGTTTTAGGTTGAGTTTAGCAGAAATTATCGACTTATTGGAGACGGAAGATGAGGACACTATCTACACATAGCCCAGCAACCAAATGTTGACGAGAGACTGCGATAGTGACGAAGTGCGAATGCGCTTGTAGGTAATATCAATCATCTGACAGGCAATCAACTACGAGCCGAGGCGCTGCTTGTATGTGTGCGCAAATCGGGTTCACTTTTACAAAGATAAGTTATAGAAGTGGACTCGATTGATGACGACAAGATATCCCTATCGGGAGATACATCCACTTCTGCGCCAAAAAGAGGTAGCACAGGTAACACTAATCCCGATCTAGGTGTTGGAGGATCTGTCATTACGAACTTGGCGGCCAAATTGCCTACAGATTTTCGAGTTCATGTTTACATAGACAATTTCTTTACATCGTTTAGATTGCTTATCGCTTTGAAGAATTTTGGTCACCAGGGGACATGAACAATACGGGCCAAAGGGTCGAAAATGCGCTGCTGGAGTCAATCGACGACATAAAGAAAAAACAGCGTGGGAGCTATGATCAACACGCCTGATGTTTCATCAAATCATTGATGAAACATCAGGCGTGTCTCTAGTACGATACAACGTCAGTAACGTCGTTACCGTAGCTTCGACCTGTGAAGGTGTTTCTCCAGTTGGCGGATCCAAGCGATGGTCAAGTGCTGAAAAAAAAACCCTCGATTCAACAGCCCTTTTGTGTTCAAATGTATAATCAATATATGGGCGGAGTAGATCGCCTAGATCAAAATATAGGCTGCTACCGCAATAGCATAAATAAAAAAAAATGGTATTATTCTGATGTGTGGATGTATGTAGATGTTCTTAGATGTAATAAAAATTCATTTAGAACCTCTATAACCGTTATTTTATTAATATTACCCTTTAAAATAAATGCAATTGAAAAAATTAAGGAGTGGTTATAGACGTGATCTGCCGTGCTCAGCGCTCCAAAATTGGGGCGGTGAAAATGTCCAAAACGGCATATTTTTTTTTATTTAATTTTTAGAATACCTTTATTTTTATGCTTATTGGACTTAGAATAAAACGAAAAAATATCAGTTTTTACGAAAAAAAAAAGTTGAGCACATATGGGTTAAAATGCAATTTATATCATCAGTCTAAACTCAATAGTTACAAGTCCTCTGAAACGCGTTTACATTAAAATATTCAAGTATTATAACGTGTATACAAAAAAAAAATGTAGTAGGTTTTTATTTGCAAAGGTAAAAGACCCGAAAGAAAAAAAATATACATATATATCTATGGTACACTTTGACCGTGAACTTAATACAAAATTATGCAGTGTAAATATGTATCGATTTAGGGAAAAAATGAATAAAAATAAACAAAATTCAGTCACACCTAACTCTGTTAACATAAGAATTGATAATGTAGAGGATATGTAAGTTCTTCTTATATAACATAACCAAATATTTTTACTAATACTAAGACATAAATCAAATGTGGCCCTTTATTATGCAGTTGTTTTTTTTTTTATGTGGGGAAAATCCACAATGGATACACTCCGGCGCGGGGGCGCCAGAGGGTTATGTCAGACTCCTACTGACTAAAAAACCACTATGTGTGAGCAGTCGTCCGACTGGGTGGGGCGAGACGGGGTCGCGCTAGCATTCACCATCTCGCCCCGGAATCAGTAGTCTTAGCCCAGCTAGTGGAGTAAGTCTGGTAAAATATCAAAATTCAAAGGCTTAATTTAACATTTCAATACTTTGCATTTCTAAATTTCCGTTCAAAATTTATATATTTTTTTAAAGTACGTTATTTTATAAAAATATCTTCAAATGTACGATACATTGAAAGCCAATCAGAGGAGACAATTTGATATTAACATAAAAAGGTCAAGCTGTGTGATGAAACACATTTGCTTGTTACGTAAAAAAAAAACAATAGGCAAAAATAAAGTAAAATCTTACTATGTGTATTTAATTTAAATTCAATTAACGAATTATTATTAAAAAGAACTGCATTGCATGTGCAACATCAAGTAGCATTTATTTAGTGTCATTTATTAACTACTAGCTGACCCGGCGAACTTCGTATCGCCTAACACAAACTTTATCGTATGGTATTAAAGTTCAAATTGACTTTTAAGTATTATCACAAATCTTTTGTATGGGAGTATAGAAAAGTGTTGTTTTTAGACTTTTTCAGGAAATTTTAAATTTTTTTTTTTTAGAATTTTTCTCTCCGTAAGAACCATCCTCGTACTACAAGGAATATTTAAAAAAAGAATTAGCGAAATCGGTCCAACCGTTCTCGAGTTTTGCGATTCATTTTTATATATAAGAAGATTATTTTAAAATCTAATATATAAAGTTCTCGTGTCGCGGTGTTTGTAATTAAACTCCTCCGAAACCGCTCGACCGATTCTCATGTAATGTTGTGTGCATATTGGGTAGGTCTGAGAATCGAACAACATCTATTTTTCATTTTTCATGTTAAGGGTAGTCCACCCTTATTTTTTTTTAATTTTTAGATAATTTTTTACGATTATTTGAACGATAAATAATCTAAGTTTTTCTTCTTTGCATGTAATCTGTCTGATAAGTTTTTATTACCTACGAATATATGTTGAAATAGAACTACGTGTTAATATTCGCCCCAACTTCCACGTGCTTACGATTTTAAAGAAAATTCATTATATTCAGCTCAAATTTAAATAGCAAATTTTACGTTCGTACTGACTCATAAATACAATTTTTTCTAACAGCTTGTTCTTTCTTTACTTTGATTTTTTTTCGGTGACATTTTCATATCTATCTATTAGTTCATACTCTCCTTATACGTTATTACTACGTAAGTTTATCTTGTTCATTTTTTTTTATATAATAAAAATCTATAGTAATATTATAAAGCTGAAAAAAAAAAACGAGTGTGCTTTATTTACACCATACGAAGTAAAACTTCCAATAGGCCTGCATTATGTCTTAGATATACGAAACGTAACTGGCTATGAGAGAAAGAGAGAAAGAAAATGTGTGCTCCCGCCCCTCTTGCTCCGTTCGCCTCGTCCAATCACACTTTTCGCAACGCTCGCTTCACGCATTCACTAGCTTACTCCCCAAGTCAAGCGTGCGCAAAAAAGTTTTACTGCAATAATTGTGTTTGCAGGCAAACGAAAAAAACCGACTTCAATTACATCGACAAGTAATACAACGTAGGTAGAAGAAAAAATTGTCAAGTAAATACGCATTATCAAAGATTGCTCCAAAAGTTGTAATCAGATATCGATGAAATTTAAATGTGACCACATGATAAACATCGGCTTTCAAGTTGTATCATAGAACACGTGATAGTGATCATCACTCAAACTAGGGAATATATCCGCCAAACTGCACTGGAGTAGCGTGGTGGATCAAGCTTCAATCCTCTTACATAAAGAGATCTATGCCCAGCAGTGGGATGTTACAGGCTGAATCGTGATTACAAATTTGTAATGATATTTTTACTTAAAAAAATTTAAGTATTGTATATTTTACAAAGCGTGTTAATGAAAGTAGCATGTGATAAGTCTTCTTGCTTTTATTTATAATTAGGAAAAAAAAACAACTACTTAATTACTTATAAAAATACTTTGAAACATTATTTATATCTTGTTTTGATAAAAAAATTATTATTAACGACTGCATTTATTTTATTTACCATTTTATTGATTTTTATTATTTAAAATAATTTTAATATATAATAAAGATTAAATATCAGTATTAATTACTATGTTTACTGATTGAAATTATAAATCTAGTGGTTCCTTTCATATTTCTTTGTATTTACTTTCTTTACCTTTACCACATTTTGTATATGTTATATAACTATTTAAAGCCTAATTCACCGGTTGTGGATGTTTATCCTGCAAATAACTTACGATTAGACTTTAAAAGCAAAATGTAGAATAGAAAATTAGGGCCTGTTTCACGTCAATTACTAAACTATAAGTTGTAAAATTATTATTACAAATATTTCATAAATACTGGGGATTTCGATAGTGAAAAAGAATAATATATCTTTTATCTGTTGGATATATTAAAAAAAAAACATTCACAAATTTTGAAAAACTAATCAACATTATTAGATTACAGAAATGCAAATTGACATTTATCTGTTAGACTTGAGAATTTTTATCTTTTGATTGACCTTGTAACTACAGAACAAAGAAAAGTACTTTGTGTTTTTGTCAAATATAGGGAGGCTAATTGAAAAACGAATTCTATATACATACAAGAAATGATAAATGTATGTACGATATAATTATCATTTCTTGTATGTATATAGAATTTGTATCTCAATCTATATGTAGCTATGTTTTACTAATATATATCTATATATAAGTATTAATTAGTTGATTCATAAAAAGTCTTGATTAAATAATATAGTAATTAATTATATAATCTATTTTCATTCTATGGTTGCCAGTTACCTCTTAAGGAAGTGTTCCTTAGTACTTATCTTTATATAAAGCTTTGTTCAAACCAATAAAGAGCATATAAAAAAATAAAATGTCATTTAAATAAATACCATAGAGTTTAAGTGTTTTTGTACATTGAAACATATATAGCCTTTTTGTCTTTTCATCCAAATATAGGAAAAAAAGATCATATTAGAAAACTTGATTACTGAAGTAATACACGCTACAATTTGTTGAATAAGTAGGAACCGTAAATACAGATTAAGCCACAACAATAATGTTAAAGGAAAACCCAGTTATATTAATATAATTAGTTGTTTGTTTATATATAAAAATAAAATAGTTATTTACTTCATATTAACACAACTATATATTATTCTACATCATAAGTAAATTGAGTTACTTAAATATCATCACTTTCTATCGAATATATGTTATTAAATTGTATAGTCTCCATAAACTCAATTATAATATAAATATAATTTGCTACAATGTTATATAAAACTAAGCTATTGTTTTCTACATAACTGCTATTACACAAGTTTTAAACGAGATCGTGTCGAGATATGAATCTAGACTAACTGCATTACGAGTTCTAACGAAAAACAGTAAAAACTCACCAAACAACAGTTAAAGACCTACTCAAGCATAAACTGTGTCCTATTAACATATACACAGCGACAGTTGTTGTGAAAAGTAAAAATGCATCACAAAACACGACTTTCTATACCCATGATACGAAAAAATATAATCAAAATAGCGGGAAACTTAATATGGTATTGACGAATAATAATAAAGAGGGAAAAGTAAAAGTATGAAACATCTGACAAAGGAATCGAGATTTTGCAATCAACAAGGGCAAACCAAATCGTGTTTTTTTTTACTTCTTTACGCATCTGCAACGTACCTCTTCGCTCCCTTCAAGAAATCACAATCATTGCACCGTTTTACACATTAAAAACTTTTCTATACAACAAAATAACGATTTTATAAAAAAGAAAATGTTAAACTACACTGATTGGAACTTGACGAAGTTTTTAATACACAGCTGTACACCTGAATTTACCTGTCATTTGACAGCTTTATTACACTACGAAGTAAAATAGGACTTCAAAATAGTCAATAATACAAAAAGGAGGTAACTCTAAATTTAGTTTCGTTATACTTACGTAGTGATCACTCGTTTTACACTGTCATCGACCACATTTTTCTATAAGATCTAACACTTCACGAAACAATAACTTGTAAAAATCACTTTATTTAGTACTATGTAACTTTTTGTCAATTAGTATATTTCATTGCGGTGAAATCTAGTTTATGTAGGCCCTGTTCCTAAAAACTATTTCACGCAGTCAAATCACATTAAACGAAAAGAAATATAAGAAAGAGCGAGAACATATTAGATTTGTGAGAAAACGATATTGATTACAGTTTATTGACGCTAGGTGACGCTCGAAGAATCCTTTTTAGCTGCGTTCAATTTAAATTGTTTAGTTCTGTATTTGTACGAGAAAATCATTACATTTTTGAAGTGAAAACTTCTTTTAGCGTACCGCACACACATTTTTTCGTAGGAAGAAGTTAGGCTGACCCGTTACACTCTGAGGTGAAAGGCTCGATCGGGTGAACTCGGAGGGGTTATTGGGTTATAGCTTGATTGAAGTTTTCACTTCTGCCGTGCGGTCTTGAACAGACACTTTTTTTTTAAATTCTCATTTCATAATTAATTTATTAATGTAAATACAAAAATAATTTATTAAGGTAGTAATTTCTATATTGTCTATTTATTAGCAGCCCATGAAGATAGTTAAATGTTAATTTTTATCGATAGTTTTATTTTAATTTTATCAATACACTTGAACATTGCGAAAAATAACGTTTATCCTCAAACAAACATAAACCGGAGTTGTTTTTAATTATACAGTTCCTAGTGTTTCTATTTTTATTATTTCATGCTAAAATATACTGGTAAAATTAGTAAAAATCATCAGAATAATTTATTATAAACTAATTTTAAATAAATTACATTATACTGTTTTTCATGATACCTTGCATTTTTTATTTTGCCTGTTGTTTTTATAGTCTGTCATACAAAATTACGAACGTATCGAGTTGACATTGACATGGACATTAACGATCACTCGTGAACTCGTCAACAATACTGCAATTGTATAATTATTTAGTATTTAGTAATGTATTCACAGACCTAAAAATTACCATAACTGGCTTAAACTGGTGCTAACATTTTCTTAACAACAACTATAACGATGTGCTACGTAATAATTACCGGGCGAAGTCTCGCGTGGTTGCTTTTGAGCTTGATAGCGTTTATGTTAATTTTAACCGGTATTATGACGCCCAAATGGCTTTTAGGTCAGCCTATTGTACTAAACGAGAATAACACAACAAAGTTTCATGTACCCAGCGTAGGAATATATAATCGGTTTGTATAATTATGAATAAAACTTACACTAGTATATGTACAAATGAAACATAGTATTTATAATTTTTCCCTTCTAATAATATATAGTTTAAAATATAGGATTTCTTACTTTTACTGAATAAAAGATGATAGTTTCTTTTATAATTACTTTATAAACATATTATTATAATTTAGGAGTAAGTAGTATTTAACTATAAATTTTATTCCTAATTAATTATTTCCTTGAACCTTTTTAGGGTTCCATACCTTAAAAAAAAAAAAAAACGGAACTCCTATAGGATTACTTTGTTGTCCGTCTGTCCATCAAGATCCTTTTTCTCAGAAACACATGAAGGTATCATGCTGAAACTCATATCAAACAATCAAATCCACTGTCCCTTGACATCACTTCATCACTTAAGCCTATTGCAGTCCACTGCTGGATATAGGCTACAAGTTCGTGCCGAAAATGGTGTGAACTCATGTGTTTTCCCCATGCTGGGCAGGTGGGTTGGTGACCATGGGGCTGGGTTTGTCCCACCGAAGATGCTGCTGCCCGTCTTCGGCCTGTGTGATACTGTCCCTTGAAGCTGTTTAAAAATCAAACTTCTAAGCCAATACAATTAGTAAGCTATAATTGTTGTTATACAATAAGTAAGTTGCAACCCTTTATGCTACAAATTTTCGACACTCGCAAGGGAATCAAAACTTACAGGGTACTTCCCATTAACGCATAATCTCGAAATTTGGTACAAAGGAACGTCTTATAGCACAGATAAAGAAAAATTGCGAAAAGCATAACTTTTTAGTTAAATCATATAATTAAAATATTTTTAATATTTTTTATCATGGAACCCTCGGTGTGTGAGTCCGACTCTTGGCCGTTCTTTCTTTATGTAATACTGCCTTTCTTTTGGTGTTTTACCCGCCCTACACTCTACCTATTGGACGTTCCATTATCGGTACATCAATAGCGGTAAATAAAACTTACAGTTTATGTATAAACTAGCTTTTTGCTCGCTGGTTCATCCACCAGGATTGCAGGCATAAAATAATAAATAGAAATTTAGGTTAATCCACTCGGTGATAACAGTGTAATCACTGAACCTTAAAATCGATCCAATAGTATTTGAGTTTATTCACCATCAAATGTTTTCCTTATAATGTTAGTATAGATTGATTGATTGATTTTTCACGGGCTATTCTCCGCAACTCGACGTCTCAGTGCGCCTATTTTGCGTGGTGACTGGTGTTAGTATAGATATATTACTTTTGTTTTGTAAAATGAAATAATGGAATTGAATGTGATGTCAATTTTTGTATTTTTATCTGCATATAACATGTATTTAATACGACAACGACACTAACGCATTAGGATAATATCCTGTAATGTTAGATGTGTGATGGAATAAGTAAATAATTAATTGAAAAAATTTATTATTATTTTTAGATGTACTCGAATGAGACACGACAACAACCACTGTGCTCCGTTCTCGATGTACGGTCTTGCTACTGATTCATCCATATATCCTAAACCATGGAAGGCTGCTCTCTTCTTCTTGTCATTATGCAAGTATTATTTTTTTGTACACCACAGATTAATTATAAAACATATTGACATAGTCAGTATTATATTTATCATAATATCATAATATCATAATATCATAATATCATAATATCATGATATCATAATATCATAATAATAACCGCACTGGTGTAGTGGTGCATGTAGGTGCCTATTTTTTTTTAATTTGAAAATATATTTTCTACATTAATTGAAAGTATTTAAGATTTAATGTATGGAATTTGTGCCTTAATTCAGGGGTGAAGAAAAAAAAAGTATTTATTAAAAAAAAAAATACTGTATTTTACTTTTTATTTAAAACGAAGCATTTTATTATGTCCTCGTAATATGGCAAACTTCTATAATATTCGCTTTTCTTGTTTCAAGGTGCGGCAATACAGTTTGCAACAGTGCTAGCTGGTGTCATGGCATGTTGCGTACAATCAGTGTTTAAGAAAAGTGTAATATCTCTGGCTGGAGCCACACAAGCGTTAGGAGGTCAGAGTTTATTTTGATAATAAGTAATTTACCTATAATCATAATTATACTGAACTAAACTAAATTTTATTAAATAATATATTCTAGACGACCGTTCTGGTGGCGTAATGGTACGTGTGCCGTGTTGACAGCGCCTAAACAACGACGGTCGCGGGTTCAATTCCCGTTCGGACTAAATATTTGTGTTATACAAATATGATGATGTGCTGTGTGGCTACGGCACTAAAGAATTTAGCCACCCCCTCTCTTCCCGTGGGTGTCGTAAGAGGCGACTAAGGGATAACAAGGTTCCACAACCACCTTGGAACTTAAGAAGCCGACCGATGGCGGGATAACCATCCAACTGCTGGCTTTGAAATATACAGGCCGAAGACGGGCAGCAGCGTCTTTGGTGCGACAAAGCCAGTACTGCGGTCACCAACCCGCCTGCCTAGCGTGGTGACTATGGGCAAAACACATGAGTTCACGTTATTTTTGACGTAAACTTGTGGAGGCCTATGTCCAGCAGTGGACTGTATAGGCTGTAATGATGATGATGATGATGATGACAAATATGATAATTGCAGTCTGATTGTTAGTCCTTGTGGGTCTCCCCACCGTGCCTATGAGAGCACGTTAAGCTGTCGGTCCCGGTTGTCATGTACACATGTACACCTGATAGTGATCATTATTCATAATAGGGAATATATCCGCTAACCCGCTTTGAAGCAGCGTGGTAGGTTAAGCTCTGATCCTTCTCCTACATGGGAAAAGAGGCCTATGCCCAGCTGTGGGATATTACAGGCTGAAGCGATAAATTTTTATGTGTTTTTTCAACAATGAGCCAAATTTAAAATCATTACTATTGCCTGTAATAATTTGACTAATCCATTGGCGCATTTTGCAATGACCCTGACTTCTGCTCCTAGTGTGTGGTGTGGATTCGATTGCCCGGAGTGAAATGCTTCTGTCTCTCAATCGAAAAAAAAAAATGCAGCTGTATTAGCTCTTTGTTACCTATAAAACATATATTAATTTGCCTAACTTATTAAAAAGTATGTATTGAAAAAGTACATATATATATTTATTTCGTCTTATTATACAAAAAAAAAAAACAATGCATTAGAATGTGTATCCTGTAATGAAAATTCTATTACTGTTCCAATATAAACTACAAAGCTTAACACACTAACTTGACAATCTGTAATAAGTATTTAATATTAATTTTCAGGTCTTTTTGGAGTCCTAGGGCTGCTACTCTATCCCTGGGGCTGGGGAGCTCCCCGAGTGAAGAAGCTCTGTGGTGAATACTCTGAACCTTACATACCTGGAGATTGTTCTATCGGTAATTATACATTTTATGAAACATGTTGTTTTTTGTCTTATAACGTACACAGTCGTCTGTTCCTATGGTAAGCAACTTAACAGTGCCGGCGTTAGGGGGGGAGGGGGGGGGGGGCGCTAATAAAATAATAAAATCAGTCCAGCCGTTTCAGAGATTAGCCGGAAAAACAGACAGACAGACAAAAATTATAAAAAATGTTATTTTGAAATATGTACCGTGTATACATTTAGTAAAAAGTGGTTATTTAAATATTACAAAGAGACACTATAATTTTAAATTATTTGTATAGATTATATTAAAATCTTGAATCATTTTTAGAACTGAGAATGTTCCATAAACTAATGCATTGTCAATAAGAGTTCCAGCAATGAAAAAGAAATCAACAAGCTACTAATATTTTGACACCAAATATGGACATAATCTTAAAAAATACTGACAATGTGAATGTTAGACGTACAGGAGTATAATATAGCTTCTGTCCTGGCTTCGTGCAGTATATGTATATATATATCTAATATATAAAATTCTCGTGTCGTGGTGTTTGTAGTTAAACTCCTCCGAAACAGCTTGACCGATTCTCATGAAATTTTGTGTGCATTTTGGGTAGGTCTGAGAATCGAACAACATCTATTTTTCATTACCCTAAATGTTAAGCGTAGTCCACCCCTAATTTTTTGTTATAGCTAGTTTTTTCTATATCTAATATATATATATATATATATTCCTCCTCATCGATTTCGATGACGGCGACCCAGGGAGTCATGACTTATTTCTCTGATGGGCCCTAATATGGCTCGCTAATCCACATTTAGTTTTAAATGTCCTAGAGCAAGTGCGGCAGTAAAGCTGACCCGCAAAGTTGTAGGACGGTTTAGGTCTCTGTTTATTGACATGGCGTTTTGCATCAAGCGCTAATGAAAGGAATCGTGCAGTAATAAATATTTCGAAAGAGTTACTCTTGTTATTTTTAACTTACTTCAAAAAAGGAGGTTCTCGATTTGACTATAATTTTTACCGTGTTTTTCTTCATAAATTTTTACTGGGTGTACCGATTTTAATAATTTTTTTTCATCGATAGTTGTAGTCGCATAGTTAGATAGTGGTAGTCGCATTTTTTGATTGAGATCTGAGGATTAGTTTTTAATTATTGCTAATAATGCGTATTTGATTGACTGTTTTATCGACACGACGAAGAAGAAGTTTCTCGTTTGCGCAATTCTTGTTATGGCTTGTAGTTTGTTGTGTTAGTTGCGGCTAATATTAGGTCCTTATATATGAAAATGGGCGTTTTGTCGTACTGGCCACTTTAATCTATACAGCTATTGACTCATGCATTTGAGTTTCGAAAACCGTAATTTATTTGTTTTTTCCTCTTTAGTTTTTCATCTTTGCGTCACTCAGTTTAAAAAATGGAAAACTTGTAATATCGTGTTATTTACGAGTATGGGTTCCACCGGTGCTGCAGAAACGGCTTGAAGGGTTATTGATGTGTATGACTGCGGTGTCGCAAAAGAAAACACAGTTCGTTTTTGGTTCCAACGTTTTCGTCCTGGAAATTATGACCTGCTGAACAAGCCCCGTGGACGGCTGGAGACCAAAGTTGATAATGAAGAATTGAAGGCTATTGTGGAAGTAGATCCATCACAAACTACGGCCGAGTTAGCTGCAGGACACAGGAGGACACAGGAGGTACACCGCAGTGTTAGTGATAAAAGGGTTTTAATCCACTTGAAGCAAATTAGGAAAGTAAAAAAGCTTGAAAGGTGGGTATGTCATGAATTGAGTGAAGCAAACCGACAAACGCGCTTAGACTGCTGCGTTACATTGAATTTTAATGAAGGAATTTTAAATTAATCTGGCCAGACAATTACGGCAGATGTCTATTTTCAGCAATTGCAAACCATGATGGAGCTTGCTGCTAAACAGCCGAGGCTAGTCAATCGCTCTAGGCCACTGCTTTTTTTTTATATCACTAGGTCAGCAAATAAGCGTACGGCTCACCTGATGGTAAGCGATTACCGTAGCTTATAGACGCCTGCAACACCAGAAGCATCGCAAGCGCGTTGCCGACCCAATCCCCAATCCCCCCAGGAGCTCTGGTCACCTTACTCACCAACAGTAACACAATACTGCTTGAAAACAGTATTATTTTGCTGTGATCTTCTGTAAGGTCGAGGCACTACCCCAGTCGGGCTGCTCCATATTTTGAGCAGGAAATTCCTGCTGTGCCCTACCTCAGTTAAAACTGCTGCTTCAAGACAACGCTAGACTACACACTGCACAACAGACGGCTACCAAATTAGAAGAGCTTCAATTGGAATGTCTAAGACATCCACCGTACTCCCAGGACCTTGCTCCAACAGATTACCATTTTTTTTTCGAAATTTGGATTACTTATTGCAAGGGAAAAAATTCAACTTCGATGGGGCAGTCCAAATCGCTTTCGAACATTTTATTGATTCCCGTCCGAATGGTTATTTAGTAAAGGTATCAATGAACTACCTATAAAATGGCAAAAGTGCAAAGATAGCAATGGTACTTTGATTAATTAAATGTATTATATATTAAAAAAATCGACTTTATGTTCCGTTCATAGAAAACGCCAATTTCATATGTATGGACCTGATATTAGAAAAAGAAAAATTAGTTTTTTTTTTTCTCTGTAGCTGTGAATTTTTATTTTTATTTTTTTTCTCTTTTTTTTAAATGTTTATGCGAGTATACTGTTTATTTAAGTATCTATCTCATTTCTTTAATAAGTATTTTATTCTGGAAGCGTTTTCCTTGTGGTGCCAGTATTTCTATATAACCTAATAGATCCTATATGTATCCATTTATAATTATGTGTTTATATAATAAGCAAGTAGGTTTATGAGTATATATTTATATTACAATTTATTCAATATAATTATGTAATAGATCGAATAAACGTATTATGCAGTGCACTTTTTTGTGTTGTCCATATCGCACTCTTTTCCTTAGTATGTATTGTTTTGCAATATTTTATATAATCCATAGATTTCTATGTTTATGTATGTATCCATGTGTATGTGTATTTCTATCAGAATGCCGCCAAAATGAAAATTAATTACAAAACTTAGGGTGGTCCTGAAAACCAGTGTTAGGACTAACAGTCCTAACGTAAACTGAGGTCACACCTTTTTGTGAGGCATGCTAAGAACTTATATAAATAATGTCTTAGTTAAATTCTTTTAATCGATAAGTTTATATTGTATCTCTTTTTTTGTTTTGTTTTACGTTTGCATCCTCTTTGTATTTAGTCCTTGTTGTAAATTATGTACAATGTGTTTTCTTTTTATATCATTTTAACCTGATGCAGTGTGTTTCACAAATAAATTTATTATTATTATTATTATATTTGTATATATATATAGTGGAAGTATATTGTGACTTTACAAACAGATACTCCAATTGAATTTTTTTCCAATAAAAATGTTATCATATTGATATGAATTTCGTATTGTTTTACAGGTTGGGCCCTCTTCGTGACAGCGATAGGTGTTGCTCAAATATTCCTAGCGAGTGCATTATCAAAACCAGCGGACAAAGCTGCCAATTCGGATAAGGTTCAATTCAAGATGGATGAAGGCAAACAGCTCATATGTCTCGCTTAAAATGCTTTTATGGACAAGGTATATAGTATAACAATATTACTTCAAGTTTACTTGCTGTGTCTAAAGGCTACTTTAATTTATCGCGATTCATTAAGTTTTTTAGATGCCCGACGTTTCGGATACTTGACAACAACCACGGTCACGGGAGGACTCATGTGACCATGGTTGCTGTAAACCGCGATAAAATCCGAAAAAGTTGTTTTATTATAATGAGTGAAATCCGCGTAAACATTAGAAAACAATATGATATTTTATATACAAATTATACAATCTTAAATGTATCATTTAACATTTTGTAAAATTGATCTTAAAATGACTGATATTAATAAAACGAGTGATTTTTATATCAATACACTTTTCGATAATTCTATACAATATACAAGCTGCCCGGACAGACTTCTTTCTGTCAAAAGTTAGTAGTAAAAATTATTATTGCTTTAATTTTTTTTTTTTGTATTAAAACCTTTCGTAAACCTTACGAAACATAAAAAAAATAAATTAGCTGGTCGAGTCATTCTCGAGTCATTTTTATTTATATAGATTATTTTTTGACAAATTAAACTAAAATATATTTAATCGTCGTATTAGGATTTATCTGTGTGCCTTATATAGTTAATTGTAAATTCTAAAAAAAAATAATATTTTGGTTATGGAAAAACCGTACTAGTTATATTATAGTACAATTGGCAACTTGAATTCAGACAACGAGTCAGCTAGCCATAGTTAGGTTTTTCAATATAAAAGGAAAATCTTATATAGTTTTATAAAATAAATAGCATAATACTTTATAGACAAAATGTTTAAACACTAATAATAAATAATAGTACAAGGTGCATATAAATAACCTCAATATTTAATCTCGAAATATTTTTATTAGACTGAAAATGACTTCCATTTTGTAAGTTAATTATAAGTATAATAATCCTAGGATTACATTTTTTTTCTTTATAATAGAGGTTTTGCGTTTTACATAAATGTATAAGTGTCTTTGTGCCATGGATGAAAATATATTGGCTTTAATTGCAAAAAAAAAAAAAAAAAAATCAGTATTATTTTTTGTATTTTGATTTTTTTGATCGTTCCTTTCAAATTCTTATGATTGGTTGTACTTTTATAGTAATATGGCTTTTATATTTTAAGAACAAATGATTTTTTTACTATAAAACTTACGTCCTACGGCTTTGTAGTTTATTTTTTTTTGTCTTAGTCATATTGCAAAAGTGGATAGTATATAAAAAAATTGTAATATTATACAAGGTTTTACTTTATAATTATGATTTTACTCTATGTATCTACTAACAATAACATGAAAAATTATTTTTATTAATTATCATCGTATTATAAAACTGAGTGCTCATTAAATGTAAAATTTTTGAGAGATCGAAAATGATGTTCAGTTATCAAATAAAAAAAGAACTGTTCATTATACCACTTTTGCATAACATCCTAGTTTACTATACTGCCTTATGAAATTCTAATAAATTTAGACTAATTATAAAATTAACTACTAAAATATATTATGTAGGCAAGTCTTACATGATAAACATACCTATGTGTTTTTGAAATAACCTTAGTACATAATCTGTGGTTATAATATCTGTATAACACCCAGGTGTTAACAAAATGAGGGATGCAATAAGGGTTATAAATTAAAAAAAAATCTAAGTAAGGTAATATAGTATATATTCCGTTTTTTTGGAAGAGTCTTATTTGGTGGTGGTATGATTTTGTACATATATTATATGTGGCTACGGCACTAAAGAATTTAGCCACCCCCTCTCTTCCCGTGGGTGTCGTAAGAGGCGACTAAGGGATAACAAGGTTCCACAACCACCTTGGAACTTAAGAAGCCGACCGATGGCGGGATAACCATCCAACTGCTGGCTTTGAAATACACAGGCCGAAGACGGGCAGCAGCGTCTTCGGTGCGACAAAGCCAGTACTGCGGTCACCAACCCGCCTGCCCAGCGTGGTGACTATGGGCAAAACACATGAGTTCACGTTGTTTTTGGCGTCAACTTGTGGAGGCCTATGTCCAGCAGTGGACTGTATAGGCTGTAATGATGTAATGATTATATGTATATTCTATTTTTTTTGGAATAGTCTTAAATATTATAATTCGTGAAAATTTAAAATATAGATAAAGAACATGGCCTATTTATTCGTGAAAATTTAAAATATAGGTAAAGAACATGGCCTATTTTATCGCTCATGCTGTTCATTCACTTATACTCATTCACCTCTAAAAATATTATGACCACATCCCTATTTGCCTTTTAAAAAAAGATATTGAAATGTCATATTCAAAACTATTAGTTATCTGTACTCTCGGAATTCGTATTTTAGTAGTTTTTATATGTTAAAATGATACAAATGTCCGTAAGCTGATTTGTTGTGTGTGTGATAAATGCGGAAAAAACGTGAATTACGATTGACAGGGGTTTGTTTACCAAATAAGACTCTTCCAAAAAAAAAAACGGAATATAGAGTAGCTACGATGTTTTTTTTTTTTAGTTAATAACAGCTCTATGGCCGATATTATTATTATTTTTTTTTTTATAAATCCATGAGTGTTTTAGTCAATAAAATATATTAATTTATAACTATACAATATTGGGTTACAAGATTATGTTACCTATATAAGACATTAATATATTATCTTAAAATTTGTGCACATTTAAATCGGTTGATTCATTATTTGATGTAACTATGACTATTTAAGTTTTATATTACCAAATTATGTTCTTCAGTTTTGTGTCTGACTATAGTTCTAATGTCAATATGGTAAGGAAAACCATCTTTTTGAATGTTAAGAGGCGGAACGTTGTCGCTGTAAGCTTAAAAGGAAAAATTTAAATTACTGTATTTCAATTTAAAAATTATAACTAAAATATTAAATTAATCATAATATATATTTTTTTCAACTCACAGTATTTGATTTTAAATATAAGAAGTAGTTGTAAAGAAGAAGTATTGTAAAATGAGTAAAATTCTCTGTTAGTTGTTTGTTCAAGTAACAGTTAAGTTCATTACGTATTTTTTCGTATATCAGCGTCATTTCGGAGAAATTTTAAAACTAATATTTTTACTTACCACAGGATTTTTTAAACCGATTCCCTATATAAGACGGTTTTCCTTACCTCTACTCTTCACACCTTTGTGTTCATAATTGATAAAATAAAATAGATAATGTATATTTATCATAGACATTATGTATATTACATTATCCAATATAGATAAAAAAATTAATACTCAAATATATCTTAGTAATAATTTTAATTTTTGCATTTATTTTGCTATATACACACATTTTTTATAATATTACATAGATTTAAGATTATTTTTATACTGTCTATATTTTTTGGACATTTGTATGAAATAAAGTATACAATTTACTATGGGTGTTTACTACTACTACCACCACCACCACCACCACCACCACCACCACTACGACTACCACCACCACTAACACTACCACTACGACTACCACTACGACTTACCACTACGACTACCACTACGACTACTACTACGACTATCACTACGACTACCACTATGACTACCACTACGACTACCACTACTCCTACTCCTACTCCTACTCCTCTCCTACTCCTACTCCTACTCCTCTCCAATAAATAATAATTTGCTAAGCTGTCGGTTACGGTACTTATCACAAATACCCGATAGCGATCGTTGCTCATATTAGGAAATATATCTGCCGACCCGCAATGGAGCAGCGTAGTGGTTTAAGGTCCAATCCTTCTCCTAAATAAAGAAAGAGGCCTATACCCAGCAGTGGGATGTTACAGACTGAATCGTCTCTTATAATTTTAAATTTTGCTTATGAAAATAATTGCTCACTGAGTGTGACACTTGGAATTCAATCTTTAAACAACACGTTTATCAGTATAAAGGATAAGTAATTACAGGCACATTTAACTACATGATTGGTACCAATTACTCATTTTTGGTGAAACAATTATTTAATATCCTCTATCAATTATTTTATTAATATTTAAGGGCTAATTACTGTGATTAAAAAACAGCCTTCGTGGGAGGACAGCCACGTGTCAGCGTTACATATGAAAAAGAAGTGCTTATGCCTAGTTTTGGCTATAGGTACTAGTTTTTAACCGACTTCCAAAAAAGGAGGAGGTTCTCAATTCGACTGTTTTTTTTATTTTTTTTATGTATGTTACATCAGAACTTTTGACCGTGTGGACCGATTTCGACAATTTTTTTTTAATCGAAAGGTAGTGTGTGCCAATTGGTCCCATTTAAATTTATTTGAGATCTAAGAACTACTTTTCGAGTTATGTCTAATAATGCGTTTTTACTTGACGCTTTTTTCGTCGACCTACGTTGTATTATACCGCATAACTTTCTACTGGATGTACCGATTTTGATAATTCTTTTTTGTTGGAAAGGGGATATCCGTAGTTTGGTACCATGATAAAGAAACTAGGCACTGATGATGGGATCCCAGAGAAATCGAGGGAAACTCTCGAAAATCCGCAATAACTTTTTACTGGGTGTACCGATTTTGATTATTTTTAATTTAATCAAAAGCTGATATTTATCATGTGGTCACATATAAATTTTATCGAGATCTGATAACTACTTTTTGAGTAATCTTTGATAACGCGTAGTTACTTGACAATGTTTTCGTCGATCTACGTTGTATTACTCGTCGATGTAATTGAAGTCGGCTTTTTTTCGTTTGCGAGCAAACACAATTATTATTATGTTTGTTACCTGATAATCGATTTTGATGATTCTTTTTTACTTAGAAGCTGATACTTGTCGCGTGGTCCCATTTAAATTTTGGCAACATCTGACGAGTGGTTTTTGAGCGATCGCAAAGCTATGTATTTAATTGTACTTGTTGGTAGAATTAGTAGAAGTGTCTTTTTTTTGTTTTCAGAAAATAATTACATTACGATTAGGTGAGGAGGTATTTAGGTACCGTCGGCCAAGAAATTCATAGGTGATAAAGATTAGTTTCGCTTGCAGATCGATCTGATAACTTGTATTGCCGTCTTTATCTGATTATTGATAACGATATTATTTATACCTAATAGAGTTTAAAATGTCATGTATAATAATGACGTGTGACTTATCAATATTAGGTTTATGTCATTATTATATGTCTCTTTCAGTAATATCTTTTAATAACGAACCTTGTTGTAATTTTCGATGACCGGGAAACTAAATCAAAACTGGTACACCACTTTCTTGGCCGACTGTACTACTCGTAACTGAATGTACATATAACCGGCTAAACAAGTCGAAAGGAGTCTTTTTAAATTAAGCTAACCGACGTATTTATTCACACTCTCATTGACTTATCTAAAACTTTATCTATACTCTTTTTAACCCACTTAAAAAAAGAGGAGGAGGTTCTCAATTCGACTGTATTTTTTGTGTGTTATGTTACCTCGTATCTTTTTCTTGGGTGTATCTATTTTGATGATTCTTTTTAAACGAAAACTGGTGCTTATAATGTCATTCAATTTAAATTAGATTTCATTCTGACGAGAAACTTTTGAGTTATCTATAGTAATGCATATTTACTTGACATTTTTCTCGTAGACCTATGTTGTATTTATAACTTGTCGATTTAATTGAATTCCGTTTTTTTTTGTTTGCTAGCTAGCAATTCTTTGTAGACCAAAAAGGATTTATATATCAATATAATTGTGTTTGCTCACAAACGAAAAAAAAACCGACTTCAATTACATGGACGAGTAATAAAACGTAGATCGATGAAAAAATAGTCAAGTAACTACGCGTTATCAAAGATTACTCAAAAAGTAGTTATCAGATCTCAATAAAATTTATATATGACCACATGACAAACATCAGCTTTCGATTAAATTAAAAATTATTAAAATCGGTACACCCAGTAAAAAGTTATTGCGGATTTTCAAGAAGTTCCCTCAATTTCTCTGGGATTCCATCACCAGATCCTGGTTTCCTTATCATTGCACTAAACTAGGGATATCTTCTTTCCAACAAACAAAGAATTATCAAAATCGGTACACCTAGTAAAAAGTTATTGCGGATTTTCAAGAGTTTCCCTCGATTTCTCTGGGATCCCATCATCAGATCCTGGTTTCCTTATCATGGTACTAAATTTGGGACATCTCCTTTCCAACAAAAAAAGAATTATCAAAATCGGTACATCCAGTAGAAAGTTATGCGGTATAATACAACGTAGGTCGACAAAAAAAACGTTAAGTAAAAACGCATTATTAGATATAACTCGAAAAGTAGTCGTTAGATCTCAAATAAATTTAAATGGGACCAATTGGCACACACCACCTTTCGATTAAAATAAAATTTGTCGAAATCGGTCCACACGGTCAAAAGTTCTGATGTAACATACATAAAAAAAAAAAAAAAAAAAAAAAAAAAATATACAGTCGAATTGAGAACCTCCTCCTTTTTTTGGAAGTCGGTTAAAAAAGAATAGATCGACAAGAGGCGTCTAACTAAGATCTATATTTAATTATTTATCAAGATTATTTGTAATTTGTATGTATTTTAAGTGTGTAATACTTACGTAACTAAGTTTATTTGATAAAAATGCCGTTTTCTATAAATATATAGGCAGATACTTTTATTTTGTAATTATGATTTCGTAAACTAGGTAAGTACCTATATATGTAGGTGTGTTTGTTTCCATAACAAGGAAAAGAAAACACCACACCAAAGTGCATTGTCTAACGCTAACCTATGATTACTCGTTATTCCTTTCAAGAACGACTCCGTCACTTACCTATGTCTTCTTATTAAATAAAATGTACATATTATACTTAGATACAAATTATACTGTCATAATAATCCAACAAGAAAGGTACCGTAATGAAATTACCAGTTTTGTCCTATAATTGGTGTAAAACAGAACTACTTACAGGGAAAGGAATTGGACTGGGGGATGCATAATTAATTGACAGACCGCCATATTGTGATTATATAATGGCGGACATTTTGTTTTCTTTCTATATTCAAATTGTATGTTAGAAATTTCTTTGACAGATAAATAAGTCCCCAACGTATTAAATTAATTAAAAAATTGTTTTATGTAGTATCCTTTTATTATTTTAAATGCTTGTATGATGGTTTTATATAATTATGTAAATTTTAAATGTTCTTTGCGTATAGTAGGTACCTACTTATTACTATGGGAAAACGTCCTTTTGTTTTTATTATTAGAAATACCTAAGTCTTAACTGAAAGTGGTGTTTTTATTTGAAGTCTATGGCGGTATAGTGTAGTTCTAATGGTCGATCCAAAATAATTTCAAATTTCCAAGCCTTCAACTTTTTGTGATCGATGTATAATTAATCAGTTCAGTCAGTTCAGTCTATTGCAGTCCACTGCTGTACATAGGCATCTCCAAGTTCGCACCAGACATCCCGGTTTTTGCGCAAACTTACGTAGATCGTCAGTCCAACGGGCCGGAGGATGTCCCACACAGCGTTTGCCAAGACTAATTAAAAAATAGTATTTGAAAAGTAGAGTTCTTTTAAATTTATTTCGTTTTTATACTTAATTTTTTGTTAATATTTGAATTTGCCAATTAATTAAGTTTAAGCACATTTTTAATGTAGCTGCTGTTTTTTTTATATTTTAGTTTATGACACTCATTGTAATTTTTTATACGAATCATCAATATAGGAATTACGTATATCTTAAGATCAGATATGAATAGCACTTAAGATGACGAGAAGAGTTTTTTTTTTCTATTAAAAACAACTACAAAAATTAAAGTTAGTATTTTTGCCAGCTTAAATCTGGAGCTGGAGTAAACTCCAGTGGAATGAAATTGTCAACTTATGAGGCAGCGGTTCTTTCTAGTCGAAAATTTAATTATAAGATAATTATACAATGATGAAGAAAATGTCCTGTTCTATAATGTATGTAGTACCGTCGAATAAAGTATATTATGATTTAATGAAGGATAAATGTAAAAAAAAATCATTAAACTTAAATACCTATAAAATGAAAAATTATACACTTCAAAACTGTCATTAATTTTTCTGGCCAAGTAAAGCAGTAAGTATAAATAGTTTGCTATATAACAAGTAAACACTGAAAAAGGGTATTATCGTGAAAACTCACACAATATAAATTTATTCACATAAACCCATCGATAGCTCTCTCCGATACATTCCAATAAACAAAATCAAAAATAAAATAAACTTCAGTATAAATCTCCGCTGCGCCCGCTCATGTAGGGCTCGACCAATCGCGGACCAGCTCGCCCGGGGCCTGTCACGATTCGACGGGTGCCATATTTGTGAATACATAATAATATACTAATGTACCTTCTTCGATTTACATACCATACGCTGAACATCATTTACTGATAAATAATTATGTGTTATTTTTTAAAAAAATTCTTATTACCCTGTTGTGTTCACTAGAAAAAAATGTTCGCGAATTTACCCTTTTTAGCGTATTATTTTATAGACCATAAATACAATAGAATTCTTCATATTTTTGTTCTATATATACAAAAAGCTGGACAAACGAGTCGAGAAACAAAAAAATGTGAATTAGAAAAGTTTTTCAAAGCTTACGTTTGGATCAACCAAGATATACCTAGTTTACGTGATTAAAGAAAAATGTCTAAAGATCAATATTGTACCTTCAAGTTAAAAAAGAGAGTTATGCGCATTATGTTCGGAGTTACAGTGAATCAATCAAAGTGAACCGGTGTTTATCCGACGTCTCCTCAGGCGAGTATGTATCTCATCAATCAAATATACAACTTTTCTTTGTTTTCGAACGAAATACCGCTGCAGGAATCAAACGTTTTCATTTTATTACATTAGGATTTTTTATTATTACAAATCGTTGTAAATTAGTTGATTTATTTTAACAATTTAATTTAAAACTTGAGTATATACAATATTTTGTAATTAAATTACTAACTCAGAAAAATTAATAGGTCCTTACTTTACTCTTTCACAGGTAAAGATCTAATATTTACTTTAATGCAAATAAATTGGTTCATATCATTTTGGCAAGTGAACTGTTCCTAACAAAGCCTTAGCAACGAGTGACAAATTTTTCTTCAGCTAATATTTATATAACTCTAGTCAAATCAGCAACTGTTTATAAAAATATTTTTACTAGAAGAGCTAATTTGTAATAATGTACTACATTTTTTATTTTTTTATCACTCGTTATTAAGAAAAGTTTTACGTCTCAATACACAGACTAATGGACCTAAAAAAGTAAATTATACACAACTCTCTACAACCGCGTCAAGACTCTACGTACCCACGTCATATTACTGTATCTAATTATGTAATAATGAATGTAATGATTTGCTAATAACTCTGTAAATAGTACTAGAAGGGATTTAAAAAAATCATTGATACGGCTATATCTTTTTAAATATTTACTAAAACTAAACGTATTATATTAATTTGATTCAGAGGTGTCTGTCATTTTTTGCCTAACGAGTGCGATAATTTTAAAATAAACTTGATTAAATCTTTAGGTGTGTGTAGTAAATCATGTTAATGTATGGGTATAATAAAGAATACTACTAACACACACACGCTAATATGCATGTCAATCTTGCCGCTAACGATGATTTTCGAAAGTGATGATGAATTCAGCTTAAGGATAGGCATGTAAATTTTTGTATTACTTGCGTTTTTGAAATTTCTGAATTCCGCGATTATTGCCTTATATAACAACATAATTGTTAAACGGCTTTATTTGTGTTTATACAAATATTTATTTCCGGTCCGTTTGTTAGTACTTGTGGGTCTCCCGACCGTGCCTCGGAGAGCATGTTAAGCTGTCGGTCCCGGTTGCTATCATGTACACCTGATAGCGATCATGAGTAGCGAGTAGGAATATATCCGCCAATCCATATTTGGGGCAGCGTGGTGGTTTAAGCTCTGATCCTTCTACATGGGGAAAGAGGCCCCAGCTCAGCAGTGGGATATTACAGGATGAAGCTCTTTATATTGGACTAAGCTTAATGCTGTTAGCGTTAGAAAACATCTTTAAAATTAGTTACTTTTCAGTTAGAAAAGAATACGTATATTTGATTTTTATATCGTCTCTTACGCTTTATTGCTGGTTTACATTGCTAAGTTTTCAAAATCTGGATCAGCGCGTCTGGGGAAGTATCTCAACCTTCCGCCGACGAGGCTGCCGTTCGCAGATGATGAACGGGGATGCGTAGGAGGTACTACTTAATGAGTCTCCAGTAACGCCCCTGTGCCCATGTCGGGCCGGGGTGGGAACGCGGTCCTGCTAGACACGGCGTCGTCGGGATTGTTCAGAGGTAAGCCGGACAGTCCCCATGGAGGAGAAGTCTGGCCTTTTCGCCGAGGCCAGCCTGTCGCTGGAGGGATCCTGTTGCCTGCAGATCCGGGACCCTCCAATTAATGCGGCTGAACGACATACGGTCTAGGAATACCTACCAGGGCATCCTGGATATCACCCGTAAATGGGTTCCCCTGCGATACCAAAAAAAAAGTATCTCAACCTTACAGAAGATCACAGCTAAACAATACTGCTCTCAAGTACTGTTGTGTTCATGGTGAGTAAGGTGACTAGAGCTCCTGGGAAGGTTATATTATCCTTGCAATACTTCTAGTGTTGCAGGCCTCTACGAGTATAGGCTACGGTATTCATTTACTAACAGAAGGTGGGCCCGTATGCTTATTTGTCCATCATTACATAGTATAAAACAAAGTCGCTTCCCGCTGTCTGTATGCTTCGATCTTTAAAACTACGCAACGGATCTTGCTGCGGTATTCTTTAATAAATAGAGTGATTCCAGAAGGAGGTTTATATGTATAATAAATTCATAATATAGTAGTACCTACTATATTATGAACTAGCTGACCCGGCGAACTTCGTATCGCCTAACACAAACTTTATCGTATGGTATTAAAGTTCAAATTGACTTTTAAGTATTATCACAAATCTTTTGTATGGGAGTATAGAAAAGTGTTGTTTTTAGACTTTTTCAGGAAATTTAATTTTTTTTTTTTAGAATTTTTCTCTCCGTAAGTACCATCCTCGTACTTCAAGGAATATTTTAAAAAAAGAATTAGCGAAATCGGTCCAACCGTTCTCGAGTTTTGCGCTTAGCAACACATTCAGCAACTCATTTTTATATTATAGATAGATGTATTATACATACATTCATATATAGTAGAGTCTACTATACTATATATATGAATAATATACTATATATGGATAGTTTTAGAGGTTTCTAATGTGGTGTCGTAATTAAACACATTTTTTGCACTGACATTGCCAATATTCATTTTATATTTTATATTTAGTATCAGTATTGCATTCGTGCGAAGCCGGGGCGGGTTGCTAGTATCGTATAAAAAAAGGTGTTCGAACAGATACCTCACCTAAACTTTTAATTAACCATATATTCCTAGCACAGAAGTCACAGAAGGCCATGATTATAAATATTAAATAATTAATGACACTATAAATTCTGTTGTTGCGTCTGTTATGTTTAACAACATGTAATTATAAATACATTTCGACTGTGAAAGCGAATTAATTAATGATATGTTGATCTTATGAAGTTATTTTGTGGGTATACGTTTTTTAGTTATTTTTATATATAATTTAGAGGTTTTCAAGTATATACATAAGGAAACTGGTTGCTCTACTATATATTAATTTAATAATTATAGTAAATAAATTAAGTATTTTTCGTCTTAATTATTATGTAAAAAGGTTAGTTAGGCCTATCATCATTATTCATCATTACAGCCTATACAGTCCACTGCTGGACATAGGCCTCCACAAGTTTACGCCAAAAATAACGTGAACTCATGTGTTTTGCCCATAGTCACCACGCTGGGCAGGCGGGTTGGTGACCGCAGTACTGGCTTTGTCGCACCGAAGACGCTGCTGCCCGTCTTCGGCCTGTGTATTTCAAAGCCAGCAGTTGGATGGTTATCCCGCCATCGGTCGGCTTCTTAAGTTCCAAGGTGGTTGTGGAACCTTGTTATCCCTTAGTCGCCTCTTACGACACCCACGGGAAGAGAGGGGGTGGCTAAATTCTTTAGTGCCGTAGCCACACAGCACAGCATAGTTAGGCCTATACTCATATATAAATATGCATTAGCGTTAAGCCCGCCTTTTCACACTTGTATTATTGTATATATTGTACAATAAAGAATTTAAATAAATAAATACTCATACTCTTTATTCGTTCATATAATATGTAAGTACCTATTAGCATTAATTTAAATCGTTGAATTTAATTTTTTAACTGTGACCGATCAGTTAATTCTAAAAGATCATATGTGAGTAAGAAAATCGAGGTAATACATAAATTATAAATTTGGCTTGTATATCCACTAAAAATGATTTTCTAAATAAAAACTAAGATTAAAAGTCTTAAATCAAATGATTCGGCATTTTATTATTAGTGTAGAAAAATTTTCGCGAGTCTAAAATAACATACAATTCAAATACGTATGGGATCCAAAACGATATAGTGGCAAGGTTTACCGCTTTTCACGGATTTTCTGTTAAATGCCAAATTATATTAAAAGGATTTTAACAGTTAATTAATAATGTCTTATTAAATTAATCTGCAGCGGAGCTGTGTGGTGGATTGAGCCCTCGATCTTTCTCCAACATGGAGAAAGAGGCATATGACCGCTGAATCGTATTAAGTTAATAGAAGACAGCCTCTGGCTTAGTGCGTGTTGGCGTGAATTAAACCAACCACCGATGCTTGCCTGAGCATCTGCAGTTGGTTCGATTTCCACAAATATTTGTTTCCGATTTAGGTATCTGTCCTTGTGGGTCTCCCCACCGTGCCTCGAAAAGCCCTTAAAGTTGGCGGTCCCGGTTGTTATCATAGACGTTGGTTTAGTTAGCAGTGACCCTGATTTCTGTTCTAGGATTTTTTTCCACGCGGAACGTGATCTATAAATCTTACAGAACCTCCCATTTGAAGAAACGCAGTTAGAAGTCGAACAACCTGTATATATTTTTTTATTATTTTTCCATATTTCAATATTATTTTCTATATTATTTTCAAATTTTCACACATCGAACTGAACAAAATAAAATAATAATTGTTTTTACGTTATTGTCAGAAAAAGGTTTGAAATAAAGAGGGTTTAAAGAAAAAAGAAATGGCAGCACGAAGTTTGCCGAAGCAGGTGTGAAATATAAATCTGAAGTATCCATTTGTTTCTTTGTTTGAACACGTTAATATCAAATTTGGGGAACTTTAAGTGAGATAACTCCTCGCCTTATTGCCTCCACTGGTGACAAGAGGGCTGGTGCATTTTTTGCCCAGAGAATCGGCATAGCGATTCAACGGGGAAATGCTGCCAGCATTCTTGGCACAATTCCACGCGAACATGACTTGTACCAAAACTATCTGTAAATATTTAGTTCTTAAGTTGTAAATTGTAAATATGTATGATGTTTAGTACAATACAATACAATACAAATATACTTTATTGTACAACCAAAAACAATACAAATAACATAAAAGGAAAAGAAACAAGCGAGAAATAATAATAACAATAATAATAATAACAAAAAAGGAATGTACAAAAGGCGGTCTTATTGCTAAAGAGCGATCTCTTCCAGACAACCTTTAGAAAAAGGACATGAATAAGAATAAAGCGGCATAGAGGTGTACTTTAAAATAATATATGTAAACACATATAATTATATAACTATACATACACTTGAATAGATATAATTACAGGCATGAAACTACATATAAGAGTACGTACATAAACATACATATACATACTTACATACATACATACATACATACATAGATTCATACATACATACATACATACATACATACATACATACATACAATATAAACAACTAATAGATATTATAAATATAAACGACAGAGTACAAGAGAAATATAGCACTAAATCAGTAACGATATTATAGCAACTTTAAGTAATGGTCTTTCAAATGGCTCTTAAATGACTCTAATGATTGTGCACGCCGTATACTTACGGGTAAAGAATTCCATAGTCGGGCCGCTTGGACAGAGAATGAGTTAGAGTAAAAAGAAGAAGAATGAGATGGAATTTTAAGAAGGAGGTTACTATCAGAGCGGAGAGACCGATCGTGAGAATTCGATAATAATTCAAAGCGTTCTTTTAAGTAGCAAGGCGTCTTCGGATTGAACAGTGAACAGTAGAGAAGCGATAGAGAGTGAGTATTTCGGCGGAACCTAATTGGGAGCCACCCGAGTTGCTTTCGAAAATCAGAGATGTGGTCATATTTCCTTAACCCAAAAATAAACCGAATAGAGAGATTTTGAATCCGCTCGAGTTTATTAAGTTGGTCTTCCCTTAGGTCAAGATAGCAGGTGTCGGCATAATCAAGGATAGGTAGAAGGATCGTTTTTGCTAACACAATCTTTGTGGGGATAGGTAAAATATTTCGTAACCTGCGCAAAGAACTGATCGCACAAAACATCTTACGGCTGAGTTCCTTTACTTGTGAATTCCAAGCTAAATTTCGGTCAAAAATGATGCCTAAATTTTTTACTTCTGTACTGTAAGGAATGATATTGTTGTTAAAAATAATAGGTGGCAGAAGTGATTCATCTAAACGACGAACCAAACGAGAACTATCAATAATAATAGCCTGACTTTTCACAGGGTTTACTTTCAATCCAAAAGAATTACTCCAGTTAACAATTTCATTTAAGTCTGAATTCAATGAACTAATTGTAGAAGGAATATCAGTTAGTTTGGAGTGAGCATAAATCTGGAGATCGTCAGCGTACAAATGGTAGCGAGAAGTTATACGAGAAGTTATATTATTGATAAATATTGAAAATAGTAGAGGCGATAAAACGCCGCCTTGAGGTACACCGGCATTCACGGTTAGCCATTCAGAGCACGAGTCTTGGACTTTAATACGCTGACGACGACCATTTAAATAACTATGAAACCACTTAATCACTGATGGAGATAAATTGAGAGATTTAAGAACAGCCAGTAATATGTCGTAATCTACCGTATTGAAAGCATTACTGAAGTCAAGCAATATCAATACAGTAAGTTCCTGGTTATCCATAGCCAATCTGATGTCATCAGTAATCTTAACCAAAGCAGTAGTTGTACTGTGACCAGTTCTAAAACCCGATTGGAATGGATTCAAAAGGTTGTTTGAACAAAGAAAAAATTCAAGCTGATGATATAAAAGACGTTCTAGAACTTTAGATAGGAATGGGAGAATGGAGATAGGACGATAATCACCAAGTGAAGAAGCATTGCTTTTTTTCGGGAGAGGAATGATTTGGGCATCTTTCCAGGAAGAGGGGAATGTACTGGTCACAATGGAGTTATTGAAAATTGAAGTTAAAATTGGAGTCAGATAATCAATAATAGGAATAATCATTTTACGGCTAATACTATCACAGCCGACAGCATCAGATTTTATAGCTAAAATATTTTTCCTAATATCACATTCGGTTAGTTGAAGAAAGGAAAATGAGGATGATGTCGGAGCTAAACTGGCTGAAAGAAGGTTAATAGTATTTAACTTAGTTGCATAATCAATAGCATCAGAAGAGCAAAAGTGATTGTTTAGTTGATTGAGATCGATAGCATTAGATTGTATGTTTGCATTGAGTATTTTGCCAACTCCAAGAGATTTTAAAAATTTCCAGACTCTGGGTGTGTTACTATCTTCCACTATAGATTTGTGAATATGCCGTCGATGTGTATCTCTACACAACTTGTTGCATCGATTCCGATACTTTTTATAAATTGAATTGTTTTCTTCAGTTGGATTCGACCTATATTTTGCTTTTGCCAAGTTTTTCCTCTGTTGTAAAGTTTTTATTTCAGGAGTAATCCAAGGTGCTGGTAAATGTTTTATTCGGATTCGTCTGATTGGTGCATGAATATCGTACAGTTGAGTTATTAAGGAGTTAAGTATATCGATTTGTTCATCAACTGGTCTACCATTCACCGCTGCCAACCAGTCGATCTTAGCAGCGTCTTCCCGCAAGCGATCCAAGTTCATTCCACTAAAGTTGCGCTGAAGAAGAATACTTGGTTTTGCCTTTGGAGGTTTGATTTTATAAGAGAGAAATAGAAGATCGTGATATGAGAAAGCAAGTGCAGGGCATTGACCATGTTTCACAACATGATCAGTAGAAGAGACAATAATTAGGTCGAGCAAAGAAGGAATGCAATTTGGAAAACAGTGAGTTGCAGAAAGAGGAAGTATATTTAGGTTTGAACCATTGACAGCTGCAGTCAAACGCAAAGATCGCGCATCGTTTTTTAGCAGGCACGTATTGAAGTCACCCATTATCACAGTATGATCATAAAGTGGAGTAAAAGAGTCGAGTAAATTTTCAAAAGATAGGAAGTAGTCAACGTTTTTTGTAGGACTATAATACACACCCAAAAGTAACTTTGTGTGAGAAAGGGTAACCTCAATGAGAAGGTGCTCTGGTTCACCATCATTATGATTTTGAGAAAAACTTACAATAGAAAATGGAATATGGGATCTAAGGTAGATGGCAACACCACCGCCTGGTCGATAAATACGATCATTACGAATCAAGTGGAAACCAGGAAGAGAATAGGACATTGAAGGCAGACAAGGTTTCAACCACGTTTCAGACACTAGAATAGCGTGTAAATGTTTATTCTGGAAAGAGGATAACATGTCAGGAAAATGGGCTGGAATACTCTGAGCGTTAATATGAATAATATTTAAATTACACCCAACGTCATTGAGGTTAATTGTTCTTATATCATGTCCCCCCACTCGCCAGCAATAAGGAAAGTGAGATCTAAATAAAATATACAACAATAATGCTAGTTTACACACATTTAAGTCGAATGTTTGTTAAAATTATAAACAGAAGTAAAACGTTTAAAAAAAAATAAAAGAAAAAAAAAATACCAAGAAATAACATAAAACATAAAAAGTAAATTAAAAAAAATTCCGCTTGGAATATGAAATTTAGTCTATTGAAAAATGTGACATAAGCTTAAATTGTTTTTATTATTTAAATAAAGTAACACTAACATAGACATCCGACACTGACACTATTTAATGAACTTAACACAAAAGAGGGTAATCGTAGAAAAGTAATAACAGCAGTAGTTGAAAAGAGGGTAACTTGAGTTTAAAGGTAAAAGTTGTTATGTCAAATGTAATCAAAACAAATATAACTATTTCTTAGTGACTCTTTTTGTGCGTGGAATAATCACCTTATCTGTGGACTTCTTATCAACAACCTCGGCCTGAACAGGAGACTTAACATTTGGAATATTATTGAGATCCAACAAGCATTCAGCTTTATGTCGAGATCCATCCGCAGCCAGGACATAGACAAAGCCATCCCAAGTCCAGCAGTGACTAATCCCAAAACGTTTACGTGCCTCTAAAAAGACTTCATGTCTGCGTTTTGTGAGAAACTCCGATTGTGTGACACCAGTCCCTCTGAATTTCGTTTTCGAAAACCAGACTTTATCACGAATAGTGGTTTCCCGGAATTTAACAACAATCGGTCTGGGCTTCTTATTTAAAGTACGGCCAAGACGATAGGAATACTTTATACTGGAGCTTGTAAAATTCTGGAGGAGCAGGCGCTCAGCTATCAGGCTGGTAACAAGACTAGTTGTGTCTTCCGACTTCTCCTCTGGCACGCCATGTAAAAGGAGCGTTTGACGTCTTCTCCTCATCTCCTGATTATCAAAATCCCTGGTAAGCAATTCGACTTGTCTCTGCAAGGCATTCAACGCTGAAATGACAAACGCCTTAAAATTTGAGAACTCTGTCGCCAATGATGTCGTCGTCGGGGATGAGGTTTAGTAGGTATAAGTTGAGTTACATCATTACGAAATAGCTCCTATGAACAATCTTTCACAAAATTATTATTGAAAAATCATACGTAGACATCATATTATATGTGTCGAAAGCAAAATTATATACATAAAACATTATTTTTAACCGACTTCAAAAAAGGAGGAGTTTACTCAATTCGACCTTATATGTGTATATATGTATGTTCGGGGATAACTTCGTTCTTATGACCCGATTTTGATAATTCTTTTTTTGTTGGAAAAGAGATATCCCAAGGGTTCCATCCCATGATAAGGAAACTAGGATGGAATCCCAGAGAAATCGAAGGGAACCCTCGAAAATCGTAGTGACGACTAGTGCGTTTGTTAATTTTTTTCGTTTACTTACGTTGTATTACTTGTCGATGTAATTGAAGTCGGTTTTTTTCGTTTGATAGCAAACACAATTATTGTTTATTTCTTGAAACATATAAAAAAAAACTTATTCAATAATTTAAATATAATAAGAAGTTTTCTTATGAAAGTTTTTCAACATGCACACACTATAACCTACACATTCACCCCAATACATCAGCCGGCCGTGAGAACTGCACAGAATCGAATCCCCTATAATCAACCAATCGCTGCTCCGCAATTAGCCGCACAGACGGACTGACACGTATACATATCGGTACATAGCTCTGCGGTAATTAAATACAGACATAGATTGACAACTGGATTTTGATACTTTTCTATGGTTTTAATATGAAAGAGAAATAAAAATATTTTTCAGTAATAGGTAGATGGATCTAATCGTAGGTAAGTACAGAATATTTATAACAATAATTGTTGAGGCAGGTCACAGCAGGAAATATCATGCTCAAAATTTGAAGCAGTCCGACCAGTGGTAACCAACGTACCGATTTGTCGGTATTTCGGTAGAAACGGAAAAAGAAATTTTCCGATTTTTTGAGTATTATACCTATTTTAGACTTCAAACCGCAAATTACGCTCCATTTATTATTGAACGTGCCTATATATGCTATAATACACTATTTACCAATAAAAAACATTAAAAAGGTCAGCCAATAAATATTTTACTATCTTTGATATAACGTGGACTGTTAGTTTTTTTTACGAATGAACGAATTTAATTGAATATTTTATTATTTACCGATTTTAGTGGGTCGCTCTACCGATTTCGCACTATGATTTTCGAGACCATTGAGCCCGACTAGGTAAGTACCTAAACCTCGCAGAAGACAGCTAAATAATATTGCTTTCTAATAGTGTTGTGTTTCTTTAATGAGTAAGGTGACTAGAGCTCGCATGAGCTCCTGTACTGATAGTACATTACAGGCGTTTATTATCTGCAATAACCGCTTAACATCTGGCGGACTGTACGCTTGTTTGACATCCTTTTGGTCTAAAAAACGTAATTTAAGTAAGTATAAAAATACTTCCACACAATTTTCACATACAGGATAACAGGAAAAGATGAAAAGAAAAAGATTAATCGTTATATTGCCTACATTTTATGTAGGTACATACTCGTTATGTGATTATAACATATATTACCGCGCTGATCCGTACTATGGGTAAATAAACAATGAAACAATAGCATCACCCCATAATGTAATTTGTGATGAGAAAGATTTGGATATTAACGACGCGTCTTAACAGGCTGCTTATAAGCGTTTTTTTTATTAATTTCGATCACAATTATTAGAAATTACTTTAAGCGATAAGGCTGCCTTTTGTACTTATTCTTGTATTTGTAAAAAAAATCAGATTAACAATAAATAATAGATTATTATTATATAAAAAAAGTCTAGAGATGTAAATGAACATATGTTTATTCTAAATGCAGCGAATTTCCAGCATACGCAACACAGCAGCAGCAGTTTTAAGATTTCGTGTTTCTAGTGGCGTTGATAGGCTGTTTAAAGTTCATAGATATTATTAGTTTCACTTCTTGTAGCCAATGCTCTACGAAGATAAATAATTAATTAATATTAATGAGTCGTACGACTACTTAAACATGTCAAACAAATAACAGATTATTTCAATCGAAAACAAAGAAAAGAGGAGACTTTTTACTGGGTTTACCGATTTTGATGATTCTTATTTTAATCGAATGTTGATGGTTGTTGGGTCCCATTTAAATTTGATTGAGGTCTGACGACTACTTTTTGAGTAATCTTTGATAAAAGTACAAATTACAGGCAGACAAATCGTTCGTATATAAATAAAAAGCAATTTCGTATAAAACTATCGTTCGATATTTCAAATCTAGAAAAAAAGGAGCAATTTTCAAATGTAGAAAGCAATTAGATTAAAAAAAATTAGTTTCTGAGGTATGTGGAAATGTGCAGTTAATTGCACTAATTCCTACCCTCGGGCTGCGATTACCGGGAATCGAATCGACGAACGGCGTAATAATTCACGTAAGACAGTACCGTGATTTATTGGACGAGAGGGGGTTTTGAGATATGGGATCATATTTCGTATGTAATATACAATATTCTACATGATGTAAAATTCTTTCCGACTATATAAAAAGCAGTTCTCACAAAAATTAACGTTTTATTTTAACACGAAATGCATTACGGATATTAAGAGCAAAAAAATAAATTTATTTATTTATATTTTTTTAGTCTGTTTATTTCTGTACCTTACAACTCAAATGGGGACCTAGAACACGTTTGGAACATGACATAAAACATTAAATGATTATTTATTTAAATAAAGCTATTAATTAATTAAGTGGTGTTACGGCGTGAAGTAAAAAGCTTAATTTGATTATAATCTTAATATATATAAATCTCGTGTCACAATGTTTGTCCTCAATGGACTCCTAAACTACTTAACCGATTTTAGTCAAATTTGCACACCGTGTGCAGTTTGATCCAACTTAAAAGATATGCTATATTTTATTTTGATATATTATGTTATTATTATATTAGAGAAAAAAATAAGGTGATACGAAGTTCGCCAGGTCAGCTAGTATTATTTAAACATTAAATAGAAGTGTACCTCCCTTTTAATGTCTACTTTTAATATATGTATATAAAAGTATCATATTATTTGTATCTACGTGTGTATACATTATTATCTATGTGCGTATTTATATATTGTATAATTATGTGTTTATTATAGATTATATTTTTATTCTTAATATGTTTAGATTGCACTCGCTACTGTTGTGACTGTTTTAAAAGTTTCCTGTGGCAGGACTACTGGAAGAGATTCCATCATGGGATAAGTAGTGCCTTTGTACCAGCATTGTTTATAAGAGCTTTTTGCTAGCCTTTTGCTATCCTAGTGTACATAAATTATTAAATAAATAAAATAAATAAATATTCTCTGATGATGTTGTAAGCCAGCCGAGAAAATTGTCATCGTATTTTTTTTTATACCGCGATTGAAAACATCATGAAGACACCTACATACTTCGCGGTCGAACTTAAGAAGAGAAGATATTTTTAAATACTTTAAGAGCAGGAAGCAAAATAGGCCATTAGAACTTGTTTCACCTCAATTAATAAAGAATAAGCTTTAGATAAATATTTGCGAATAGAAATATCTCATAAATATAGTGAAATTCGTCAAAAACTCCGTCAAATAGCGCTATCCACAATTGGTGTGACAGGCCCTTAGTCTTGTAAAATTTATCATTTTAATTTATATTTTTAATAAATTCAATTAGTATATTTTTTAATATTAATGATAAGATCCTTTATAAACGATTTTAGTCCTGTTACTTTTGTTTAAATCATATACTTAGTTCCGTTTCTGGTTTTATTTTCGCCCATTCTTCTAAGTGTATAATGCCCGAAAAGTGTAAGTGATTTAAAAATCAGTACAACATGATACAGATTTAGTACATTTGGAAGACAGTCATAGACGTTATTTATATACTTATTTACCAACTTAACATTAATATCTATATCAACACTAGCTGACCTGGCAAACTTCATACCGCCTTATTTTTTTCTGAAATATAATAATTATATCATTTTATTAAAATAAAATATATCATAAGTTACCTTTTTAAGTTAAAATCCGTTAAGTAACTTAGGAGTCCTTCGCGGACAAACATCATGACGCGTATAATATATATATATACCTATATATTACTAGCTGTGCCCGCGACTTCGTTTTTTAACAAAATTCAACAAAATTCCGCAAAATTCGCAGAGTTATAAATCATAAAAATCTAAAATAAAAGTAGTCTAAGTTACTCCTTATTACATCAACTATCTGCCATTGAAAGTCCCGTCAAAATCGGTTCTGCTGTTTCAGAGATTAGCTGGAACAAACAGACAAACAGATAGACAGACAGATAGACAGACAAAACTTATAAAAAATGCTATTTTGATATATGTTCCGTGTATACATACATATGAATTTAGTAAAAAGCGGTTATTTTAATATTATTAACAGACACTCCAATTTAATTTTATTTCATTAAATCAGATAATTCGACTGTCCCTACGTACAGTATCGAAACTGAAAATTTTCTATTTTTTTATTGCATGAAAAAACTACTTTTTATGTATATTTTCAAAGAAAAAAATAGAAAATGCTATAAAATACACATAAAATCGCATTTTTCATGAGTTAATACTCATTATCGATACTTAACAAATCATTCAGAGTAATAAATGTAAAATGCCTTTTTTCAATTTCGATATTATACGTAGGGACAGTCGAATTATTGTAGAAACAAAAAGTAAACACATTAATTACATCTAAAACATTACATAACGTAAGTAACTATTTACAAATAAATCTTTTTAGAATTAAATTAGTTTCTCAAACAAAAACAAAAGGCAAGATAAAAGAGCTGAAATAAAGGAAAGAACGGGCGCATTCCAGCACATAATTGCGCGTACGCACGCGATACACGCAACGATCTAACAACCAAGATGGCGATATTGAGTAACTTTGTTTTTTTACTAGCTTTCTTCTCGCGACTTCACTTTGCTTTTTTTATATTTGGGAACGAGTTTTTACATATATTTTTAGTTATGGTATACTGCGTAGTAAAATTTATGTAAAAGAAATGTTATGTAATGTTTTTGTGGTCTATTATATATTTTGTTATATATAAAAAAAGGTTGCTAAAAAGTTGGCTTAAGCCATAATGTCGGTGGAGTTATTATTAAAATTAGTTCATTAGGTTATCAATTACGAAAGTTTGAACTAATCTTATCATTTTTTTTCGACATATCCCCATTTTAACCGACTTCAAAAAAGGAGGAGGTTACTCAATTCGACCGTATATATATATATATATATATATATATATATATATATATATATATATATATATATATTAATGTATGTTCGGGTATAACTACGTCGTTTATGAACCGATTTTGATAATAATTTTTTTGTTGGAAAGGAGATATCCCTAGTTTGGTACCAGAACCAGAATCAGGTACCGAACTGGGGATATCCAGATCTGATGATGGGATCCTAGAGAAATCGAGGGAAACTCTCGAAAATCCAGATAACTTTTTACTGGGTGTACCGATTTTGATGATTTTTAAATTTAATCGAAAGCCGATGTTTATCCTGTGGTCACATTTAAATTCATCGAGATCTGATTACAACTTTTGAAGTAATCTTTGATAATGCGTATTTACTTGACTATTTTTTCGTCTACCTACGTTGTATTACTTGTCGATATAACTGAAGTCGGTTTTTCTTCGTGCAAACACAATTATTTATTATGAATGTTTTTAAATTATCAATAAGTTAGGTTAGATTAGTTTATTATTTTAGTGTTAAATAGTTTGTTGATTGAGAAGGTTATTGGCTTCCAAACATCACGTTATGACTTAGGTATATATACAAATATAAGAACTATCGTAGCACAGCGCATGCGACCATACGTCTATTATGAGATATGGTAGATTAAATAAGAGTGATTCTTATTTCCTTGTACAAAATGAGGTAAGTTTTGTAATAAAGAAAAATACGCCAGAAGTCACTTGGCGTGACTTTCAATATTTTCTTTATTTTTTTTTAACAACTAGGTCGGCAAACAAGCTTACGGCTCATCTGATGATAAGCGATTACCATAGCCTATAGACGTCTGAAACACCAGAAGCATCGCTAGCGTGTTGCTGACTCTACCCCCGATCTCCCGCAAGAACTCTGGTCATCTTACTCCCTTTGTACCCACAGGAACAAACACTGCTTGAAAGCAGTATTGTTTAGCTGCGATCTTCTATAAATTTGAGGTACTATCCGAGTTGGGCTGCAGATTATCTGGACAACTTTAGTTGAACTTAAATATATACCTACTATAAATTCGAATGCGAAGCAAATTCGTTGGTGAAGTGAACTTGCTTTCCGCTCTAAATTAATATTAATTCCCGTCTTGGGTACGGTTATAATATAGATTTATCTGTATGTGTATAATTAATTATAAACGTAAATGTTATCAAAAATATGTATCAATCGGATGATTAAGAAAGCAACCTTAGGAGCAGACGACCGTAAGTGTTTGTGAAATACATTAATTAATTATTTTTTATAGCATTTTCGAATCCAGTTACACCAACAAAAATGTATTAATAATCTGTTAATTTTTATCTTGCACAATATGGTAACAATTGATAAAAATGAATCGATCGCACCGTTACTGCGCCATTATTGTAAATTGCTCTGTAATATGGCTATGAATGCTCAGATTTTGATGGCGTTTAACACTTATTTAATGTGCATTTTTTATAGATATACAATAACGTAAATCAATGCTAAACTTGATTGAGCTACCGTTCTACTATTTTTGTATTACTGGTCGATGTATTTTAAGTCGGTTTTTTTTTCGTTTGCGAGCAAACAAACTTATCATTACACCGGTTGGACCAGATTTAAACCACAAACCCCTGTAAATCATTAGTTCTCAAGATGTGATTGTACTCGAATCTAAATAAGCCTTTGTATTATAGACTTGTACCTAACTTTAAAAGTGACTTCCATTTGACATATTACTTTAAGATAAATTCAGACTTATCTAGAAATATAAGAAAATACACGAATATACCAAAAATACAATGACTAATACTATAAAAACAATAAGGAACAAGGTTTTACCGAAATCTATAGATCAATAGATCTTAATTACCGGTCAGTCGATAATTCTCGTAATAATACGGTTCAAACATGGATTTATTACGATCCTTGATTGATCGCCGATCAATCCTACTGACGATTTGTTTTGGGATGTGAGGAGTCGAATTTAGTTATAATGGTTTTTAAATTTTCGTTTCAGGTTTGCATTTTTCAATTATACTTGTATTTTCAGTGTGTGTGCAGTAAATTACATCAAATCTTCTTATAATTTACTATTGTAACAAAAGTAAAAAACGTGTGTGTTTTAACTCCAACATTCCAACAAATTACTGGAGTTTACTCCTTAAATCAAAGTGAAAGGAGTGCAAGAGATGTCGCGCAGTAAAATATCACTCTCAGCGTAATTGCTAAATGTTACTTTTTCACACAATTTCACTATACATTTTTATAACACACAGATTTTATAAGGTTAATTTACTTTAATTTGTTTTCAAATTTTAGAGCTGTCAGGGCCTTTGGTAATTTTTCTTTCTCCTTATTTAGATTATAAAAAATTTAAAAATGTACATATTTATATGTACCGAATTATTCATTAAAAATGTATTAAAATATGTAAAGCACGTGACACAATTTTTTTTCTTAATTTCGTCTTATTCTAACGTATTTTTTACGTAACATTTAAACAAGCCACGGTATAATGGTAAGCGGTTACTGTAGCCTACGGACACTTGTAATACCTTTTTTTTTACCCAGAGGAAATTCCTAACGGATTTTTACAGCCCGGGGGAGCTGGAGGGTATGTCCGAGTCGCACGGACTAAAACCTCTGGGGTGTTCCTTGGAAACGCCTGGGTGGAATCACGGGGACGCAGTTGCACTTCCGCGAACACTTGTAATACCTGGACCAATGCACGGCTATTGCCGATACAACTTCGCCATAAATATATCACATCACATCGTCAGAAGCCCTGGCTACATTACTTACCACAGGAACATACATCCTTAGAGCAGTGTTGTTCAGCTGAGGACGTCTGTATGGTCGAGTTATTTCAGTCATGCTGTTCCAGATTTTGATCAAGATATCTCTCTCTGCCACAATTAATTGTCTTAATTGTTCATTTCACTATATTTTTCATTTTTATTACCATGAATAAGTTCTTTGAGTGCCATTGTCTAATTACGAAAAAAAAAAGTTTGTGTGTTAGCTTTGATACGCCACTTTCGATATTTAAATATAAAAAAAAATCTATTAAATGAATCAAACTACAATGAATTAAAATAATAAAACTCAAAACATAAATTGACGCTCCCTATTTGTGTGTCTTTTACTTCCTCTCTTATGCTTACATAAACGCGTTAAAAGGGCTTTAAGGTCATCAATATCAGCGTCACCTAAGCGTCATCATTACTGAGCGTTATCGTCAGTTGTTATATATACTGTATCATACGATTTAACTACCGGTATTTTCTTTAATATCATCATCATCATCATCACAGCAGCCTTTCGCAGTCCACTACTGGACATAGGACTCCACAAGTTTACGCCAAAAATGGCGTGAGCTGATGTGTTTTGCCCATAGTCACTACGCTGGGCAGGCGGGTTGGTGACCGCAGGGCTGGCTTTGTCGCACCAAAGACGCTGCTGCCCGTCTTCGGCCTGTGTATTTCAAAGCCAGTAGTTGGATGGTTATAGTTGTTATATATACTATATCATATGATTCAACTACCGGTATTTTCTTTAATATCATCAACATCATCATCATCACAGCAGCCTTTCGCAGTCCACTAATGGACATAGGCCTCCACAAGTTTACGCCAAAAATAACGTGAACTCATGTGTTTTGCCCATAGTCACCACGCTGGGCAGGTGGGTGACCGCAGGGCTGGCTTTGTCGCACCAAAGACGCTGCTGCCCGTCTTCGGCCTGTGTATTTCAAAGCCAGTAGTTGGATGGTTATTCCGCCATCGGTCGGCTTTTTAAGTTCCAAGGTGGTAGTGGAACTGTGTTATCCCTTAGTCGCCTCTTACAACACCCACGGGAAGAGAGGGGGTGGCTATATTGTTTGATATCGTAACCATACAGCATATATCACGATCCTATTATAATTATTTAAGGAGTCAATTCCAAAAAATACTGTAACTGAAAAAATACAAAAAATTACAATACCAACTCAATACCATGCTCTGTGATAATTTTAATTGATCATCGTTTCCTTCACTCTCATTTTTTAAAAAAATATTAATGCTCTGAATAAAAACGGATTTCTGAAGGATTGATTTAATGCCCGCGGCTGACGCGATACGGAGATAAAATTTATTAGTTCTTCAGAAACGCGATAATAGCATCACGCTATACACTGTTAAATATTTAAACGATTTTATTCAGATGTGCCGTTCTTCATGAAGGACGAATTATTTACTTTGTACAATGCGTTTAGGTTGTATATTTATTTATATATTATTGATCTGTTCAACGCGTGGCTTCGGTCACACGAAGGCAATGTTGTTTTTTTTATTGTTGGAAAAACATTGTTTGCATTTCTATAAGGCTGTTCGGGGCCATATTAGAGCCACCTCGCCATAGCATAACTTTTTCATGTCAAATATCTTTCTTAATTTTGTGGTATCAAGTTCTACCTTTCTATAATAGATTTTCGCCAGAAGAGTTTTAACAGATTTTATGAACTGATCTGTAAAAGTTTACACTTTACTATTTAAATTAATACGTTAATAATAAAATGAATATATTTTCTATACTGATTTTCAAAAAAATGTAAAAAAAAAATTATAAGCTTCGTAACGTAATAATTTTTATTTTACAATCCAAAATAGAATTCCAAGTTAGTTGTTTATCACTACATAGTATATAATTGTGTTTGCAGACAAACGAAGAAAAACCGACTTCAATTATATCGACAAGTAATACAACGTAGGTAGACGAAAAAATAGTCAAGTAAATACGCATCATCAAAGATTACTCCAAAAGTAGTTATCAGATCTCAATAAAATTTATATGTGACTACATGACAAACGTCAGCTTTCGAATTAATTAAAACTTATCAAAATCGGTACACCCAGTAAAAAGTTATTTCGGATTTTCAAGAAGTTCCCTCAATTTCTCTGGGATCCCATCATCAGATCCTGGTTTCCTTATTATGGTACCAAACTAAGGATATCTTCTTTCCAACAAAAAAAAAGAATTATCAAAATCGGTTCATAAACGACGGAGTTATCCCCGAACATACATAAAAAAAATATATATATATGCGGTCGAATTGAGTAACCTCCTCCTTTTTTTGAAGTTGGTTAAAAACAAAGTTTTCTTTAGTAAATAGAGCGATTCCAGAGGAAGGTTTATATGTATAATACACGCATAATATAGTAGAGGAACACTAATAGTTTTAGAGGTTTCTAATGTGATGTCGTAAATAAACACATTTTTTTGCGCTCACATTGCAAATATCTATTTTATATTTTGTGTCAGCATTACACCCGTGCGGAGCCGGGGCGGGTCGCTAGTTTCTTTATAAATATCACGGAACGACAATTTACTAATAATGTCATTTTTATGATTATTTTCCAACGTTAATTGCCTTCTTTGAGTACGTATTAGTAATGAACTTACTAACAAGAAAATTTAATATGGGCTTGATATCGTACTTGTGGAAAGGGCGGGAACTGCACCTTGTTTGAAGGGTTAATTTTTAATTTTGATTGAGATCAGACCAATACTTATTGAGTTATTTCTAATAACGCTTATTTACTTGATTGTTTTTACGTTACATTACTTGTCTATGTAATTTAAGTCGGTTTTTTTATATAAACTTCTTTTGACTTCCAAGTTTGAAATTATAATTAATTTGTTCATCATAGTAGTGTTGCTAGTGTGAAAAAAGTGTTGAGGGTTACGGTTACGTTTTTGTTTAGAAAATAATATGTTACAATACATTGTTCCGCATCATTGCTTTTATTACCTCAATTTATATTTTAATTTCTATTTTATGTTGCGTTTTATATAAAAAAAATATTTCATCATGGCTGCTTAAATGTTGGTTAATATTTTTATAGCAAATATCTTACATATTAATTATATTATGGTAAAATAATAGACAAGAGGTTAATATAGTAATAATATATGCGTAACGATAGCATTCACGTAGGTTTTATATTTCGCTTTGTTCTATTTAAATCAAAATCAAAATTACTTTATTCAAAGGCAATTTTAAATAGTCTTTTCACAAATTAAGATTATTTTTGTTTTATTCAATTTGTTATAGTTAATTTTGCAGAGAAGAATCGGCAAGAAAACTGTTAAAAAAATGTGCTTTATTATAAATTTAGTCTTCATCACTCATCACTTCAGCCTATCACAGTCCACTGCTGGACATAGGCCTCCCCAAGTTCGCGCCAAAAATTGCGTGAACTCATGTTTTTTTTGCCCATTGTCACAATGCTCGTCAGGTGTGTTGGTGGCTTTGTCGCACCGAAAACCCTGCTGCCCGGTTTCGGCCTGTGTATTTCAAAGCCAACAGTTGGATGGTTATCCCGCCATCAGTCGGCTGTCTTATCTATACTAATATTATAAAGCTGAAGAGTTTGTTTGTTTGTTTGTTTGAACGCGCTAATCTCAAAAACTACTGGTCCGATTTGAAAAATTCTTTTTGTTTTAGATAGCCCATTTATCGAGGAATGTTACAGGCTATATATCATCACGCTAAGACCAAAAGGAGCGGAGCACCAATGAGGAATGTTTTAAAATCAGGGGTTCTTTTTTCCTTTTGAGAGCTTCCGCTGCGTGCGCTGTGAAAACAGTTAAAGTTTCGCAAAAATCATGTATGACAGAATTGATCGTCTTTAAAATTTCTAAAAAAAAGTCCGCGACAGCATATATTTATCTTTTAAGGTTGGCTCACTATAACCTTTTTTATGCTAACCAAGTTTGTTCTAAAATAATGCATTATTTGCGAAGATGTTTTTATAAAAATGATATTAATCCTTATCTAAATAAATACGTTATTCATCACAAGTGTTTAATTTAAAACGAAATAGCCTTTTACATAATTCTATTTCAATGAGTATCTCAGGAGATATCGCAGTTTTAAAATAACATCGCAGCAAAATAATGATCAAGTATTGCGTGCGCCTCTGTTACACGCGGACGAAGTCGCGCGCAGAAGCTAGTCATTTTATAATTTAGTCTTATCTTACAAGAAATACTGCGCTACTAAATAAACTCATCTTTTCTTCTCATGATCTAAAACTTTAAGCTTAAGTTTTAGATCATGAAGTTTTTAATCAAGAAAGTTCTAATATTTCGTGACTCTCGGTTATCCGTGATTATAGCGTTGATTATACGAGTGCGTATATCGTGTATATCGTAGCGTGATTAAAGTGTGAACGTTGCCGAAATATCAGGAGTGAAAGTAAAAGTGTTGAACCTACAGGCCTTCAAAGTTCACGAATAATATCCCTCCTTCTATCACTATCAGCAATCTTTCAGTCTCTATCGGCGATCTCATGTACGTCGTCGTCGGTCCAGCGGACTGAAAGACATCCCACATCGCGTTTACCAATACGTGGTCTCCACTCCAGGACACGTCTGCTCCAGCGGCCATCCTGCGACACACTTTAAGTGCCAGAGTAAAGCTAATTCTAGTAAAAAAATGTACTCGTTAATTGGAACATTAAACATTTGTATTGGCCCTTTGCATGGTGTTGCAGGCATCTATAATGTCACTTACCATTAGGTGAGTCGTACGCCTGTTAACTAACCCAATGGTAAAAAAGGTAAAATGAAACTAGCATTGTACTTGTAACATACAAGCATACAACCAACTAATGCATATACTTAAAAAGTTGCATCACATTTAAAATACGCGTGTATAATGGTACAAACATAATCAAAATTATTGATGCATTTAAATATTTCGACCTCAGCCCGACCTACTGTGTAGGTGTTTTAATATGAATGAGCAGTAATTATGTCTAATTTCAAAATACGTTGTAAAAACATAATTTCGGTTGGGTTTTTTGTATTAATTACAATAATCAAAATCGTATTACCTTTATACTTTTTTAAGTATATATAAAATAAAATTTGGCGACGTTGAATGTACGCCAAACGAACGACGAAGATTCGCGGTGACATAAATACTTATTAAAAAAGGATTATGAACCTTTCTGGTCCTAAATATTACTGTTAGTAGTGGAGTTTTAAGTAGTAGGTTGTCTGCCCTTACGGTTAATCTAAAATAAAAACTTATAACATAATAAAAACTTTCCAACTCATAATGAAAACATAAGGAAACCATCTAAATGACATAGCTACCGACGGTTTGCAAATTGATTATAAAGAGCTTGATTTTGAATGTCACATTTGGCAGCTGCAAAAAAGGGGCAAGTACCAATTTGCTTGTATTTCACTTGCAAATGACTTATGACCAACGTTAAAATCAAGAATTTACTTTTTTTAAGCAGGCTTCAAAGGTACTTTCGAAGTGACATTGTGTTATATTAATCTGAAGCTTTTGGTTTTTAGCAGATTGGGAACATTTTATTAAAAAATAAATAAATAAATAAAATGAAAATAATTCATTTCTATAATCTTCGTTACAATTTATCACCGAGTCTTCCCAGTAAGTAGTCCAAGACACTTATATTGGGAATGACTCCTACCTCCCTTACGGGTGACTAAGACTATAGTCTATAAGTACACTTGACATTTTAAACTTTAAAATTAAATCTAAGTGTGTGTGTGTGTGTGTGTGTGTGTGTGTGTGTGTGTGTGTCGCAGCCAAATACTACTGCTCAGATGCAGTGTTTTGTTTTCATGGCGTGTAAGATGGTCGGCTACCTATGGAGGTCGGTCTATAGGCTACGGTAGCTACTTACTATCAGATGGAACATACGCTAGTTTGTCAGCCTAGTCAGCAGTAATATAAAAAAAAGTCGAAGTTACTGAGTAGAACGGAGAAAACTCTATAGTAACATAAATACTTTAGATTTGCGTGATTTGTTTGCAAATGCCTTCCTTGATTTTTAAAATATAAAATGAAATTAAAATATGAGGAAATACAATTTTTCAAACATACTTCTTATGAGATGCGGGTAAAAAAAATCTGATAAAAAATCCACCTCTAAACAGACCGACCGATATATTTTTTATTTAAAAATCACGTTCAGAAAATGGCCGCTGGCGTTCATCAGTTTGAAAGTACGGTCAACGAAATAAGAATAATCATAAAAAAAGTATTAATGTTTGTTCTGCTATGTTAATCTCAGCTATGTTAAACTTAGCCGTTTGAATTTCCAAATTAATTTTGTTTATGCAAAGATCGTTTATAAAAGGATAATAATAGCACATGCTTCGAGAACATTAGCAAAGTACTAACAATATTTATTAATTTATCCACGAAAAACTCATAAAACGCAGGCGACATCAAGAGTATTTTCGCTATAAATCTTGCTAATAGTTAGAAGTACTCGTAAATATAAAACTTTATTTAACTTAGCTATTTTGCTGAAAACATGGTATCATCTTTTTCCCACACGGGGAAAGAGGCCTATGCCCAGCCTCCACAAGTTAGTGCTAAAAATAGCGTGAACTCATGTGTTTTGCCCATAGTTACCACGCTGGGCAGGCGGGTTGGTGACCGCATCGATCGGCTTTTTAAGTTCCAAGGTGGTAGTGGAACAGTGTTATCTCTTAGTCGCTTCTAAAGACACCGACAACTACCGTAACCACACAGCAAGGCCTTGATGTAGGTAATCCTTATTTTAAGATTAAAGTATTCAATCTCTTAATTAACATTAATATAAGAAATAAAGAAAAAGTTTCTTCTTGTTTTTGTAGTATTTGTATTTTTAAAATTTTGTATTTTGTCATAATTGAATATTATTTAATTGTACATGTAACGTTTTCTCTGACCCTACTAGACAGTATGTAGTGTTGTTACGGATTTTTCGTAAAGTTACGATTATAATAATTTTCAAAATTTGTAATTACAGTATCGGGCTACTGTTTTCACATAAATAATGCTTTTGAACATTTAAAAAATGTAAATTTCGTTTCATCTACACTTTATTATCGCTGTAGACACTTTAAAATAAAAATAACGTTAAGTTGTTTTATATATAAATACAGGGATTTATTAAAATGTAATTTCAATGAAATATAATAAAAGCGTGTTGGAGCACGCGAACATATTGATCAATGTCGTTAACAACTTGGATTGATATTGACGTTTTAAAATGATTTACCGAATTTTTATGACTTTATACATGATGATTTATTACAAATTTGTCAAAAGCTAATTTGTCTTGCTCTGCTGGTGTGTCAATGTTTGAGACTTTGGACAATTCTAGATACTCGTATCTACGAGTATACTAATATTAGAAAGCTGAAAAGTTTGTGGAAATGTTTTGGATAAGCTGATTTACCGAGGAAGACTAATAGGCTTTAATTTATAACGTATTTTCTTCAAAGCAACGTTCAACTCAACAGTGAGTAGTAGATATAACGAGTGAACCAATAATGTCAGCGGGTTGTGTACTGAAATCCCTGTCCAATACCGACACAGTAAATTCGTTTGTTTCATTTGTTTTTACGTATCTTCTATATGTAGAAAGAGACCTTTGCCCAGCGTTGGGATGTTTCAGGTTAAATCGTGAATCGTGGGACATTTGTTGGACACATGTTCGTAACCAGAGGTTAACGAATTTGAAATCTGTAGATTTAGTGCAGTCAAAAATGCAGCAGGTTGTTATTTAAGGAATTGTAACACAAACTTTACTAAGGTCAGTGAATAAGGCGACGAACTTTAAATTTTCAACAGATTAGTCAGAGTTTAAGAGCCATTTCACAATTTTACGCTCTGCAAGTTTAGGTAAATTTGGTCGCATCGCGCGAGTCGTACGAGCCGCGCGATCTTTGTGCTAGTACGTATAGTGTGACAACCAAAAGACCATTGTGATCATTTTCTGATGTATAATAAAAATTATAACTATGGTATAAAATGTTTTTTACATAATTAATTTGTTAAAAATTTCAAGTATATTATATAACAACAGTCAATAAATTTAAAATAAAATTAAAAAAATCAATTTTATGAAACAATTTTTTTAAATTGATTTAGTTTTTTAACCGACTTCCAAAAAAGGAGGAGGTTCTCAATTCGACTGTATTTTTTTTTTTTTTTTTTTTTTTTTATGTATGTTACATCAGAACTTTTGCCCGTGTGGACCGATTTCGACAAATTTTGTTTTAGTCGAAAGGTGGTGTGTGCCAATTGGTCCCATTTAAATTTATTTGAGATCTAACAACTACTTTTCGAGTTATATCTAATAATGTGTTTTTACTTGACGCTTTTTTCGTCGACCTACGTTGTATTATACCGCATAACTTTCTACTGGATGTACCGATTTTGATAATTCTTTTTTTGTTAGAAAGGGGATATCCCTAGTTTGGTACCGTGATAAGGACACTAGGATCTGATGATGGGATCCCAGAGGAATCGAGGGAAACTCTCGAAAATCCGTAATAACTTTTTACTGGGTGTACCGATTTTGATAATTTTTAATTTAATCGAAAGTTGATGTTTATCATGTGGTCACATATAAATTTTATTGAGATCTGATAACTACTTTTTGAGTAATCTTTAATAACGCGTAGTTGCTTGACTATTTTTTCGTCGATCTACGTTGTATTACTTGTCGATGTAATTGAAGTCGGTTTTTTTTCGTTTGCGAGCAAACAAAATTATTCAGTTTACGAATGAATCTAATATTTACGATATGAATAAAAAAGCATTTAATGACATCGACACCGACAAACATATTAATTAACAAATATCAAGACAAACAGATTGAAATGCCTATTTGTATAGATAGTGTGAGAAAAGAAAATTAAATTATACATTTGTTTACAGAAATTATCATTATATTATTTTACAGTCATTTTCGTAATATGTTTATTTTATTTATATTTTATTATGAAAGTATCAAATGCGTTTTATCCGCTACAACAACAGGCGCTTGGCGCGTGTTGTTGTAGCGGTTGGTGTAGAGACGGCTGCGCAGAATTTGGCGTGGACCTTACCTCTTGATGCGTGGCAATATATACTATCTTTTTATTATTTAATATAAAATGTATTAAAAATAATTACATCTTTTAATTATTTTTTTTGTATTGCTTAATGATGTAAGTTTACTTTGATGAAGATAGTTCGTTAAAATTTCTTAGTTTTCTAAGAGAAATATCGCTTTTAAAATTGTACTTATTTGGAAAATATTCGTAACTTTAAATTTTTTTATCGTTTAATAGAGATACAAGTGGAATAAAAATCTATGATAGTGGACAACAAAATTATATTCCACATATTATGATATTTTTTTAAAATAGTTTCAACGTAGAGGTTATTGAAAAGTAGGGCTTCAAAGTATACATTGCGACCGTTTACCCAGGGAGGAGGCTGATGAAAAGGTTAATAATTTTATACACATAATATAAATCAAAATTCTGATCTGACTATGGACTACAACAAAGGTTGCTCTATTATATTTCAAGAATATAAATTACATTATTGCATCCAAAACTGAGATTAACGACGTCAAAATATTACAATTTCGCGGATTGTTACCGATTTTTGTGAAATGGCTCTTAAGAATTTAGTTTTTTATTATTGTAATATATTTTTATAGAGTGATGTATTGGTACCTACCTAGCCGTATAGGTCTCTATCTATTGGTTATATCTAAGCTTTATCTCAAAAGATAAATACCACGATAAATAATTAAGTGCTAAGAGACCGCTCGCATCTTTCGGAGAAACAAAGGCCGACGCAAACGAGGTCGCGGCTACGTCCTAGTTTTATAAAGTTGGAAAAAAAATTCCCAAAGATAATTTGTATCGATAAATTCATAATTGTCGGTTAGAACGAGTATTTATCGTTTTAATCGATCTGAGCGCATCAAAAGCGTGGCTTCCGATGTTGTTATGTAACTATTACCTTCCTGCGGTTTCTCTTGTTTTATCTTTAAAATAGATAGGTATTAGGATCTTGCCTTGGGTGGAGTCTTATCTTTTTTGTATTGTCTGAATATTGATCTATTTATTTTCGTATCAGGATTTGACTTATGGATTATTTTTTTGTTGACTTTGTGTTGATAAAATAAAAGGCGTTATATGATTAACTTCTAGATTGTTTAGTAATTTACGTTACTGTGTTAATATTAAATATGATTATTTATTCTTATTACGTTCATTCTCTGAACTGACTCTGAAAGTCTCACTAAGAAAATGATAACTTAAATGTACCCAAATAAGTTAGTGAAATTGTTTATATATTTATGATAGTTACCTAATCTATAAATAAAAAGTATATTGTGAACTGATGGCGATACTAATAGTACACGATTTCATGTTTCATATTTAGGTTATACGAAATTTCAACATTAGTACCAAAGTATTGCATAGGATACTGGGTAACCAGCGAATTAAAAGATAAAACTTGTCGATAAAAAAGGATATTTGAAAAAAAATACTAAATTATTAATAACCAGATGATGATTATTGATAACCAGATCGTTATATATTTGTGAAAAATATGGAAAAATGGCTCAACGGTTTATGACGAAAGAGATCAAACGATTCACAGCTATGAACTTTTTGTGTTGGAATATAAAATTGTCGTTTTTAGTATTTTCTTTATTACTTGTTTCTCATCGTTTGAACCTTCCCCGTATTCCACAAATATGTCAAGATCAAAATAAGTCAAATCGGTCTAGCTTTTCTCGCGCTTTTGCGAGACAAACGAATAGCAATTGTTTTTTATATCACCAATTTATCAGTTTAGCCTGTTGCAGTCCACTGCTGGACATAGGCCTCCCCAGGTTCGCGCCAGATATTCCGGTTTTCCGCAATCTTCATCCAGCCAACACCGGCAATCTTACGTAGATCGTCGGTCCAACGGGCCGAAGGTCGTCCCACACTGCATTTGCCAAGACGCGGTCTCCACTCCAGAACACGTCTGCTCCATCGGCTTTCGGTTTGGCGACACAGGTGACACCCACTGCCACTTCAACTTGCTAATTCTGTGGGCTATGTCGGTTACTTCAGTTCTCTCGCGGATAGTCTCATTTCTAATCCTATCTTTGATATATATAGATTTAAGCACCTATTGAGCTTCTTTTCAAGTGTTTTGTAAATTATCTGTCTGTATTGTTATGTAAATAGTTTTTATTTTAGCATTCATGCTATCTACTAAGGTAAGAATATATTCTTTTATTAAGGTTTTATTGTTATGTAACGAGATTTGTTTCATTTAAATCGTAAATTGATCAATTTTACCATACTAGCAATGTGTCATGATTTGACAATAATGCCTTGAATTTAAGCCTGTCATGGTGATGTATACCACAGTGTCGGGCATGTATTATGGTAGTCTTAGATGAGCGCTAGTTTTAGAATGAGGTTTGAGTATTCATTTTTATATTTATTTATTTGTTTATATTACCTTATATAATTTATATAGGTATGAATGATATAAATTCTAAGTTTTGTGGTCCTTTTATTTAAATTAATATATCGCATTTTTTTATTAAAATCAACACATAAATTGAACCTATTATTACACTATCGAAATAGCTATTACAGAATATCTACATCGATGTCACGAAAACCTGTCATGCATAAAAAATACATCAAAAAGGAATTTTTTAAATATATTTTTATAGAACCTTTTTTAAAATTCATTTTAATTTAACGTATAATTTGACTTACGACCTTTTTCTACGGTGTTAAATTTGCGGTCAAAGACAGACATAAATTATTCTTTAAAAAATAAGTCAATAACTGTACATTAATAAACGAAAAATTAACTTTGGTAACTTGAAATAAAGTTTAAAATCGTTTGAATTATAATGCAAAATAAATTCATTGGATTCTCTTATCATTTGTATCGAAGTTTTGTTCGTGTTAAAGGGGCGTAAGTCGGAAAATTGTTTATTTTATTGTATCTTATTTTATTTACAGTAAAGTTGGTTTTAGATTGAATGGTATTATTATTCGTTTCAAGCTGAGTTGCGTTTGCTTCTCCAAGAGGTGTAGGTTCGAACCCCGCCTGGGGCGTTATGTACGCATGAATTATTGAAGGGTGCATGTTTAGAGTTTTTTGCTACGAACGATAGATGTTTCGTAATTTTTTTCTTATTTAATAGACTTAGACATCCGTTGAATTATAATATACACGTTCTTGGTTAAGGGCAAATCAATATAGAACTTGTAATTTTTTAGGGATTCATAGTTTTTATTTCGTTACATTTTTCTACTGCTTGATAGACTGTTTTAGCTGATCATTGTATTTACATTTCTATTACGGAAATATTTCAAAACAAAATCAGAGTGTAGTATTATCAGAGTATATCTATAAGAGATTATTTATTTGCGTACGATGATAAAATTGATTCATTCTATAGAGATTTATTTGAGACTTAGTTTCTAAGTGCTTTGTGGCTACGGCACCAAAGAATATAGCCACCCCCTCTCTTCCCGTGGGTGTCGTAAGAGGCGACTAAGGGATAACAAGGTTCCACTACCACTTTGGAACTTAAGAAGCCAACCGCTGGCTTTGAAACACACAGGCCGAAGACGGGCAGCAGCGTCTTAGGTGCGACAAAGCCAGCCCTGCGGTCACCAACCCGCCTGCCCAGCGTGGTGACTATGGGCAACACACATGAGTTCACGCATTTTTGGCGCGAACTTGTGGAGGCCTATGGCCAGCAGTACACTGCAATAGGCTGGAATGATGATTCTAAGTTCAATAAATTAAAGGCTTTACTTAGTAACTCAATTGGAATGAGGCATCATCAATACATTTAATAAAAACTAGCTGTGCCCGCGACTTCGTCTGCGTAGAATTTAACAAAAAAGTTATTGTTCAGTTCGCAGAGTTATAAAATAAATAATTTTCTAACACAAAAGTAGCATAAGTTACTCCCTATTATATCAGTTATCTACCAGTGAAAGTCTCGTCAAAATCGGCTCAGCCGTTTCAGAGATTAGTCAAAAGAAACAGACAGACAGACAAAAATTGTAAAAAATGTTATTTTGGTACACCGTGTACACATCCATATGCATTTAGTAAAAAGCGGTTCTTTTTTATATTACAAACACACACTCCAATTTTATTTATTTGTGTAGATGTAATGGAAAGTTGTCTGTACATGGAAAACATATGAGAAAAAAACATTATTAGGACCTTTATCAACGCAAATAGCACCCAAAAAACAATGATTGTTAGAATTTTTGTCTAATTGATTGTCTGTGCTTTATGCACGCTAATCTCAGAAACGGTTTATCCTATTTAGATGTTGTTTTCACATGTAGTATAATGGTAAGCTTTTAACATTTAGTGTTTGTTTCATGTAAATCGGTTTATAAATAAAAAAGTTATGCCAATTAAAAAAATCACGTTGAACATGTAAATACCCAAACGACGGTGTTTATAATCCAAAATAAACCAAAAGATATATCCAAAAAATGATGTCCAATGTCACTATACCACGCGGACGAAGTCGCAGGCACAGCTAGTTGTTGAATAAGTAAATAAATAAAAATAAAATATTTATTTCATTAATAACTAACAATTCCATTTCCAGAACGTTACAACAATTGCACAAAGGTTGTCTTTATCTTTGAGTGTAATAAGCTTCCGTGCCAGGTGGACTCTTCCTTAACACACTCATAATTATTTTACTACGGAGTTTTAAGACGAAATTAGCTGAGCTTTACAAAAATACAAATAAAAAATGAGTGATTGACATTGTTCAGAATTTTATAAATCGTGTTTAATATCCAAGTTTGCTTAAAATAAGCCTTCACTTTCCAAATAATAAGTAATAATTCAATGTTTTATGCATACGTTAAACAAATGGTAGAAAGGCATTTCATTATAAAATTACATAATAGGCTATGAAATCGTATCTTTGACGTGTTTCACTTCGTGCAGAGCGCAATTTTTTTTTAAATTAAATTGAATATGAGAGCGCTTACACCAAAAAGGAAACTAAAGTGAAATGAGGTTCGATATCATTAGAAAAATGGAGAAAAAAAAATGTCAATAATGACAGTTGGAACTTAATCTGTGGTGCTGTTCCACTGCGTGTATATTACAAATTAGAATTATTCTGAAGCATAAAAATTTTCTCCTGACATCTCTTTCATATCTCAGCGCGATATTATTTATCTAGTTCGAAGATCGTATTCTATTCACTTTGTCGTAGCTTTCAAAACTAAAATATTTAGTTTGTCAAATTAGTTTGTAAAATTTACCACCTTTATTGTTTGTAATTTTGAGACTCTAATTATTTTGCTGTTATTATCCGCCATGGTCACGATTACACTCTCACTGAGTGTTTATAAGTTTAATATAAGTTTATATAATAAACTTATATATAATTATAGGTGTATTATAAGTTTTTTTTTTTATATATAATATAATCACTACTTCTAAGTAGTACGTAGTGCGTCACACCTTTACTGTTACACTACCAAGATGCGAAGGTCCTTGTGCTGAAACGTCAAAATACCACTTTTTCTGAGACTGTTTAGCATTATTGTGTTGTTGTACTATCCCTTTAGTACAATGTCTAAATATTTTCCCATTAAACTATGTAGTTAGATGCAATGGTGCAAATACTAATTCCTACTTGTTCTAATACAGCATTAATGTCAATCAAACTAAAAAAAAAAAAAAACGAAAATTAACCGTTCAACTCAGACCAAACTAGAACATTATAAACTCGTTCCAACAAGTTATAATCATTTATTAGGAAGGATCGAATAAGAAGAATTAGGAATATCACTAAATGTTATGTTACCGAGTTATTAAATATTCAACAAATGAGCGCCGCGGATGTATCATTATAATATGTTTCGACGCAAGTTCGAGGCGTGCGGGTAGCCATACAGTCAACTTCTGGAATTTGTGTATAGAGGCTGTTTTGAAAAAATCACCAAAAAACTGATGATAATTGTTTTTGTTCTAAACAAAAGAAAAACGACTTCCAATTTTTTGAAAAGTCTAGTAGGTATGTACTTACACGTTATTAGGGATAATTAAAACCTTTTTTATAAAATTAGGTCGGCAAACAAGCGTACGGCTCACTTGATGGTAAGCGATTACCGTAGCCTAAAGACGCCTGCAACTCCAGAAGCATCGAAAACGCGTTGCCGACCTTACCCCCGACCTGCTCCAGGAGCTCTGGTCACCCAGGCCGAGGTGGCGAATGCTAGCGCGACCCCATTTCGCCCCACCCAGGCGGACGACTGCTCACACGCGGTGATTTTTTTAATCAGTAGGAGTCTGACATAACCTTCTGGCGCCCCCGCGCTGGAGGGTATCCATGATGGATTTTCCCCATGTAAAAAAAGGAGCTCTGGTCACCATAGAAACACAAGACTGCTTGAAAGCAGTATCATTTAGTTATGATCCTCTGTAGGGTTGAACTACTTCAAATTTTGAGAGCTGGGGGCTGCTCCAAATTTTGAGATTAATTAGATTATTAGACCGTTGAGTGTGGCTCGTTTATTATTACATATTAGCTGACCCGGCAAATGTTGTTTTGCCATATGTGTTATTTTTTTATTCGACAAGTAATCACCAACATGTCATATACTTAAACCTTCTCCGAAACACGCCGCATCTTATTGTATAAGTATTATTCAAGCCGGTTTAGTAGTTTTCGCAGTATGACCGAACAAAAAAACCGGCTCTCCATTTATTACTAGATATATAAAAATTCAAGAAACAGGTTCGAAACATATTATTATAAACATTTTTTTAAATATCATATCAAAAATCGACCGTTCCAGCCACCACCAACCACGGTCGCTTAGAACCGAATATAAAATCATCATATCAAAAATTTCGATCTAGCGGGTTCATCGTTCCATAGCTTAATTGGCTAGAGTACCGACGCGACGATATTAAAAAAAAAATGTTTAGAATTCCCTAATGTGTGGGTAATAACACAAAAATAAAATCGTACGGATATTATAATAACGCTAATTATATTAACGCTATTATTAAAATCCTAAAAAGCTTGCTTGTTTGTTTTTTTAAATGCGCTAATTTCTGGAGTGGTTCGAATTGAAAAAATTGATTTGAACGCTATAGGCAATTTTTTCCTTAAACTAACGGATTTTTAAACCGCGGGACGCGGCTAGCAAATAAGTAAAATAACTACATACACTAAATATTTGGTAATTTATAATTATTAGTTAATTTATCAATATTAAACACACTGTATAATAAGTTTTACGCCTAAGGCCCTCTCGTATCATACTGAACGGTGTAATTACAAGACCTTTCGGGGAACAGCAGTCTTTTGTTAGCTACCGTGATTAGATGTTGAGCAGATAACGGGATGAAAAAAATTATATATAAATGTACTACCTATGTATTGTTGTATTGGTGACTCAAATTGTTACAATTTATTAGCTAACCATTTAACTAAATAATTTGATTAAATTAAAAAAATATATTAGTCAATAAAGAGTCTTGAGATAAGAGATTCATAAGTAAAGAAATGGCTATTTCCATATAAATTAATGTTATTACTAGACATAACAAGTTGAAATTCATCATCATCACTTTATATTCATCATCATCAGTTCATCCTATCGCAGTCCACTGCAGGACATAGGCCTCCACAAGTTCGCACCAAAAATGGCGTGAACTCATGTGTGTTGCCCATAGTCACCACGCTGGGCAGGCGGGTTGGTCACCGCAGGGCTGACTTTGTTGCTGTGCATCTTCGGCCTGTGTGTTTCAAAGCCAGCAGTTGGATGGTTATCCCGCCACCGGTCGGCTTTTTAAGTTCCAAGATGGTAGTGCAACTTATGTTATGCCTTAGTCGCCTTTTACGATACCCACGGGAAGAGAGAGGGTGACTATATTCTTTATTGCCATAGCCACACAGCAAACCAACCAGTAAAATAAGTATAAGCTTAACTAAAAAATAACTCATAACCCCGAAGGATAAACCGTAGAGAACATCTGCTTTTTACAATCTATAGATTATTTTTTACTAGTGACCCGCCCCGGCTTACAAAATCTATCAGTGTTCCCCTACTATATTATGCGTGTATTATACATATAAACCTTCCTCTGGAATCACTATATTTACTAAAGAAAACTGCATCAAAATCCGTTGCGTAGTGTTAAAGATCTAAGCATACAGACAGTGGGAAGCGACTTTGTTTTATACTATGTAATGATAAACAACTGACTTGAAATTCTATTTTAAATTGTAAAATAAAAATGATTACGTTACGAGGCTTACAAAAAAAATTTTTTTTTTTTTTCTAAATCGGTATAGAAAATATATTCATGTCATTATCAACGTATTGATTTAAATAGTAAAGTGTAAATTCCTAAGTTCTGACAGTAACTTTCATCTTTTTAAAATCTAACATGAAAAAAGAAAACATATCATATTGACAAGTATATCATTATTTTGATATTCAACGTGAATAAAATTATATATATATGTATGTATGTATGTATGTATGTTTGTATGTATGTGTTTGTGTATGTATATGTTTATGTATATTTGTATTTATGTATGTGTTTATGTATGTAAATAAGTAAATATATTCAAACGTTTATGTCTCAATTTGTACACCTACACTGACACAATACCATCTCCTCTGCCCCTAGGTTGCCTGGAAGAGATCGCTTTTTAGCGATAAGGCCGCCCTTTGTGCCTGATGATACTCTGTTTAAGTCCATAATATGTATTATTTCTGTTTTGGTGTACAATAAAGTGTATTGTTATGTTATGTTATGTTATAAAAATAATGATCATGATTACTACATGTAATAAAAAAAGTTAGAATTTCTATTTAGATGAGCAATATACGAATGTATATTGTCCTTGTATATTGTCTATTTTTTATTAGTAATCAAAAAGAAAAAACGCACGCTAATATGAGTGGGAATTTTGACATATCCGTCATACCAATCATAATTAATTAATCTGTGTCCAAAATGGCGTCCGCTACACCTCACTTGTTTAATATTTTTTCGTTATTACAGGGTGTGGGTACGCTGACAGTAATGCGTGATGGTTGATCTACATATATTATTATTTAATTTGACTTTACCTAATTATGGGTTGTGGTTATTTACTATTTAGTTTCGAAAATAGAATGTGTTTATGTATATACTTCGTAGAACGTGTCTAAAAAAACACCGAAATTTATGTACAAGTATAACTTCCGAACGACTGCACTTAATTGTTTTGTTTTTGTTTCTTATTGTAAGGACAACATTTATTAAAATAAATTGAGCAAATGTTATTTTAAACAGCACATAGGTACTTACTATATAGTGCTAATATTAAGCCTTAATATTTACCAATTCGGTTTTATGTTTCCACTATTTGATTGTGTGTGTTTTATTTTATAAATATAATAACGAAATTAAGATCTGTTGCATCTGTTTTCTAAAGATCTAATTTTTTTCCGTTCTATTATTGTTACTACTACTCTTCCGTAATTACTAAGGGTAATTAAGTATTAATATTACAGTATAAGTTCTCACTAATTATTAAAATATCATATTAATGGATTTTTAAATGTTATTATTAAAATCATTTAATTTGTTAAAAAAAAAAAAAAAACAACAATAAGTGATCACAAAATCGTACACTCCACTCACCGACAGATGGCGTTACTAGTACACTCGCCGCAATAACCCCGCCGCCGGTAATTAACTTAAATTGTTTAAAACTGTTTTTAAATTGACTAACGCGAATGTTTGAGCGGTCAAAGATTTTTTACTACAATTGAATGTACCAAACAAAAACGAATTTTTATTAAGTTATCGTCTCAAACGAACTTATCCGCTAATAAAGATAATTTACTTTATACGTTATTGAAATGCTTATAATATTAAATTGTATGATATGAAAATGTCAAGCATCTGTTTAGTATTTAGCGATTAAGTATAACAAAGTTTTGTATTGATATAAGAGTTAAAATATTAGTTAGCAATCGTCCGATTTCAGAAAAAGGGACAGTAAAATTATTCAAATTGAAAAAAAATGAAATTAGTTAGTTTCTTAGAAAGGTATTGTTAATCAAAATCAGATATATCGACACCTGATATGAAGAACATTGTGTTAGCATTTAAATTTGTAATTCTAACAATTATGAAAATATTGGATTTTGTATTGATATTACTCTTATTGTTTATTCGTTTAACACCGGAACAGTACAAAGATGTCGACACCATCTTCCGAATGGTTAATATTAATTTACGATTAGTCAGTCACCATCTTTATTGTTTAGTAAGGTAGTTGCAATTAATGCTTCTAATATTTTTTAAAGATTGTATTGATTGTAATTTCATTAGATGGTAGTGTTCTTAATGTGATTATTATTTGTTAAAGTACAGGAAGAGCATAAAGATGGAGACACCATCTTCCAAATAGTTAATACCAATTTTCTGATTGGTCAGTCGCTATCTTTGTCATCTATTGGCGGGATTGTTGTCCTATGAATATGATAATCTGTAAGTGAAGAAGCAATTATTGTTTAATTATTATGCGGCTAGCGTTGCTTGTGTTAGTTATGTAAGAAAATTTTGTGTCATTTACGCCATCATCAAGGTGTTCGCGCAACAGATTGCGCGAAAACCGTCGCGTTCGTTACGCGAGTCAAGCAGTCGCAGTCGCCATCACGGAGGTAGCAACCAATGCAATTAGTAACTGTCGCTTGCAGAGCTCATCTCGTTCCAGCAGAGGAAATAGACGTGAGGCAAGAAATCATGCTTCGAGTCGAGGTGCTTCACTTCAGTCCTTTTATAGCAATAAAGACTTATCTAATTTTGTTAACGCCTTACGGTCATTAGGTAATGATAATAAAAACGAAAAAAATTCTTTTCACAATAATATACCAGAGTTTAATACTACCCATAAGCAACAAACAATTGAAATGTGGTTTTACACAAGGTTAACAAAACGGTTTTTAATTAACATTTTGAGCATAAAAGAGATTACTGTAAGTCAACCGTAAGAGATAGAGATATGCTATCGCGGACTTTTTTTATAGCATTTTTATATATTTTGAATTCGCTAGTACATTACTCAACTATATCTTTGATAGTTTACGCGGCGTTCACGTGGAAAGCTCCCAGTTAGCGAGATTTTTTGCGATCTCTTCAAGATTTATCGCCGTATTTCTGCTAATTTACCTAAAAGCATAATAAAGTATATACCTTAACCTTTCTCAAGGATCACTCTTTCTATTGTTGAGAATCGTATAAAAATCCGTTTTGTAGTTTTCGAGTTTATCGCGTTCAGACAGACACGATAATAGAAAGACGTGGCCGTGGGACTTCTTTTTATAATAAGTATGTAAGTATTAAATAGACATACCATCGACACACCATAAGAACGTTACAAGTAGAAATTCATAGTTAAACATACAGTACAGTAGGATTTGTCTTTTAAGGTGTATGCAGCATTTATTATAATAATAATAAAATCTTTATTTATTTACTCCTTTTAACAAAACAATTTACAAGACTAATTACTTTTGGTTTCGAAGCGTTTGGAAACAATTTATATTAATTTACTATTAACTAAATTAATTTAAATTAAAGAAAATAAAAGACATGTGACCGATTTGGAGGCCTTAATATCTCTGCTTAACTACTACAGTCTTGGGCCCAGCGGATGTCAGGGGGGGGCGACCAGACGCTGAGTTTGCGTCTCTTGCTTATTCTATGAATTATTTTATATATCTTATTCTATGTACCTTATTCTATGTATCTTAGTCTATGTATAATATATAAGGTGGATGGACGAGTCGTAATTATAACTAAGTATTCACATTTCAAACAAAAACATATACAGGTTAACGTTGTCAGCCGTAATAGTATAGACTGTGATACAGCTGCCTGCGTCTTCCACTCTGGGATATGAGACATAGCATACATTAGTGCATAACAGATGCAAATCTACAACAGTTTGTGAGCACATAGAGTTGGCAGATATGAATCAATACAAAACAAAAGCACGGTTAAGTCTAAAAAACAATTACAAAATTCCAACAGATAAATAGAATCCTGTTAATTTAACGAATTGTAAGCAACCAAACAATTTTTGACAAATACTTAACAATCAATAGAAAAAAAGATATCAATGTCACCCCTTAATAATAATTCATTGTATGTTCTCATTAATCAATATTAATAATTATACAATAAAACACAATATGGGGACTCTTATTGACAAGCATTCAAACCTAGGAAAAAGCATTTAAGAAAAGTACCCATCCAAATATCTGCTCCGAGCCGGCATCAACCTCGTCACCGTCGGTGGTTTAAGAGTTTTCGTAAAAATTTTATTTTAATTTTTCCCAAGGTGATCAATTCAGGTATTCGGGTATCACTAAAAACATGTAAGACGCATTAGATTTGTTTCTTATCGTATATATACGTAATATATATATATATATATATATATATATATATTACTCAGTAATATATACGTAATATATCACTTTATTTCATTCCGTTGAAATCCATCCGTTCCGCTTTTAAAGCAGTAGGTAATGAATATCTAATTGAAAATGTACTTATTACATATATATAAATGTACTGTTACGTCTCAATTAATGAATTCCAACTTAAAATTAACAATTGTAAATATAAATAATTTTGAACTTGGCGATGAAAAAGAAAAATATTTCGTAAATTTTATCTGTTGTATACCGTCATCCATCAAATAGCGTTATCCACGGCAAACGATCCCGAAGTCTTTATGAACCTGTTACGCAGGCTATTGATAAAATTTATTCAGCACATAAGCTATTGTTAGGCTAACATTGAAAACAAAAATTCCGTTAAAGTGTTATAATTATACCATTTCTGACGATCTTGTCACAATTACTGTCACAGTCTAATTGCTAGTTTAACAAGTTTTACAAAGTCTTCAAACTTTTAATTTTATGTTATACTTTTTTACTGTATGTAGACAACTATATTTATGTTGTCGATTTGAAATTACATATTTATTATATGAGGTATTTTAGTCCTATAGCCTTAGCCTATATCCTTATCCAGTCAGTTATATATTTACATAATAAATTGTATTGCATATTATTTAATATCATTATAAAGGTTTAATATATTATCTATTTAATGTTTCAATTTTCATTTAGGCCGTACTTAGGTTTGTCATGATTTTAGTGCTTGCGTTTAGAGCGTTTAGATCTTAAAGCCTCTCATAGCTCGGTATATAGGGTATATATATATATATATATATATATATAGGGTATATATATAGGGTATATATATACTATATATATATATATATATATATATATATATATATATATATATATATATATATATATATATATATATATATAGGGTATTAATTACCTTAAAGTTTTATTTGTTATTTATCGCAATTCCTTAAAAAAAATATTTGGAATATAAACAGTCGATAGGTACGTAAAATAAAAGTAACAAGAACCTAATCCAACATTTACAGAAAAACAACATAATTATGTAGGTACTAATAAAGAAGTTTCATAATTAAATTACCATATGTAATTGTTTCATAAAATACAGGCTACATTGCGACCTTCTTTGAAATACTATGCACTGAATACAACACAGGTAAATAAATTCTTGTTTAGTTAGGGTTCACTTTTATTCTTCTTTGATCATCAGTGGTTTCTATTTATATAAGTGTTCGCCCAGAGATCGAAATCCGACCATAATTAAAAATTTAAATTAAATAAAACCAAAGAAAATAAAAAATAAAGAACCTTTTAAAAAAAAAAATCAATTTGACAACAGACTTTGACAATCAACAAATGAGTATAATATGCGCGTGTGTGAGTCAAATACATGACAGTGTTAAATATATATTTTATGTATAATTAAAAAAAATATATTAGCATTCTGCACTCCTCTATATAAACTATAATTGTTCCAAATTTCATATTCCTCCGTCAGCGCAATTTTCGTAAAAACGCATGCAAAGTTTCTGCTTCACGTATTAATATATAAATTTTGTTAATAGTATATTCTTTGTAATATATGTACTTAGTATATTTGCTGCAGTTCGATTTTTGATTCAGCCTGTAACGTAACATTGCTAGATAAAGGCTCTATTTCGATGTAGAAGAAGGATTGGGGCTTAATCCACATCGCTGCTCCACTGCGGGTTTGTGGACATATTATGGTACGAATAACGATCGCTATCAGGTGTATGTGATAACAACCGGGACCGACGCCTTAACGTGCTCTCCGTGGCACGATTGGAAGACCCACAAGGACAGATATCTAGTAGAGATGAGACAGAAATATTTGTACAAATACTAATGTTATTTAACCATGCCGAACGGGAATCGAACTTGCAATCGCCGGCGTGTGAGCGTATACACGGTGAAAGCACCACTAAACCAGAATGATATAAATATTTACTTGTATCGTTCGGTAATATGCAATGAAAAATTAAATTATAATTGTATAATCAACAAAAAATTGAAATGTTTCGAACGTATAACAAGTGTGTTGTTATTGTTCAATAAATTTATAAGAAAGATTTTTTTACGGCGACTAATTACCGCTCAATATAAAGGGTATGGTGACAGCTGCCATTTTAATTACGTTCGTCGATAAATTGCTTAGACGTAAGTTTTGTGACCTTTTAATGTGAGGACCGTTATATCTTCCGGGACGAAAAATCGGGTTACAATTGTCATATATATTTTTTTAAAAGGTGGCATACAACTGTTATATATAAGTGCACATGATAACTGGACACCGTCGCTTATAGACGCCTGTAGTATCAGCGGCGTTGCCATATCCCCGACCATCCGTACAATTTCATCAAGTTACGGTTACCCTGCTCAACAGCAGAACAATACACTACTTGAGGTTAATATTATTTAGCTGTGATCATCATCATAGTAAGGTTGAGGTACTTCCCCCATCGAGCTGATCCAAATTTTGAGAAAGATTTCCTGCTGTGTCCCATCTCAATAACAGAGTTCACAAAGATGCGTCTAGATGTGTCTTGTACAAGTGTACATTCGAAGCTTGGAAGACAAATTTGCGTAACTAACCCAACTTCTATATTTTCTTATATATCAACGCCTTTCTTCCTTTCACTTTCTTTTTTCTTTAGGCTCAAATTATTTCTAGATTTATTTTTGACGCAACATTTCTTAGGCAATGATTATTAATTTGATTCCTGTTAATATGGGATGACCACGTTGGTTATCTATGGAAATAGTAGATATAGTTGACATTTCTAGCTTAATGACGAGGGTTGAATATATGCCGACGGCCACTGGGTCAGTTCTTTTCAAGAGTGGGTATTTGTACTTATGGATAGATATTTTAAAACTTTTGAAACATAAAGCTAGTCAGTCTAGATTTCCTGAGAAATGCTTTTTAAATAATTTCAAATATATATAACCAGGTCACCAAACAACCGTACGTTCACCTGATGGTAAGAGATTACCGTAGTTTAAAGACGACTGCAACACCAGAAATATCGCAAGCGCGTTGCCGACCCTATCTCCAATTCCCCCAGGAGCTCTAGTCACCGTACTCACCAACAGGAACACAATACTGCTTTAAAACAGTATTATTTAGCTGTGATCTTCTGTAAGGTCGATGCTTCGCGCAATCATTCCTATTAATTGAAAACAAAGGGAAATTTTGATAAATTATAAAAGTAATTGCAATAGATGCTATAATAAAAAATTTAAACACGTGTCATAGGGTACATACACGTAATGAACAGTGAAAAATAGTTATTTCTTTTATTTGACTTTTTGGAAAGAAAAAACTCTAGATAGATTTGACATTGGATTTTCTGGGTGAACAGATAAATAAGAAACTCGTTTTATAAAAAAAATGAGCAATAAAATAATAAAATGAGATAAAATTGTAGATATAAGTAAGTAAATGCCCGCTTATGAATTTAGGGCTACGTTGCTAGGTAGTTGATCTAGGTAGTGTTTTTGCTAGTTATGGCGAAAGGGAATTGCGGCGGCGAACGACTTTGATCTCAAAGATTATAACTATATTCAGATGTAGCACATCGGAAACCGTTAAAATACAAAATAATTTACCTATCAATTTGAACTTTTTTTCAATACTACAAGGGGGGTAAAGTTTACCGTTTTGATATCCATTAAATTAGGAAATAAATTGTTTTTTATTTTTTCCCATTTGAAACAGAAAGAGAAATAACATAAACTTTGATACAAGTAACAAATAAGTATTATTTTTATAGGAATCGACTAGACTGGAGATAGACCTCTCTCCTTGCCTCTTTTTTTATAGGGTTTTCAACAATGACTTAGTTTTACAAATCAAAATAAAATAATAAATTTAGATGACAATGATTCAAATTTTTATTGTATTAAATAAAGTTTAACTAAAGTTTGGTAGTTATGAATGAAAAATGATATTCAATAAATGTCCACCACGACAACGGCTATAGATTTCGATAGTTTTATGAAAGTTTTATTAACTTTTTGACAAAATGGTGGGTCTATTTAATTATATAATTTATTGTACGTAATAATACATATAGAAACATAACATAATAATAAGGTTTATGGCAAAGGTGGACTTATCTCTGAAATAGATTTCTTCCAGCCAACCCATGCTCATGAGTGTTTCCTATAGCGAGTCAATAACTCCAAGAGACAAATCCCACGTAGGCATCAAACTCCAAGTAAAATAAGTAAAATGGTGTTACATAGTCTATGCCACTCGCCCACCCCAGCAATGCGCAACTCGCCGGCCGCGCAGGTTCCCTCCTTCTCTCTCTAGCACACATCTCCGTCTCGTTCTATCCAAACGTGCCGCATAGCTTTTTGCGAGGCTCGATTCTCAGACTCTTAGTTCATTGTCACCTCATTGTGGTCATTTTTAGTATACCTACGTCAGTTCTAATGTTTTTCTTTGATATTATTAAATAGAGATTATTATGTGATTTGTTGCTGTTTGGTACTGTATGACTTGTCTGTGTTTAGAGTATGACTATGAACCTCTTTATTTTCCATGAACTCTAAGCTATGACTTATCTGTGTTTTAGGGTTTTGTAGGATATTAAAATATATGGAGAGTGAAATCGTGTTAAATAGTCTGCTAGATCTGCCCTATGCGACGTTTAACTACGCTCGTCTCTTGCGATATAGAGATGTTTTTAAAAATTGGTATAGCAATATACCTATCACGTCCTTATAGTAAACTCCAGCCGTGTGTCGGACACATATAATTTTTCTTATTCTGTGGCTACATTACTATCAAACATTCTGAAATAATATTGACACAAATTTTATTGAGGTTACCTTAAAAGCAGCGATCAATCTTCGTGTCTTCTCTATTCTAAGCTACATTAGCGATATTTCGTGCTATCTGAACATTAATGAAAGCCATTGATTCTAATTAATGCTAATAAATAACTCACTTGACATCTTTAGGTTTAAAAGTGTTTCAAAAGAATTCAAGTAAAAAGTTTGTAGGGGTAAAGTCAGCAACGTGCTTGCGATGCTTCTGGTGCCTACACGTTTAATCCTTTTAAAGCCTACCTTATTCAGTACTAAAAAAAGGTATAAAATAATGATATTATATTAATCATAATTCATTACGGAAACCGAACTAAAATTTTCGGATATGAGAGTAAAATTAAAATTTTCTGTTGATCTACCAAAAAAAAAAAGTTAGAGCACTATTTTTTAACACAACTTATATAGATAATTCTTAAATTTTGCGGTAAGAAAATTGTATACAAACAATTAATTAATTCAAGTAAGTTTCAAAAGGAATTTCGAACTTTTACAAAGTTTTTTTTTATGTTTTAATTAAAACCTGTTTTAATTAAAAAAAACTAAGTCTTTTTTATTTGCATTAAAACCTCTACACTGAAACACAGACAATAGTCTTAATTCGTATTGTGGTTCGCACTGAGGCCACGTGTCATAAAAAGGGATTATTTGGAACCGCTCAGATGTAACGAAGTGTGCCCTTTAATCGTATACTCATTGATCTTCAATTGATTCTAATTAAACAATGCGCTTAGTATAACATGCGTTGAAAAATGGAGTCTATATATCTATATTATTAGTAAATTGATGTAAGTCACAGAAATATCTGGCTCAAAATGTAGTATCTGACTGGGATTACGACGCGTTAGTCAACCTTACAGAAGAGTACAGTTAGTTAGATAATACGACTTTAAAGTAGTAGTGTAAAAAAAAAATATGTATTACAAAGAGTCAAATTATGATGTAAAATTAAAGTTGTCTCAGTATAGAACCTTTGTTACTAATAATCTCCTTTTACCTGAGGTTGTCTGGAAGAGATCGCTTAAAGCAATAAGACCGCCTTTGCATGCTGTCATTGTAACTACTTTTTGTTTAATTTTATTTCTGTACTGTTGTTTTTCCTTTTTTACTACTACGTAAAAGTGCTCGATTATATGTATGCAAGAAGTAATAAATAAATTAATAAATTAATAGATAGCGAAAGTGCGAATTTATGATTAAAAAGTGACTGAAGTAACACTTCTTTATTTGCCTCTACAGTAATATAGGTACGAAACTCAGCTGTCTCTCTCTTTCTATTTTCACTAACTTCTATCTCCCTCTCAACTTCCGTTCGCCTCGCCCAATCACACTTTTCATAACGCTCTCGTCACACATTCACCAGCTTACTCCCCAAGTCAAGAGTTCATTAAGAAGTTTTACTTCAAAAACTAGCGTCCCTGTGGTGAGTAAGGTAGCTAGCGTTCCTGGACATGGTCGGCGGTAGGGTCGGCAACGCGCTTGCAATGTTTCAGTGTTGCAGGCGATACTCTACAGTATCCACTTACCAGCAGCGCAATCAGGCTCGTATACGACTAGTACACTAACATCCACCAATAAACTAAAGTTAGACTGACTATTTAATTAAGATCTGATGGTATTTTTTGAGTAATCTTTGATAACGAGTATTTATTTGACCTTTATGATAACGGGTATTGCTTTACCTACGTTGTATTACTGGTTGATAAAATTGTTTGCAAGCAAACATAATTATCTATGGATAATTTAGCTTAGCTTTATGGAATAGGCCCAGAAAAGACGAGGCTTTGAGTATTAAAGGGCTTTGTACGATATTATTCGGACTCTATAAGCAGTCAAAATCTTGTCTAATAGTAAATACATCCCTATATAAACTGCCCGTCGGTTCACACTTCAAATATTTTCTCATCCCATCATTCGGAATTAATCTGCCACGTGACTTTCGCAATCCGAATACTAAATACACTATTGTGTTACGATAAAGATGGGTAAAAGAGTGTAATTCTTTGACAGTAGTAAGTGTATGTTGTGTGTGTTAACAATTATTATAGTGTAAATGTTTTGATAGTAAATAGAGTCGCTATACAAATGTTCTGTTTGATGTCTATTACAATTTTATATGTATATATTTGTCAATTTTTGTATAGTTAAAATAGTCTCTTATACTTATATAACATTATAAATGTGAATGTAAGTTTGTTCGTTACGTTTACACTTTCACGCGAAAACTACTAAATCGATTATCATGAAACATTCTTGAGGGTATTAGAAGTAGCGTAGGATACGTTTTATTAAAACAATCAATTCAAGCTAAGCCACAGGAAATGCTCTATATAACTATAACTATATAATAAATAATGTCACATAGTGTTATTGGAATCGAAAAAAAAACCGACTTCATTCTACGTCGATAAGTAATACAGTGTAGGTCGTCGAAAAAATGGTTAATTAATACGCTTTATTAGGGATATCACAAAAACTACTCTCGGTTAAATTTAAATACGACTACATGACAAGCACTACTAGCTTTCGATTAAAGAAAGAATTATCAAAATCGGTACACTCAGTAAAAGTAATTAGGTAATTTACATAAAAATAACAGTCGAATTGAGAACCTCCTCCTTTTTAAGTCAGTTAAAAATAAATCCTTCTCCTAATAAAATTGTTGCAATTGCAAAATAATAGCATAATTAATTATTAAGGACACCCTCCGAGACGCCGCGGGGGTTAATTTGTCGGGTCAAAATATTTTGTTAGGGTGCTTTATCAATGTGATTTTGATGATCATGAAACACTGAGCCTGTAGTATTTGGATATGGTAGATTAATTTATACTTCTTTATTAATTGCTTACAAGGAAATATTTATTTATAATAAATGAAAGAAAAAAGATTGATAAAGAGTAACATAATAAGAATAAGGAAGTAAACGTTTTAATTACAATAAACAATTCTCAGATCATAAAAAGCATTATAAACATTTGTCAAGAGTAGAGCATCTGACAGCAAGTTACTGCTGTCATCAAAATGGCGGTGATCGACCATTTTTACGAATTTGATAACAAAATATTATTGCGTTAGATAACATATTTAATCTAAACTTTTTTGTACCTGTATATAAAAATTAAAAAAAATCGACTGATTATAAAAATTGAAAATATATCAGTTAAATTTGAAATATCAGGAATATACTACGCAAAAAAAAATATTGGCAGATTCATCTTAATAAATTACTATACTAAAACTAGCTGACCCCGCAAACTTTGTTTTGCCGTATATGATATTAACCCCCTTATGCCCCCCCCCCCCCCTTATAACTTAGAGGTATGAAAAATAGATGTTGTTCGATTCTCAGACTTATCCATTATGCACACAAAATTTCATGAGAATCGGTCAAGCCGTTTCGGAGAAGTTTAACTACAAACACCGCGACACGAGAATTTTATATATTAGATAGATGACACAATTAACAAACTCGTTGCAGTTACAATTTTACCGCATCCAAACTATTTTAAATTATTCATTATAATAGGCTTAGCACGTATCACTGCCTCTCGTGGGATACGGATCTTTGTGATAGGCCTTAATTTCATTCAAAGAACTGTTTAGGGCAGAATAAATTATGCAATTGTGAGTTTTATGACGATGAAATGAAATGAAAATGAAATTAAGTTAAATGAAAATAGCAATAATATCTACAATACAAAAACAAAGTCATAAAAAAAAATCAAGCAAAACAACAATTTTGAATGGGCACAGTTTTGCAGCTATAAATATATATGTTTACAGACATATTGGTTCGCTTGTTTCGTTTAACTTTATATCATATTCATTTACTTACTTTATATTTACTTTCTATTATACAAATAGCTTTTATTGATAACACATACAATAATTTTTTTTGTAAGTTTGTTAACAATAAATAATAATGTTTCATATTCAATAGAAGTACTAGAGTTTCTACTTAGTAGGAGTTTGCAGTTATTCCTTTCTCAATAAGACATAATAATACGTTTCAGGAGATCTGATTGAAGTCGTGAAATTAATTCAAAATCGAGATAGAATGACCACGTATCAACGCGTCCCTTATAATTTTACATGTAACTAGGTATATCTGAATATAAATGCAAGTAAAACCAAAATTTTTTTATTATTTTGTCTTTATAAAAACCCATTTATATAATATTACTAGCTGACCCCGCAAACGTTGTTTTGCCATATATGTTATTAACACCCTTAACCCCCCCCCCCCTTATAACTCAGGGGTATGAAAAATAGATGTTGGCCTATTCTCAGACCTACCCGATATGCCCACAAAATTTTATTAAAATCGGTCGAGCCGTTTCGGAGGAGTTCAATGTTTAACACCATGACACGAGAATTTTATATATTAGAGAGAGATATAGTAGGTTATCTGAGGTAGGGCACAGCAAGAAATATCCTGCTGAGAATCTGGAGCAGCCCGACTGGAGAAGTACCTAGACCTTACAGAAGATCATAGCTAAATAATACTGCTCTCAAGCAGTGTTGAGTTCCTGTGCTGAGTAAGGTGACCAGAGCTCCTGGGAGAAGAGGGTTTTAAGGCGGCGACGCGCTTACGATGCTTCTCATGTTGCAGGCGTCTATAGGCTACGGTAATCGCTTACCATCAGATGAACCGTACGCTTGTTTAGGGATCTAGCTGTATAAAAAAATAGTTGTGGAATTACTTTACATAAACACATTTTTACATTTATAAAAATAATTTGTTATAACTTTAGTAGTTCATAAAGTTACTATTATAATAATACGCTTTACGCGTTCATATTGAGCCTTCAATTTGGACAGAGGAATGTGAAATTTCGAAAACTTGCAATTTATAAAGAAGAAGTGCTGAATGCTAATATACATTTTTAAATTATTCATATAAATATATTAAATCAATAATAAAAAAAAAACATTACAGACACTTCAGTGTATTTTACACACACACGCATATATACTCTTTTGTTTATTATCATAGAAGTATATAGTATAAGCCTAGAATATATAATATATAGAAGTATATAGCCTTTGACAACATAACCTTAATAATGTTCAAACTTATAATTTAAATTATTTATGGTCAAATTTTTCGTCTACAATTCTGAATTTGAAACCAATTTTAATTTTTTTTGCTTTTTAAATCTATTTTGGTACATTTTCATTTTCATATGATAATAAATATCGTATTAATGTTACAATGTTATTTGTCGACAGTCTTCCATTACCTGTAATATTGCATTGCCCACCTTAGGAACAGATATTTGTATTTTAAAATATGCATGTATGCATTGTTTAGTTGTTTTAAATCATCAAACGCATCAAAGGACATTTAGGACCCTTTAAACTCGATTTTCCTTGAACTAGGCTATATTATTATAATGTACACACATAAAAACTCAAAAGGCCACCGCCTAATTGTTTCTCGAGTATTTTTTGCCGATTTTCGTTTCCTAAATGACACGCGAGCGTCGAAAAATCCGAAATTATACATCGCGTCCGCCCGTATGTATAATTTGGGACTATAATTCTGTAAGTTTTTTTTTTTAAATGTATGTTTGTATAATTATGAGCGGTTCGGACATCGTCGGATCTTTCCGGTTATTTTTTTTTCGACTTCCCGATTTTTTTGACGTGTCACATGTGTATTTGTTATTTCTAATGTTTGGATGTAAGTGAAATTGTTGTTTTGTTGTTAAAAAATAAAGGTTCTATTACTTAATGTTTATGTAATAACGCTAATATAAGTACCTATTAATTTTAAACTGAAAATAAAATTTATATACATGTTCTAATAAATAATACGATGACTTCACTTCACTTCAGCCTATCGTAGTCCACTGCTGGACATAGACCTCCAGAAGTTTGCGCCAGAAATGGACTCATGTGTTTTGCCCATAGTCACGTAGTCACCTCGCTGGGCAGGCGTATTGGTGACCGCAGAGTGAGTTTTGTCGCACCGAAGACTGTTGCCCGTCATCGGCCTGTGTATTTGAAAGCCAGCAGTTGGATAGTTATTCCGCCATCGGTCGGCTTTTTAAGTTCCAAGGCGGTAGTGGAACTGTGTTATCCCTTAGTCGCCTCTTACGACACACACGGGAAGAGAGCTATATTCTTTACTGCCGTAGCCACACAGTAATATATAATAAGATAATAATGCGATATATATATATATATATATATTTAATTTTTATTTTTTTAATAAAAAATCAATTACGCCATTTTATGTTTTGTTTCTTAATTTAATACAATTAAAAAATTCTTAGTATCCAGCACGAATAAAAAGCTTTAAATATATTTAAAGCTTAAAAAGCTACTAAATATATTTATAAGTAGGTATCTAAAAACACATTAAAAACATTTCCCATTTAGAGAAAATCTATTTAAAAAACATTCGCTCCATCGATGAAACCGTCAAATTGCTCAAGTGCCCTCGAGTGCTCTAGCTCGGGCATTCGAATGCTCTAGTCGGGCTCGAGTGCCCGAGAGCTTGAGTGCCTTTTGTTTCAGGGCATTGTTTCAAATTTGTACCGCCATCTTTGTTTCCTGTTGCTATTGTCGCGGCCACAAGTTAATTATGCCATCTGTCATTGCTATTCGATTATAGTTTTATTATATTATTGTCTTTTTTTCGTGGTTTAAAAATATAATTTTGTGGTTTGTTTTGTTTCAATTTTTTTTCGTTATTTTAAATTTCGAAGTGAAAATTTATAACGGGTGGTTCATTGAAATATAGCGAAGAGTAAATTTTATTGTTATTATTTTAAGTAAAGTTTTTGGAACACTAATTTTTTTTTGTCTTTATTTAGTTACGAGAAATAAAAATAAATGAAATAAAAAAGGTTGAAAAACATAGGTAATGACTAAATAAATGAAATTCCAGCCATGAAACAAATCAATTAAAGATTGTCTAAAATATTTATTAGTTTATAATTACAATCTAAAGTTAAATCAAAACTGACACTAGGTAAACAAGATTTTTGATTCATAATATGTATTTAAGAATAAAATAATATTAATTTTAAAATTTTATCATTAAATATTTATAAAATTTAAACGAAAAAGTATTGACAAAAGTTAAAACAATATATTTATATAAAAACAACCATCAATATAACATTATAAATTTTAAATTCTGCATCGCGCTATTAACATTTTCAACGCTTGTAAGTATATATACAAATGTAAGTGTCCAATAGTCGTACTCGCTTCGGCAGTACATATACTAAAATTGGAACGATACAGAGAAGATTAGCATGGCCCCTGCGCAAGGATGACACGCAAAATCGTGAAGCGTTCCACATTTTTTGAAGATTTGAACAACAAAAATTAAAGATTAATTTATTGGTGTTAGATATGCTTTTTTAACGATAGGATAAAATATATTTATTAACAAAATTGTCTCAACATGAAACTCATTTCTTTATGAGATGTTGTAAAAGATTTTCCAGACTCCGTTTGTGCTTACTTAAAGAGATTGCTATCTCTCTATTCATGTTAATCCGAGTATGAATAGAAATTTCTACCTACGTTTTACGTCGTTTACGTCGTTACATTTTAACGTCGTGTTACGTCCTACCTTACGTTTTTGTAGCTTATTATAATTTTATTTATAAAATTATTCTAATAATAAGGACGTTATTTTTATTATATAGATAAAGTTATTTTTATTATATAGATACATATTATTAGGGTTCAGAATCGAGAAATCCCGGTACCGAAAAAACCGACATTTCCCGGTTCTTTGGTCAGTTAAAAAGAACGGGAAATCAAATTGCAGTCCCGGTTGTTTCGATACTTTAGGGATTTTTTTTCCGGAAATTTCGGGAACTAGAAATACAAACTGGGTATCCATATGATGAGATGTCATGTTTCTATCTCAAAAGAGCTTTTTGGCCGATCAAGTCTTTCAGATATGAATGCCGAGTGCCAGCTTCTCCTTTACCTTTAATGGGGATTTAAATCCTGCGGTACTTCATCAATGGTGTTCGAAACTGAGGAAAAGTACATTAATATCAAAGTCAATAAGAATAGGTCATTGTTGCAATTTGTCTTGCGATCGCTTCATTTTGTTATTTTTTTTTTATCCAATTAGGTTTGGATATTAATTTATAGCGTAGCGTGCAGGTTACCTTGGGCTGTGGTTATGGTGGTTGCAAATGTTTATTCATAATAAACTTTATTTTGTATGCACTGTTTAATTTATTTTTAAATATCGTTTAAGCTTCTTTGCATGACGTAATTTTGAGAAGTTAAAATTATATGGATTAAGCTGTGCTATGGTTTATCTATACTAATATAATAAAAATGAAAAGTTTGTTTGTTCGAACGCGCTATAATCAGGAAATTCTGATTCGAAATTACTAATTGTGCCCCGTGTTTTCGTGGCGTAAATTTGAGTAAAAAATCGCCCATCCACTAGGCCAAAGAACAAAGGATTAGATAACCAGTGTACTTACTAAAGTTCCATTACAACTTGAGTCACTGTGCACCGCGTTATTTGAAGAAAACACATTCTAAAATATAGCATATACCCTTCCTCGGTAATTGGGCTATCAAACATCAGCAGTAGTTCTTAAGAAGTGCGTTTAAACAAACAAACAAACATTTCAGTTTTATAATATTAGTCGATATAGATATGTCTACAATGTGCTAACGTTCGGTAAATAATTGAAGCTTTGGTTTTAGTTTTCCATACAGTTACAAGGGAATATATTTGTATTATGTATACCGACTGTCCGACGATGAAATTGACGAGGGTGGCAGGCCAGGTCACGAGTGGTCAGATCGTAAAAATAGGTCAAGTAATAGTGACACGGTTTGGTAGATATTATTTATTATTTAAGGTTTTAATGAGTAAAAATAACAGGCACCTACATTCTTTGATTATTATGTAATAATAATTTACAAGTTTTCTATATTAAATTTAAATTAAGTCTAGTATTGAAGCTTATAATCTAAACAGATGAGATTTATTTGTTTGTAATGTATACTCTTTAAACAATTTAATCTATTTATTTATTTATTTTAAAAGCACACTTACAACATACATATATAAAATTTAAAATTAAACAATATATAATAACAAAGTATCTGATATGCATGTCACTTACAAGTGTACATAACATTTTGGAATACAATGATTAAAAGCACAAAAAATCATAAATAATTAAAATATTTGAACTTTAGATATACCTACATACAAAAAAATGTGACACCCCATCATCATCATAACCAAAATAATCAAAATTAAAAATAAAGAACATATTATTATCATATACATTAATAAAATTAAAATTAATAAAATTAAAAAAAAAATTAAACATTTCGTACATTAATAATTAAGAATAGGGAAACAACAAGACTCAAATTAAGATATGCAAAAATTTCAAATAAAGAAATTAAAATTAAAATTATTGTAAAATAAATTAAAATAAATTAAATATTTTTTAAAACTAATCATGCATTTCATCTATATTATATTAACTCTAATATTAACTACAACTTGGTCGGCAAACAAGCGTACGGCGGCTCATCTGATGGTAAGCATAGCTTAGGAAGTCTGCAACACCACAAACATCGCAAACGCCTTGCCGATCCTACCAACAATCCTCAGAGCCAGGAGCTCTGGCCGCCTGCCTCACCAGCCCTCACCTCAGCTGTGCTCATCTGTAAGGTCGAGGTACTTCCCCAGTAGGGCTGCTCCAGATTTTGAGCAGGCTATTTTCTGCTGTGCTCATGCTCACTCAGTTAATGTTAAGTATTTAATGCTTATATGTTATTTAATAATCTATAAAACAATAAATAAAATAATGGAACTATAACGTTATATACTTTATAAAAAAGTCAAATTGAATTGCCTCTATTCATAAAGTCGGTTAGAACCTCACCTAAAACTCGCATTATTTTTGTCACGCATTTAAAAATACACAAGGATTTCTATTTCAACAAAAACCGAGACAAGTTCAATATGTATTCTACAAAATAAATTCTTTTATATAATTGGTGAATACCCCACCCTTATGTACGCTCCGTTGCCATGGCGACCGACAGGGGCGTTCTGCCTAAGAGGGGATGGTAGCACGTGAAATTTTGTAATAAAAATTTCATTACTTAAATGTATTATTTATTTATGAAGATAATATAAATATGTGTTGATTTAGTGACGTAGTATTTCAAGCAAGATATTATCAATTTTATAACAAAATACAGTTTTTTGTTTAAAGAGTAAGTGCAGAGATTATTGTCGACTCTTCTATATAATCCATATATATCTATACAATCTATATAAATCTATATAAATCTAATAAATATAAAAGTGCCTTGTCGAATAAAACTTTCTTTAATCAACTTTGGTTTGACAGGATTTGGAATTGTTTTGTTTCTGTCGGATGATAGGTTTTGAAGTTGTTGATTGTTTTTTTAGAATTACTAGTTGTCCGGACAGACTTCGTTCTGCCAAAAGTTAATAGTAAAAAAAAATAAAAATCTTTTTAATATTAATTATTATTAATTATTTTTATTTTAATACCTTTCGTGGTCCTGAACATACAAAAAATAAATTAGAAGAATTGGTCGAGTTATGCGCTTAGCAACATTCATTTTTAACCGACTTCCAAAAAAGGAGGAGGTTCTCAATTCGACTGTATTTTTTTTTATGTATGTTACTTCAGAACTTTTGACTGGGTGGAGCGATTTCGACAAATTTTCTTTTAATTGAAAGGTGGTGTGTGTCATTTGGTCCCATTTAAATTTATTTGAGATCTAACAACTACTTTTCGAGTTATATCTAATATTGCGTTTTTACTTGACGCTTTTTTTGTCGATCTACGTTGTATTACACCGCATAACTTTGTACTGGATATACCGATTTTGATAATTCTTTTTTTGTTGGAAAGGGGATATTTCTATTTTGGTACCGTGATAAGGAAACCAGGATCTGATGATGGGATCCCAGAGAAATCGAGGGAAACTCCGAAAATCCGCAATAAATTTTTACTGGGTTTACCGATTTTGATAATTTTTAATTTAATAGAAAGCCGATGTTTATAATGTGGTCACATATAAATATTATCGAGATCTAATAACTAATTTTTGAGTAATCTTTGATAACGCAGTTGCTTGACTATTTTTTCGTCGATCTGCGTTGTATTACTTGTCGATGTAATTGAAGTCGGTTTTTTTTTTCGTTTGCGAGCAAACACAATTATTATTTATGTAGAAGATTATAATTAGAGTTAAAAAAGTTTAATTAAAAGCCTTTTTCAAATGTTATGACGTGTAATACAAGCTTTGTGTAGTTAACGGCACGGATATTGCGCCATCATCATCATCATCATGTCCTCCATCCAGGTGAACTGATGATCATAAGAAGGCAGCGGGAAGTCGGTGGATTCAGAGGGTGCAGGACCACGATAGGCGAATATTAGGGGAGGCCTATATCCAGCTGGATGAATGGAAGGATTATTAACTTTTTTGTACTTAACAAAAGTTTCTTAATTTCAAATTTTCTGTTTACGACTCATGCATGATGCGCAAAGCGGTTCCCACTCAGTCGCTGAACGCTCAATATCTGTACCTACCTATGCCATAATTTTACATGTCGGCAAGTTTGCCCAGAGAATGTTGATATAAAAAATTTGTTTTATTTATATATTAATAAGTGAAGTAAAAACTTTGTACCCTTTTACGAAAATTGTGCGGACAGAGGAGTATGCAATTTCGTACACTTATAGTTTATATAGAGAAGGAGTGCAGAATGCTGATATTTTTTAAAAAAATGTGTATAAAAATATATTAAATCAACGAAAAAAACATTACACACACTACCATGTATTTGACACACACACGAATATCATACTCTATTGTTGATTGTCAAAGTCTATAGTCAAACTGAATTTTTTTAAATAAAGGTTCTTTATTTTCATTATATGTTTATTTTTAATTTTTTTTACTTTTAATTATGGTCGATATTTCTTTTTATTTATATTTTATTCGTGGGGTTTTTTTTTTTTTTTTTTTTTATAAATAAAGTTATGTCCACAGGCTTAAAGTGCCCATGCTTTTGTTATTCCGATTTTGAGTTTTATTACTGATCGTTTACTTGTTACACTACTGCAGCTTTATATATTCGTGTGGTTAACAAGCGCATAGCTCGAGAACGTCTACAACGTTAATTTTTTTATCTTATAAATTATTAGAATATTCTTACGGAAAGAAAATTTACGGAATTCACGCAGTTTTTACTTTATTTTATAAAACGTAAGGATTATTTAAACATGCGTGCGTTTCACAAACAGGATACCTTTGTGTACCCGATAGTTGATTCGTTGTGTCAACTATCGGGTTGATTAATTTGTTATTTAATTGAATATTTCGATAAAGGTTGTTTTGACATCTTCGTCTCCGAGAGAGAACTAGTAAAGCTGTTGGTCATTCTTATTAGTAAAGAAGTTAGTTGAGGGGTTGTCCATGAAATACTTCGCAAATGAAGAGGGCGATCTTAGGTTAGTGTGAGAGATAGAGTTAGAGAGATATCACAGGAGTAAGATATTTTTATGTACTTCAAAATAATAAACAATAAAGTATGTATGTGTGTGTGTAATTTACACATGACAGAAGTGAAACTTTTGATAAATCAATTTCGTAAGCTGTTTTTAATCACGAAATCATTTATAAGAATAGGGCTTAGCTTTTGTGACGTTATATATATTAGGTGATCACAGAATTTATGACTTCAGCAGGCGTGACAGAGGAGGGAGGGATGAGGACGGTTCCAAATGGTAACATTTAGCGTGACGTATTTCTGGACAGCCTTACCAGACTTTAGAAGAAAACCTAGTCATACATTTTCCCAAATATTTCTCCGATACTTTTCCTACAAGTTTCCCTTGCACCCTTATTTATTTCACCCCTAACTACCTTCTAGTTTTGTTTCAAAGTATTATAAATGCGCTCGCAGTCAAATGAAGAGCGGATTTATATTACTCGTTCGGTCTAGGGTTCCACAGAGCGAGGAAACATTGAATAATATTTGATTAGTTGAGGGGTAAAGGGAATTTACAATTAAGTTTGACTGAACTTAAAATGGCGATCGATGTATTGAAGTATAAAAAGAGAAACTGTTGAGTGTCTTGCCGATTCTTCTGAGCAGAATCATTCCGAATCGGTTGCAAGATCACATTACCTATCATTACATAGTATAAAACAAAGTCGCTTCCCGTTGTCTATTCCTATGTCTTTAAAACTACGCAACGGTTTTTGATGCGGTTTACTTTAGTGATTAGAGTGATTCCAGAGAAAAGTTTAAATGTATAATACATAGACGCCGCGATGGCGCAACGGTTACAGCCATGGATTGTACCTGTTGCGCTGGCGGTTACGGGTTCGATCCCCGCACACGACAAACATTTGTATTGGCCATACAGGTGTTTGCCGTGGTCTGGGTGTTTGTGCAGTCCTTGTGGGTCTCCCCACCGTGCCTCGGAGAGCACGTTAAGCCGTCGGTCCCGGTTGTTATCATGTACACCTGATAGCGATCGTTACTCATATTAAGGAATATGTCCGCCAACCCGCATTGGAACAGCGTGGTGGATTAAGCTCTGATCCTTCTCCTACATGGGGAAAGAGACCTATGCCCAGTAGTGGGATATTACAGGCTGAAGTGTATAATACATGCATAATATAGTAGAGGAACACTGATAGTTTTTGCAACCGTGCGAAGCCGGGACGAGTCGCTAGTACCTGATAAAATACTGTAATTACTGTGCACAGCAACTATATGACACGATCAGGATTCAGCATATAACATCCCACTGTTGCGTTGGGATGATTTCAAAAACTTCTTTACTGAGTGCTTACTTTACGGTAATTCATTTTTTTTCTTACTAGCTGTGCTCCGCGGTTTCACATTATTTGAGAAAAAAACAACTTATTATAATACCATAAAATCTATAGCTTTCCTTGGTAAATAGACTATGTAAAACAAAAATAATTTTTCAATTCGGACCAGTACTTCCTGAAATTAGCGCCTTCAAACAAACTTTTCACCCTTATAATATTAGTATAAAATAATAAATACGGAACCCTCCTAAATAAAATCGCATCGAAATGTATTCATTCTGCTAAAATATTTTTGTTCCGCGAATCCACGTCGCTTTCACTGCCGTTGGAATACTCAACTCTTTCTATTTATAAATAACTAGCTTTTTAAACGCGGTTTCACTTGTTTCTTCATTTAATATTTATATATGACTAGCTGAGCCCGCAAACGTTGATTTGCCATATATTTTATTAACCCCTTTAACCCCCTCCCCCCTTATAGCTTAGCGGTATGAAAAATAGATGTCGGCCGATTCTCAGACCTATCCGATATGCACACAAAATTTCATAAAAATCGGTCCAGTTATTTCGGAGGAATATTGTAACTAACATTGTGACACGAGAATTTTATATATAAAATAAGTAGGTTCTGTATAGTTTAGTTAAACACCTAATCGATATAAAATAATCACGTGTATGAAAATGTTCTATAAAATTTGTTTTCACTAGGAGAAAAGATTTAATGAGCGTTTTTTTTTGCGTTGACGAAATGAAGCGTTGAAGCGTTGACGAAATACAAATAAATCCTTTCGGTGGATCTTCATTGGGGTACTAGTACATTGCTTGAAATTCCCAGCAGCCCGACTGAACAAGTACCTCAACCTTATAGAAGATAACAGCCAAGTAACATTGCTCTCAAGTGTAGTGTTCCTGTGGTAATGTTACCGGAGCTAATAAAAGGGTTAGTTGGGCAACGCGCTTTCTATGGTTCTGATGTTGCAGTTACTAAATTTACAGTAGATATATAATTTTTTTTACAACCTTGATATACCATGGAATAATTTACCTTGATTAATTTTTTTTTATAGTTGTCCCATTATTTACAGAGTCAGCAAAACTTAAAATTTTCACAAAAAGTACGATAATTTAAAATTCATGCGTTTGACAGTTCGCAAGACGGGACAGCTACCTACAGTACCTACCCATAATAAAACCGCAAAGTTGCTAATTCTATAATTAATGAAATTAAAAAAAACATATAAGTATATATATATAGTACAAGCTTTTACCCGCGGCTTCGCTCGCATTGAATTTGTTTTTTAATAAAAAGTATCCTATGTTACAACACAAACAAACTTACATTCACATTTATAATATTAGTAGGGATTGTGAAGAGCTAGCTTTTATTATTTCGTAATAAAGAAAAAATATTAATAAAAAATAAATCAAATGTAATCTACTCGAAATAAGAAATAGGAATCACATACCGACCGTCGGCGTCAATTGAACTTAACCATTACTACACCGAAACTTTCATTACTTCAACCGCCTTAAAAAAAGGAGGACGTCATCAATTCGATTGTATTTTTTATGTTTGTTATTTCAGAACTTCATACTGAGTGGACCAATTTCGGTGATTCTTTTTTCAAATCGAAACAAGGACCATGCTTTTAATATGGTCCATTCTCGTAAAATAAATTTAATCGAGATCCGACAAGCATTTTTCGTGTTATATCTAATGCGTATTTAATAATAATAATAATAATACAATAACAATACACTTTATTGTACACCAAAAACAGAAATAAAATATAGCAAAGAAAGTAAGATTTTAACGATCTATTAGGTACAAAATGCGGACTTATCGCTAAAAAGCGATCTCTTCCAGGCAACCTAGGGCAAAGGCAATATTTACTTGACTTTTTAATTTACCTACGTTGTATAACTTTTTGATGGCTTGTATTACATTTTTCATTTAAGTAGATAAGAATATAGATACACTAGCTGTACCACGCGGTCTCGGTCGCGAAATTTCAATGGGATTGTCGGGACACAAAGTAGCCTATGTGTTCCGTACCAAGTTTCATTAAAATCGGTTCAGTAGTTTTTGCGTGAAAGACTAACAAACATACATACATATATAAATCATCAAAAACTTACGTATTTATAATATTAGTAGGATAATAATAATTAGTATATAGGCCCACAAAAAAAGTGCTCTGTACCCTTAATCAGACTCGTTTGAGCTTATGTATTATGATGTGCTGAATCCGAATTTAGGGCCCATTCGGTCCTATACCTCCTAATTTTGAGTAAATTTCAAAAAACCGCCAAAATTGGGTAAAAATCTCATTTTTTTTGAACTAGCTCAAGTATGTATCTTTTGACTAAAGGTTCAATAATACGAAAATTTCGTAATTGGGTTCAGCGCATTGAAATACATAAGAACTATATACTACTGTGTTATACTAGCTGACCGGGAGAACTTCGTACTAAATTTTTTAAAATTATTTTTTTTACATTCCTTATTTTGACAATTACGAACACAAAAAATCCAAATCGGCCCAGTCATACACAGTACATACATACATTTCGGCAATTTTTACTTATACAGATAAAGAAAAACTTTAGTAGGTAAGCATATCTAATCACCCCATCAAATTTTGTATGGATTTAAATAAGTAAATAAAAAAAATACACGAGTAGGTAGGTACAAAGAGTACCTAACCTACCTCTGTATGTACCTATCTGTTATGTTTGTCAAACAATAAATATTCTGTCATATTAAATCTTATTTATAAAAAAAAAAAAAATTCAATTAATTATTTCGTTAAACAAAATAATTCTTTGCAATTTTTTTTTGTTTAAAAGTCCTTTTTATAAGAAATATTATTATAAAATTAAACTGATTATTATATTACATATTAATTATCAAAATTAATTTCTAAAATATAACAAATATGGAAATATTCACGCATAAATTTAATAATAATACGCTTAATCTATTTTAATGTAACCCGACTCCATGCTTTATATTTTCATAGTAAAACATTTTAAATTAGCTATCTGTTTCGTTTTAACATACACTTTGTTACTATAAATAACAGGGACAGCAACATTCCGTCATTTCCCACTAACATATTATAATGATATGCAATACGACCCTCTTTTACCGCCCCTCTCTGTCTATTACAATATTTTACGCTCGCCATCTCAGTATTGAATTTTGATACTTGCGGCATCATTTACATTTACACCTATTACTCTGCTCCTATACGTCATAGGAAGATGTTTAACAGCCTATCACATTCGTTGATAAATAGCATATCTATAGATAAAAGAAGTTTTCTAATCGGATTAGTAGTATTAAAGATAAGGGTACAAAAGCAAACACACTTTTGATATTTACTGCATTATTATAGACGAGAGGAAACGAGATGTCTATATTTCACTCAGCTTAGATTCAACTGGCATTATACTGGGAGATGACCAGCATAAAATGGCCTCCCCACATCCAGTTTTTTATAAATTTTTAGGACGTTTTAAGGGGAGTAGGGGTCACGGTGTTCTGGTTAGGCCATGGTAATTTTTCATGGTTGGTAACATGATGGATAGACGTGCTATAAATTTTATTTACATTGAGATGACAGAACGTTAATGTTATTTTAATGGTTTCGTGTGATTTATTTGCTTTGCTATGGAGAACTGAATTTATTTTTGTGTGTTTTATTGGATTAATTTATGTATCGTTAATAAAATATATGATTAGATAAATATATTATTTAGTAGGTATATGTCTTTTAAAATTATATACCTAAGCTTATTTTAAAATTAAAAAAAAAAAAAATTGCACACGGTCAAAGAGCCGCGGTGGCTCAGCGTGTGGATAAGACACGTAGCCGACGGTAGCGGTTACAAGCCCGAGTCAGTATTGTTGTGAAGGGATTGAGATTAAATCTGCATATTTTGGAGGAAATGTCGAAAGATGTGTAGGTAACGAACCTACATAAGAATGTTAGGTTCTCGTTTTTTTAGTTTTTATAATTCGTTGTATCTGTGAATGCAGTGTTGCTTGTAACTAGAGAAGCAATAGTCACCAAACTGCTTTTTATTATTGAATAATTGTTTTTATTGTTTATGGAATAATTGTTTTTATTGTCTGTCAATCTGTCAAATTGTTTTTATTGTTTACTTTGTTAGGTACCTTTGTTTTAAAAAAAATAGAACTATGGCGGATTACGTTATCATCATCATCGTATATATTAATACGCTAAGGTTAAGATGTTTGCCTCCCTTTTTAGAAAAAACCTCACAATTAATCCACATAAATTATATATCATTTTATAGATAAACGCTTGCTCTACCGGCATCAATAACTAAAAAATCTACTATTGCTATTGTTTTTGTAAATTAATTAATTATTAAAATTATTTAGTGCGATTTATTCGCACGGGTATTGCTAGTATTCATAACATTGATTTTTGGCCTTTAATTACTTGAAATATTAATGATATAAAGCTGCTAAGAATAAGATGTTACGAAATAAGTATTGATTTAAAATCTAAACTAATAATATAAATCTAAAAAGTTTGTTCGTTTGTTTAAACGCGCTAATCGTAGGATAGTTCGAATTGAAAAATTATTTTTAACCGACTTAAAAAAATATGAGGAGGTCACTCAATTCAAATATATATATTTTATGTATGTTCGGGGATAACTCCGTCGTTTATGAACCGATTTTGATAATTCTTTTTTTGTTAGAAAGGATATATTCCTAGTTTAGTACCATGATAAGGAAACCAGGACCTGATGATGGGATTCCAGAGAAATTGAGGGAAAGTCTCCAAAATCCGCATAACTTTTTACTGGGTGTACCGATTTTGATGATTTTTAATTTAATCGAAAGCCGATGTTTATCATGTGGTCACATTTAAATTTCATCGAGATCTGATTACTTTGGAGTAATCTTTGATTATGCGTATTTACTTAACTATTTTTTCGTCTACCTAAGTTGTATTACTTGTCGATATAACTGAAGTCGGTTTTTCTTCGTTTGCCCGCAAACACAATCATTGTGTTGGATAACCCATTTACAGGCTATAGGCTATTTTTTCCTTTAAATAAAATTATCGCACATGAAACCGCGGGGCAAAGCTAGTATTAGTATAAAAAGATAAAAAAACCACAACACTGCTTTTCATCAAAATCGTGTAGGTTAATAACCGTTTATCGGGCTATACGAAAATATTTTAATCTAAAAATGTAAGTAAAGTAATTTAAAATTAGCTAACTCTTCCGCGTAGTTCAACCCGTGTTTTTAGTTATTAATCATATCAATCTTAGTCGAGCTAAAGTCAAAAAGGCAGATTTTTGAAAACGTGTGCCTATTCTTTCTGTCAGTCTGTTCAGTTGGGTCAAAGCGCGTACCCGCGTACTAGGCCTGCCTATGTTGTTTCTTTCGACATTTTTCTATGACTCAAAGCGGAATATTTTATATTGTCTTACGTTTTCCAATTAGCTTTTAAATAAATTAAAGTTTATTTATAAAAAAGTGTGCAATTCACACCCGGCAGAAGTGAAACTTCTGAATAACGATTAATTATTAAAACACTATGTAATACAAAAACAATGCTTAGTAGACGAGAGTGGAGACGCTATGAAGCATCGCACAGACAGTAGTTTGTAATGTATCTCATTCCCTTATTATCTCATTTTCGTTTTGTCGAGTTTCAAATCACAACGGTTCTAAATAAGTTTCACTTCAAAAAATTTTAAATAGCTAAGCTTACTTATTACTCTACATTAGATTATGTATATAAATGATAACAATGTGTAGGCTTACTGGCGCTGTCCTTTTTGGAAGATATGACAGAATATTTAATATTTGATGTATTGAAGTTATTTTAACAGTAGAATTTCTTCCAGATTCCTCTCATTCATATTTAGATTTCAAATCGGTGGTAGCTTCATATTAAATTTAATTACTTCATATTAAATTTAATTCATTAAAAATATGTATTGAATGCTTTGTAAAATGACAAATTAAAAAGTAATTTTGAAGCCCACTTGAACGACTTTTTTACGACTGACGAAAAATACAGGCTCAGTAAAGAAAACACAATTGATAAAGAATCTAAACGATGCAATTTTATACTATAAATATTTTTACGAATTTATTTGAGAGAAATTAGCTATGTACTAAACTAACTCTTAATTAAAACTCTTTAGGAAAATTTATATTATCTGTGTAAAATGATTTACAATAGGAGAAGAGTCAATAAAATCTATAATATAGGTCTCTTTAGATTCTGCAATACATTTATACTAATATTATATACAAGAAAAATTTATTTAATGTTTGTTATGGGTAAATTTAAATAACTGGACCGATTTCCGAAATTCTTTTACAGATAAATGCTACGTTATCATTGAGTGTTATAGGCTATATTTTACACGAGAAAATGGAACGGACAAAATCGTGAAATCTATGTGGGTGAATCTGCGGCTGAAAATCAGATAAGAAGTCGTGTATATATATGACCACTATTGAGAATATAAAACGAATATACGAGTATATAAAGAACTTCTAAAGATCGGTAGACAGAAAAAAAATATTTTTGAATTTGGAATAACCTGGTTCTTTGTTTGTTTCGTTAACAGCGAAAAGTCGCTACAAAAAAAAAAAAAAAAAAACTTAAAATTTAGTAACGGTGATCAATTATTTTTCATTCAATGCTTTTGATTAACGAAATACATAATAGTATCAATTGGAAGTGGTCATAAAAATCAACAAAGGCCGTTAACAAGCGAATCATTCCAGTAGTTTAAACGTTAAAATTATCTTACTACAAGGACCAATCATTTCACGCGGGTAGTTTTCGAATCAGCGCCATTGTGAAGCTTCAGTCGAGCGTGAACGCTCGCGGGGGTAAGACGTGGGGTGTGTGTATTTTCTGAAGGGGGAAATGTAAAAATGCGTGCTATTTTATTGGGGTAATTTTTTCTCTATTTTTATGAATAATGGTACAGCCATTTTTTTCACCCTTTTTGGAGTTAGTAAGAAAGATATATGGACTATAATATATATATATATATATATATATATATATATATATATATATATATATATATATATATATATATATATATATATATATATATATATATATTGACAATATTTGCAAATTTTAATGTGGTTATAAGCGGGTTAACTTAACTTTTTCGGTTACAAATAATTTAAATGAAATAAATGAATTTACATCTAGATTGATTGGTTATATAAAGATAATTCGTAACAGAAATGTTTTCTAGGCGGTTCCAATATAATCTACATCTAATTTTTATTAATTTAGATAAATGTAATCACGAAGTTAACACTTTTTTTAAGGAACACAAAAATACTTTGAGCAGTATTATTTTCTGTAAGGTTGAAGTACTTTCTAAGTCGACCGGCACTAGAACTGGAGTAAGAGTTTCCCTGATGTGCTCAATGATGATATTGATTGATTTAGCCTGCAACATCCCACGGCTGATCATAGGCCTCGTTCTCCGTGCAGGAGATGAGTTGGAGCTTAGAAAATAACTATCGTTGTCAGGTGTACATGATAACAACCGGGGCCAACAGCTTAATATACTCTCCAAGGCACGATAGGGAAGCTTACAATGACGGGCCTCCAGACCTGAAGAAATATTTCTACAATATACATATCCAATCCTAGCGTAAATCGAACCCAGAACCGTCGGCGTTAAGGCTCTCGCACATGTACCACTAAATCAGAGCGATGCTAATATAACACTATGAAGATATATATATATATATATATATATATATATAATTACCTGGCTCGTTTTATTGTAATTTAATTTCTTTCAAAAAAGGTTGTGTGTTACAGCACTAATCTTGTTTTATTATGGTTTGATTTTTATCACATGTAATTGAAGTAATTGCGTTGTAATAAATTTAATAAAATACTGCAACATATTTTATTGAAAGAGTACCGTCACAAACTAGATATAAATATAAAAATATGCAAAAAAAAAAATTAAATGCAGTTTTTCTTAACATAGACATAGACATCTTCGTGGATTCATTAAGCCAATTTAAGGAAAAATAATTAAAGTGTTGATGGACTTTGATATCTAATTGTAATAGTTTTGTTTTTTCTGTCTCTCTATTTTTTAATGTAAAAAATGTTATTTATTCGGTAAATTACGCAAATATGATTAATCTCTGATTACAGTAGCGTTCTAAGAATTTTGTGCAAACCTTTGATTTAAGTGCAAGTATAACTTAGTGGTATTGTTTTAATGTAGAAAGCTTTTGTATGTACTTAGTTGGCATGCCTTTATTTAATAAATAAATAAATAAATAAACATCGACATTTTATAAAGGTAGGGTAAGGTAGGGTAAGGTAGGGTACAGCAGCAAATATCCTGAATTTTTTCCATACATAAAGTGTACCCTAATTATTTTTCAGTAGAATAGCTAAATCATTTTGCAGCCGAACTAGGAGTACTTGTGCTTCAGCTGTCAGCGCCCTCCACACGGTTACTCATTACGTTAACATATTATTGTTTCAAATTAACATAAAATAAAGATTGACAAATATAAGAAAATCGAGAAATAATACTAAATTATAAATTGCTCCTATCTGGACTGGGAAAGTTTCTCAACGGTACAGAGGATCACAGGTAAATAATATTGCTTTCAATTGTGTTGTGTTCCTGTGGTGAGTAAGGTGACAAGAGCTCCTGGGGTCGGGGTTAGGGTCGGCAACGCGCTTGCAATGTTTCTGGTGTTGCAGGCGTCTATAGACTATGGTATCTGCTTACCATCAGGTGAAACGGACTTTTGTTTGTCACCTTATAGTAGCCTACAAATAAAAAGTACAATTAAATCTTAAAAATATATATACCTATCTATGTATAAATGCATAAAATAATAATGATGTGTGTGTTTTAATCCAGATTAATAGATACAAATAATATATGAAACACAAAAGCCTATCGCAGTCCACTGCTGGACATAGGCCTCAACAAGTTTACGCCAAAAACGACGTAAACTCATGTGTAATTGCCCATAGTCACCACGCTGGGTAGGCGGGTTGGTGACCGCGGGGCTGGCATTGTCGCACCGAAGACGTTACTTCCCGTCTTCAGCCTGTGTATTTTAAAGCCAGCAGTTGGATGATTATCCCGCTTTTTAAGTTCCAAGGTGGTAGTGAAACTGTGTTATCCCTTAGTCGCCTCTTACGACACCCACGGGAAAAGACAAGGTGGCTATATAAATCGAACCAGTACTTCCTCAGATAAGCGCGTTTAAAAAAAATCAAACTTTTCAGCTTGATAATGTTATAGTATATAGTACGTATTGGGACAGAGATAGTTGATAATATTTAGACATTCCTTTTGGATTATATTAGAGCTGTACTCGAAGAAACCGATACTTTAATTTTGTTTTACATAAACTTTGTTTTAACAATAACGAACGAAACGAAAAGAATTAAATTTAAAATTAAAAAAAAAACCCGACACCCCCATCCCCCAACGCGATGTATTTTTTTTGAATTATTAATACTCGTACATACTTAGGTACTTTAAGATTGAGTTTTTATTTTATACTTTTTATAGGTACACTTATTATAATGTAGATTTTGTTTCTCCCCACCATATTTGCAGATACTAGATATTTTCCCCACTTTTACCCCCAGGGTTTTTTCAGGGCTCAACAGATTTACATTGAACATATTATTTTGTAATGTGCACGTGATGCCCTTTCATTTGAGACCCCACTAGATTAGATTTGCAGACATTCGGACCCTCTTTGTGCGTCGGGGGTTAAAAAAAAGAATTATTCGGTGCAGTCTTGTATTTTTATCTATATAGACTGCATATTTAAGGTATTTATGTGGTCGAAATCGACCATAATTAATTTAAATTATAAGTTTAACCAATATCAAGTTTTGTTGTCAACGACTCTATTTTTAAACGGTTTTATTTAGCTCACCCCGTTTGTTTTATTTATTATAATAGGTAATAAATAAATTAGGAAATGGGTGTGTGTGTGTGTCAAATACATGGTAGTGCGTGTAATATTTTTTTTAATTAATTAAATGTATATTTTATATATAATTTAATATTATTAGCATTCTGCAATCCTTTTCTATATAAACTATGAGTGTGCGAAATTTCATACTCCTTCGTCTGCATCATTTTCGTAAAAAGTGGTACAGTTTTTCCATCACGTATTAATACTTATATAGGTATGTATATACACAAACACATATATATATATATATATATATATATATATATATATCTCTCTATATATATATATATATATATATATCTCTCTCTCTATATATATATATATATATATATATATAGAGAGAGAGATCCATCGTAAGTGATATACAACAAAAATATTTTTTCTTTCTAGATTTTAATGTTTACAAAAATTGTAACCTCTAAAACGTTATTCTCTGCCCTAAAGTTGCTTCAAAGACATCTTCAGCGTTAACGCCTTTTGTACTATTTTCTGCTATATTTCTTATTCTTAGTATACCAACAATAAAGTACTAATTTTATTATCTACAGATATAAAATTAATTTGTAATGATAGATATTATTTATAATGTTTTCTAAAACAAATTAAATGTAATAAGTAATCAACTTTATATTATCTTGTTTTACGTTTTTACTATTAGATAAATGGATTAAAGAAAAGTTTCAAGAATGTTGATAAAATTTATTTGCCATATAAGTTACTGATAAGCCTATCAACGACTTATAGTCGGTTAAGCATGCTCTGGTGTGTGTCGACGGCGCCTAAACACCGATGGTTGCCGGTTCGATTCCCGCTCGGAGTGAATATTTGTGTTTATACAAATATTTATTTACGGTCTGATTGTTAGTCTTTGTGGGTCTCCCCACCGTGCCTCGGAGAGCACGTTAAGCTGTCGGTTGCGGTTGTTATCATGAAAACCTGATAGCGATTATTTCTCATATAGTAGGGAAATATATCCGCCGACCTGAATTGGAGCAGTGTGGTGGATAAAGCTCTGATTCTTCTCCTACATGGGGAAAGAGGCCTATGCCCAGCAGTGGTATATTACAGGCTGAACCGAAGCAGGCTTTTAGGACCTGTTTCATATGACTTAGAAAAAGAAAATTTGACATTTAAAATTAAGCTCGATAGCAAAGAAAAATATATCACGAAATTTTATCTGATATACCATTATACGCCAGATAATTTTATCAGAATCTGGGGAAACGGGCTTAAATTTAATTGTATGTAGGTTTATAAAAGAAATTCCCGCAAAACATATTTCAACTATAATAAAAATAATCGATTGGATTGACAATAATGATTACGTCGACCGCAACGTCTCGCCAACCAAATTATCCCACCCCAGATATCGAACCCCTTACCCTTATTTACCTAACCCGGATATACGAATGACTATATTTTTTTTCTAAACCGCAGTCAAATCGCGTCAGCCGTGTGGCGCCTGCGCATCGTTCGAAATTTGAATTTGAAATTGGAACATAATGGCGTCCCTGGCGGCCATCATTAAAAACGGATCATAGACTAAGTTTTTTTTTTAAATCTGATTTTTTTTTTGGGTAATTTAAAATCGTTTACTCGTTTTCCTTGTAATGTAGATGTTTTAATATTTTTGGTCGTTATCTAAGAGTATTATCTAATAAATTAATGATGATTATTGTAAAAAGGAAAAAAAAATATTTTGTTGAAGTACATCAATTAGGTTTTGTATATTAAAATATCAATAATAAAACTATTACAAATAGAGTATGCCTGTTGATACATATACCTAACTGTTTTTTCATAGGTACACCTTTGACGTCCATAATCCACCTATAACATCCATCTAACTCATCACATCTCTAGAATCATGATGTATATTAGAGCAAAACTCACTTCTTATATAAAAAAAGTAAAAAAAAAATCTATTTATTCTTTGTACAGAAATAAAGAACAATTCGATATGAAAATAAAACAAATATAAAATAAAACGCTAAAACCCATAAAACTTGAACAACAATTGATATCAAAGCTGGAAAAACCGCGTCAATACGCAAGTACAAATAAAATTTATATTGAAGTAATCCAAAAGGAAATATCAAATTAAAAAGTCGTACGAAAATAATAAAGCATTTTATATTTCTAATCCAATTACACGTTTAATGAATATTTCATTGCTTGTAATACATAATTAATATCAATAAAACCGAATACGGTTAACTTACCTGTAAAGTACGAACTCGAAAAGAAATCGCTATTTATATGATAAGTGTATAAGAAAAAATAACGGCACGATAAATCGGCATGGTAATGAGATTTCCAGTATAAGTACAGTAAAATAATGACTTTAATATAATGTCAATGAAACCAAACGCTGATTTTCCATGAGAATACTTAATGAAAAATTCTGTCAATACATTTTTAATTTTTTTTAAATACGACCTAGTTGGCAAGCATGGCAAACGTACGGCTCACCAGATGACAAGCGATTACCGTAACCGTAGCCTGTAGATGCCTGCGACCAGAACCACCGCAAGCACGTTCCCCTATCCCCTCAGGAATTTTTATAACCTTACCACAAGCCAACTTAAAAAAAAAATATTAAAATTATATAGGTAGTTACGAATTGGGGCAAAGCAAGATATATCCTGCTCGAAACCTGGAGCTACCTGACTGGAAAAATCCTCAACCTTACAGAAGATCACAGCTAAATAGCACTGCTGTTTAGCAGTTTTGTATTCCTGTGGTGAGTAAAGCAGATATAGCTCCTGGAGCTGCGCTATGTTTACACTGCGCTATGTTTGAGTAGTGCTTCTGGTATTGCAATCGTCCATAGGCTACACTTAGTTTCAGGCGGCCGGTATGCTTGTTTGCAACTTCTATACATATTAATCTTCTTTGTGTAGTATCTATTCTTCTTCTATTCTCTTTCCCCATGTAGGAGAAGGATCAGAGCTTAATTCACCACGCTACGCCAATGCGGGTTGGCGGATATATTTCCAACTATGAGAAATGATGGCTATCAGGTCTGCACGATAACTACCGGGACCGACGGCTTAGCGTCCTCTCCGAGGCACGGTGGGGAGACCCACAAGGACTGCACAAACACCCAGACCACGGCAAACACCTGTATGGCCAATACAAATGTTTGTCATGTGCGGGGATCGAACCCGCAGCTGCCAGCGCAACAGCCACTAACCAGTGCTGTGACCGATGCGCCAACGCAACGTCGCGCGGGTGTTATATGTTTGCCAACAATGTGAATGAACGGATGGAACGATTACGATGCGGTTTTTTTAAGGGCAAAAAACTAGCAGTGAGATAGATGTACAGGTTGAATCGTACACTTAATTTAAAAAAATAAAAAATAAAAAAACATGGTAACTATGAAAGAATCTTGTACTGTGAAGGAATTATAAATTCTACGATTTGTATTACTACATTGTTATCAGTCTCAGGGTCAGTTTCACAGGTTTTGGATAACGCTATTTGACGGATGATGGTATCCAACAGATAAAAGTTTTTGATGTAATATTATTTTTTACCGTCAAATTCCACTGTATTTATGAGATATTTCTATTCACAAATGTGAATCTAAGAGTTGTGTTATGAAATGAAGAGAAACAGGTCCAATAGCCTATTCTACCTCTTGCTGTCAAAGTCTGTTCGGAATTTATCTGTAGGATAAACTTTATCTATAGCTTAGAATTAAATTTTAGTCCAATAACCCCTTTACAACATGCTACATGTACTGAAAAATGAGTTTAATTAGTATCAAAATTCTTAAAATATTCTTAAAATTAGGGTAAGTATTGATTAAAGTCTTGTCTTGTACGTACCTAATGAAGGGTTAGGTGTTTAAAACTGTAGCTATTTTCAACTATTTTATAATGAAATAAAGGCAAATTTCAATTCTTAGTAGTAGTCTTAGTTCGTAGTAGTATTAAAGTTATTAATTGATTTCAAAAAAGCTTTATAGATATTTCGTACAGATTGTTATAAATACAAGCACTGAAATTTGTATGACAAAAAGTTTTAAGATAATTAATATTAATGAAATCGTGAACTCACTGATTTATCAAAATACTAGCAGCCCCACACGGTTTCACCCGCGTAATTGCCGATGTCATTGGAATGTCGGGATATAAAGTAGCTTATGTGTTATTTTGGATCACCAGCTCTCTACATACATAAAAAAATCGGTTCAGTAAGTAACAAACAAAAATACATAGACACATACACATACACATACATATATCACAAACTTTCGTATTCATTAATAGGATAATATTAGTAGGATAATTCGAACTATTTTATAACTAGTTTCGAATGAACATCTAATATTATGCGCGAAAATTTACTAATAATATAAGAACTCAAATAGAGTATATATTCTACAATTATATGTATTGTATAATTGTGTTTGCTCGTAAACAAAAAAAAAACCGTCTTGATTTACATCGATAAATAATACAATGTAGGTAAATGGAAAACTAGTAAATGCAATTTCCATGCAAATACGCGTTATGAGAGATTACTCAAAAGTGGTCGTCAGATGTCGATAAGATCACATGACAAGCATCACCTTTCGATTAAAATATGAATCATTAATATCGGTCCACCCCGTATAAAGTTCTAAGGTAGGTTAGGTCAACCTCTTCCTTTTCTTGACTTCGGTTAAAAACTCATAATCAGACGTTGTCTTATCTTGCGAGCTGTCAAACGCGTAAAGCTTAAATAATAATCGTTATATATTCTGAAACGTTCCAATTTTCTCTGCAATTCCCCTAATTTTTCATTCCGTAAGAACCGACTACAATTTATAAGAAAACTTAAAATATGTAGCCACTTGGTCCCGCCGTTATCGAGTTATAACGCTTGGTATTACATTTTGCATATACCTACTATTTTATATAGATATGGTAGTAAACTTCCGTCACTAGTCATATTAAAGTACGGTTTCAAAGCATCCCTATCATCACATTATCAAAAGAAAAAAAAAAAAAACATTCTTCAACACCGTACAAATTTTTAACTAATACATTTTTGTCAAACATTTTTATAATCATACACACCGTATAATTTGTTAATTTTTTTAATGGCAAACTTTTAATTTTTTTAACTGTCACTATTTGTTTGAATAAACTTTAACACTTTTTATAATCTGTCTTACACTGTCACAATTCTATGCACAAAGTTCGTGCACAATTCTTATACCGAAATTATTCACATAGCAAACTTTGTTACAAACTTTTCTTCGAGAATTTGGCATGATATAAAGCCTTTTTTTTACAAATCAATTTTTAATTTAAATTAAAAAAAATATTAATGAATTTAATGAGAACAGAAAACTTCTTTGTCACAAACTTTTCGTCTTCACATAAATTATCTTTTCAAAAAATTAAAAATTTCATTTTTTTAAAACGTCAAATCATATATATAATAAAACACACACTGTCCGTCCGCTCAGAAGCGTAATGATAAACTATACCATAGTCAATGCGGTTTTGAGGCAATTACCTTTAATTCGTAAGGAAACAAGTAATTTAACGGCTTATTGAATTTCGCATAATATTAATGTTTCGGATACGTATTTTGATTGGTTTTCGAACGTAATTTATTTAGTATCGACACGGGTTACGTTTGATTATAATGAAGGTTATTTTAGATGAGAATTTGATTTTTAATACTAATGTATTTTTATAATACCTTTGAAATGATATAGGATTTCGATTCAATAAATTCAGAATATACTTTTTGGTGTATTTTTTATTTCTAAATAAACAGACGTACAGATAATATATTCAGAAGTCTTATTTAAGTGTCATTAATAAAATACGCAAATCACAATTTAAAATTGCGTAAATAATTAATTAAATTTGTAGTTTTAATAGGATAAGTAGGTACGGCTATTTTATCAGCAGCTCTGGTTACCTACTTGAGGGAAGTGATATTTCGCTGTGTTTGGGTTACTTCAGATATAAATCTTAAGAAATTTGATATTAATCACATATCATATGCATAACTAGCGACCCGCCCCGGCTTCGCACGGTGTAAAAAACTATCAGTGTTCCTCTACTATATTATGCATATATTATACATATAAACCTTTCTCTGGAGTCACTTTATTTACTAAAGCAAACTGCATCAAAATCCGTTGCGTGGTTATAGATTTAAGCATACGGACAGCGGGAAGCGACTTTGTTATATACTATGTAATGATAAATAATATTAAAGCAACGAAGGGTAACATCGAAAGAGCATGTACCTAACTCCAAAAGAAAATTTAAGGCATATGAAGCATTTCATATTGAAATTGTTACTCGAGTTTTAAATAAAAATAATATCCATTAGTCGCCATGTTTGACGTCCAAGTTACAATCTATAGTCTCATATTGTACATTATTATATGCATCTACAAAGCATGCGTCATTACTTAAACCTTTAATATTTTCAACAAATTAAGAATTTTAGTCGAAAAATCTTCTCATGATCGATTTAATATATGCAAAGAGTTTCACGATAAACGGATCAGGACAGATGCGTATCATTATTCTATCCCACATTAGCTCCAAAACTAGCTAAGGTTGATCGACATTAACATAATCGGTTGGGTAGAGCATCGTAAATATAGAGACTCTTTGATGAGAGAATACAAGTCCCCGACCTATTTTACCTGTGTTAAATAACGATTTTTTTTTAAATCAGTGTATAAATTAAACACAATATTTCATATAGTTAAAAAAAAAACAATTTCAGTAACAGTTTCAATTGGTACATCAATTATCACTTCAGCCTATCGCAGTGCACTGCTGAAGATAGGCCTCCACAATTTCGCGCCAAAAATGGCGTGAACTCATGTGTTTTGGCCATAGTCACCACGCTGGGCAAGCGGGTTGGTGACCGCAGGGCTAGCTTTGTCGCACCGAAGACGCTGCTGCCCGTCTTCGGACTGTGTATTTCAAAGCCAGCAGTTAGACAGGAGGCAGTAGTAGGAGTACATCAATCGTAATAAAATTTAATCATTATTTATTTAGTTTCTAACACATATTTACTTATTTTATATTAAGTAAATATGTTTACACACATTGATGTAGAACAGCAGAATATATCCTGCTCAAAATCTGGAGCAGCACGACTGAGAAGTACCTCGACCTTACAGAAGATGACAGCTAAATAATATTGCACTCAAGTAGTGCTGTGATACTAATGAACGATGATGAATCTTCCTGTAACACACCACTGTGGGTAAAATAATAAAATAAGCTCTGCAGTTTCTCTTTAAAATAAAACTTTTTAACTTCCAGAGTAATCTATTTCTAAAACAGTTATCAACATTGCCACATTGTTGTCATTAACTTGCCACAAGCCGCGACATGTCGTAGGTACCCACCATCTTCAATACTCTGTACACAATCTCATGTCAACACTAAAAATATACATTGCTATAGTAACATAACAAAAAGAACGCGCATAATAACGTATCCCGAATGAATGAAATTATGAATATTAAGCCGAACCGCGCTATTCGGACATGGTTAGCCGGATTTTAATGATAATAATGTGTATGTTACGATTATTATACGGTTTTTGTTATGAGTCTGTGTTGTGTGGAAGCTATGCTATAGGTTTTAATTTATACAAGCTTGTCGTCGCCTGAATTTCGGTTATACATTTTTTCGGGAATAAATTGATTTATTTTTAATTTTGAGAAGCTTTTGCCCAGCCGTGAGACATTATAAGACTACTCTATTTCAGTTTGTTTTAAAAGCAGTTTTTTTTAAATAGCTTTCGTAATACAATTGTAATCGCAAAGCGATCACATGGGTGGGGTCTCTCAAAATTGCTATTAACATTTTAGTCCGTTTACGTAAGACCTATCTACATACATCCATATGTATAATCACTGATAATATACATAGGTCAAGGTGTAAAGGATTTTTAGCCTGCGTAATAGCGATAGGAATAAAATATAGCCGAGCTTCACATACAGCACATTCATAACATTTTCGGTAACAACGCTTCGAAAAATGGTTACCCCAGTGTTGTATATGGGAAAAAATATATTTTTTTATTTATTATTATTTTTAAATTATATCGTACAAGCTCAAGAGATTAAAAACTAAATTATACCGGGAACTCTTCTGCTTTGATGTTCAATTTTTTGTCAATAAACAGATTAAAAAAAATATAATGTAACTTACTGGGACAAAGTATCGGTTTGTATAATGAGGTTGGGTAAAAAAGTATTTATATCTTAAAAACGTATTTTTTTTTAATATATACTAAGTGACCTGACGTAATTGTAACCACCATTTTGTCTTCACCAGCGTAACTGTCAGTTGTGACTACAATGACCCCCGCGTCAATATAACCTAACAATACACTTTATTGTACACCAAAACAGAAATAATACATATCAGATAGAGATAGAGATAACAACCGGGACCGACGGCTGAACGTGCTCATCGAGACATGGTGGACCCACGAGGACTGCACAAACACCCAGAGCACGGCAAACATCTGCATGGCCGATACAAATGTTTGTTATGTGCGGGGATCGAACCCGCAACCGCCAGCGCAACAGCCACAAATCAGTGCTGTCAAAACGAACGCATCGTCATTATTGAATCATTCAAATAATTATGTTTACTTGCAAACTAATAAAAACCGACTTCAATTACATCAACAAGTAGTACAACACAAGTAGACGAAAAATTAGTAATGTAAAATACGGGCTGTCAAAGATTACTCAAAAAGTAGTGATTGGGTCTCGATGAAGTTTAAACGGAACTACAACATAAGCATCAGTTTTCTAGAATCATTCAAATCAGTACACCCAGTTAAAGTTATGCGGTTATAATACAACGTAAGTCGACGAAAAAATAGTCAAACAAATATGCATTGTTTTTTTTTTATTTAATTGATATATCCACAGGCTTATAATTCCCATGCTTTTGTTATTCCATTTTTTTTGTTTAAACATGCATCGGTACTTCACTGCAACTTTAGAATCCCAGAAACCTTAATAACTAGTCTTAAAATTTCTAAAAGTCGACGCGAGTCTCACTGAATAAGACTATTCTACATATTGTTTTTTTTTATATAGTTATTATTCAATAACTATAAGTATTTTAAATATGGATTGTTAGATATAACTCAAAAGTACTTGTTATATCTCAATTAAATTTAAATTTCGATTAAAAAAACGGATCATCTAAATCGGTCCACCCAGTAAAAAGTTCTAAGGTAACATACATCTAAAAAATCCATTCGAATTGTGAACCTCCTTATTTGAAAGTCGGTTAAATACAATAAATATTATCTTTGTAATAAAATAAAGATATAAATTACATGAAATTAAAAAAAAATATAACAATTTCGGTCCACTTTGTTGTGAATGTATTTGTAAAAGTTAATTAATGTGTATTTGTCATTTAATATGTATGCACGTATCGTATGCACAATGTACAAGAAAATTACTACTATCTGTTTATGATAAACATTAAGATAAAATATCCATAATATTAGACATTAATCATTTCATCAATACATATAAATCGATCAATTTAGATATAAACCATAAAAAATCGATAAAACAGCGCCATCTAGTGTTAAGTAGCGTTACACGAGCGCTACATACCGTGGCGATTTCAAAGCTAAAGAAATCAAAAGCACTTCAAACTTACATTTTATTACTGCACTAAAACAATAGACTAAATGTTTAAATGATTAAATTTGTACAGTTATACGTAATTATAAGTTTCAAAGCACGGGTGGCCATTGTTTTATTATCATGTAATAACAATAAAGTAGTTTAAGAACGTTTTAATTGCTAGAAATTGTTTTTTAAACAGTCATTTGAGTATTAAGACGCGTATTGGATATTTCGAATGACGGGAATAATTCGGTTGGTAATATTCGTTCAAGAATTTGCTGTAAATGTGTTTAATTTTATTGCATTAAAACAATATTTGCATTAAATTAAAGAGTAGTAACCTTCCTTAAATTGTCTTATTTAATTATTTCACTTGCATATACTATGACTATATTAGTATTTTTGTTATTTTTATACGAGGATTTTATAATTTATGTTTTCTATTACATCAGTATTGGTCATTTTGAGTTGTCAATATTAAAGCATAATTGCTAGCGCCATGTTAAACATGGATGTATTCCCTCATACACGTAGAAACGTGAAATACAAAATATACGTAACGTACGTTAGTATTTATGTTCATGAAATCGACTTAGGCAGTCTAACGGGACGGGGAATGTACTATTGGTAAACGTTTGTAGAATACTAAATAAGTAGATCGCCATTTAAAATCTTCCGTGAAAGTTTCTGGCGCCGCAATACCACTAACGTTGAAGAAGGAGATTGCATCCTAGTAACGGATGACTATCAAGATACACAAAATCTAAAAACGCGGTCAGAAAATTTAAAACTCATTATAATTTTTTTTTATAAGTGCAAACACTTTTAACTACATCAAGTTGTTTTGAAATAAAACTAAACTTTACGCACGCTTGGGGAGTAAGCTGGTGAATGTGTGACGAAAGCGTTACAAAAAGTGTGATAGGTGAACGGAAGCTGAGACCGAGATATAAGTTAGTGAAAATAGAAATAAAGAGAATTATATTTCGTAAGTTTTTTTTCAGTCGTGTGGTCTAAAGCACACGTTTTTTCTTAAGAATGCCTTGTACATCTTTATTACGAAAATTTATGAGATATATATGTTAAAATAAACTTATGGTTCGTAAAATTTTAATAGCTCATTTTTTGTTAAGCTCACGGAATAAATGAAGAACACGATGCGAAGAATGTCACCTAGAGACTAAAACGACTTCATCAGAAAATAAAAATACGATATTAATGTTCTTTTAACAACACTACTCAACAACATCCCACTACTGGGCATAGGCCTCTTTCCCCATGTAGGAGAAGGATCAGAGCTTAACCCACCACGCTGCCCCAATGCGGGTTGGCGGATATATTCCCTACAATGAGTAGCGATCGCTATCAGGTGTACATGATAACAACCGGGACCGACGGCTTAACGTGCTCTCCGAGGCACGGTGGGGAGACCCACTAGGACTGCACAAACACCCAGACCACGGCAAACACCTGTATGGCTAATACAAATGTTTGTCATGTGCGGGGATCGAAACCGCAACCGCCAACGCAACAGATACAATCCATGACTGTAACCGTTGCGGCAACGCGGCGCACACTTATCTACAAAAAAAAAAAAAAAATTGATGAACAAAGTTAATTAAATTGATAAAAAATTTATGAAAGATACGTAATAACTTTTATCAGTGCTGTACATACGTATTGAAGTTATTGCAAATATTTTTTTCTATAATACCTACTTATATTAAGTGTACTTTAATACATTAATAAATAAGACAATGTACGTTGTTTTACTCATAAATATGAAAATAAACTTATATTCTCGCTCACATAGCTCATTGTTCCATATCCATACAGTCCAGAACCTTCTCTACAAAAAGACTTTGTAACGCCAAAAAGTTTTTAATCGGTTCGACAGATTAGCGGGTTGAAAGAAACAAAGTCTTATAAAAATTAAGTACAGATGCATCCGAAAAGCATTCTTTAAAATAAAAACCGTAACAATAGTCGTAGCATTGTTTGTACGTCTTCGATAAGTGACGAGTGTTGCCGGGCGGAGCTAGTACACGGCCGGGGAATGTCGCTACAGGAATAAAATGTCGTGCTGTAGGATGTCAGGGGTGGATTCCGTTCTGTCGGGGATCTAGTTGTTAAAAAATTAAATTAATTATTTTAGCGTTTCTCTATTTTTATTTAGTTCACAGCGTCAATATTTCCATAAAATTATTTCATATTAAGATCACTCAAAAAGGATTTATTTCTAGAATAGATGAATAAAGGTTTTTTTTACCATTCTTAGAGCCGTTTATTTCCTTAGTCCGAGCATATGACGCACGTTAAAAAAAATTACAACAACAGATTTTGCATTTAATTTTTTTTTTATTAAAATGACGATTTAAGTTATGCTGTTTAAAATATATATTACTATATATTACTCTCGGAAGCCGATCGGGATCAAAAACATTAATCCTATAAATACATTAAAGTTAAAGAAATCATTATTTAATAGAGCTAAATAAACATGTAAGGTAGAAAGAATGTTTTTCAACTGTAATCTCGACCATACATCCGTTTTATTTTGGTAGAAAATTGACGACCATTAAACAATCAATTAATGAATACATAAGTTTGGCGAGTTTTGATAAACGTTCGACAAGAAATAGTCGCTTATAATTTATTTATATTTAAAGTGGGATACTTGTGTTTGTTATTATTAGCGTGGATGTGTAACCAACAACAAAATACGAGTGTGCCTTAGACCACACGACTGAAGTAAAACTTATAAAACGTAACTCTCTCTGTTTCTATTCACTAAACTTTTATCACCCTCTGAACTTCCGTTCGCCTCGCTCGATTACACTTTTTGTAACGCTTTTGTCACGCATTCACCAGCTTACTCACCAGAATTCTACTTCAAAAATCTTAAGCATCGTATTATATATAAAATCATAGTTCTAGTGACCAAAGAATTTTAAAAATTTAACTGGTTCATTATTATGGTTATTAGTATTCGTAGTCCGACCCTGTAGAAATACCGTGGGAGTCACCATTTGACACACGCCATGCCGTTACAAAAGAGACGTAATCATATTTCTCTCTCTTTCATTTTCGCGTGCTTAGCAGAAAAAATGACATTTAAGGATTATACCACAAGATGTATTGTTTGTTCTTTTCATTGAATTATATTTAGCGTTTCGAATTAAGATATTAAGATATATTTATAAACTAGTGCTTGTAATGTATAGCTAAAGTGTAAGTTACAGATGGATTAACGACAGTATTATTGTACCTTTAGACAATCAGGAGACATTAGGGGCCTGTCCCGGTGATAAAGTTTCGAATTCAGCCTGTAATATCCCACTGTTGGGCATAGGCTTCTTCTTCCATGTCTCTGCAGAAGGAAGAATAAAGTTTGTTCTGGAAATAAGTTACTAATATAATTTAAAAACAAGATATAAAATAGGCCATTACGGCCTCTTTGACACCAATTTACAAACTACAACTTCAAGATACATATTACGAATAAAAATATTCCGTAAATAAATTAGACTTGTAAACTTTTATCTGTTGGATACCGCAATACTTTAGATATTTTTAACAGATACCGGTGAATGAGGCTCTCAGAGTGTTGTTTTTAAAGTCACTTTTACATTTAGTATATCAAGAAAAGAAAAACAGTAAAATGTTCCCTAAAAGTTTTTATATTAAAAGCTATATGTAACAATGACCTAGCCTTGGCTTACTGAGCAACTTACCATTGCTTTACCTGTCACAGATTCAATACCTTTAATGATATCTACTATGACAGGCGTAAGAAAATTTTAGTGGTAGCTGGAGTCTTAAATCAATGAGTTAAAATATAACTAACAAAAATTAATCGCTAATACAGACAACCGCTCTGGTGTGGTGGTGCATGTAAATGTTTAAATATCTTGTATCGTGGGTTCGATTCCCTCTCGGGATAGATATTTGTATTGGTACAAGTATTGGTTTCCGGTCTGGGTGTATATCCTTCTCCATCATTATTGCTATCATAAACACGTGATAGCGATCGTTACTCATAGTAGGGAATATATCCGCCAACCTGCAGGGGAGCAGTGTGGTGGATCTAGCGCCGAACCATCTCCCATACGAAGAAAGAGGTAAATAACATCCCACAGCTGGAAAGCTGGAAAGCTGTGGGATGTTACAGACTGAATTAATATATCTAAAGTGCAATTATTATTTTCCTAGCATAATTTCATTCTTAATGAACATTTTCTGTTAAAGATTAAGTTCCAACCTTTCCTTAAAAAAGAATGAAAGATAGCCCAGCGGTGGACGCTAAGTGAGAACTTAACATTTTACGCTGCATAAATGCATTTTCAATTTAAATGAAGTCAATATTCATTTATGCATATTATTTACACATTAAAACTATCTTTAATATTATAACAATGCATATTTTTTGTTTCCAATAATATGTAGTCATTTATGGAAAAGAGATAAATCACATATAAATAAATTGAGATGTAAGTAAAGATAATGTAAAAACATCATAATTGATAAATAACAGACCCGGTCGATACACGCTTACGTTAGCTTCAGTTCTGCTACTGGCAAATAGATGGCGTTGGTAGTCATTTTAATATTTTTGAACTAAACCGTATAATAAATACAAACTTACAAAAAGATGTGAAATACAAAAGTAGAGTCAATATTATTAAGAACTATTTTGATTTACTTTCTTACATTTAAAATAAAAATAAATCTTGTTCATTTGTTAAATTCTCAAATAATTGAAAGGGTTATAAATTTACATATCTGTATTAAAAATTTAGTTTTTTCAGGAATAATATAAGCTATAAAATAATATGCTATGACTCATGTGTGTTGTTCTATCATGAGATAGAATCAAATAGACAACCGTTACAAATACCAATAGCTAGGGGAGACTGGGTACGGTTGCAACAATTTTACTTACAGACCTGGTATATCGTCTATAATTTTGTTCATTATAGCCCGATCTGTCTAGAAGTTATCTTTGATAGAATACCTTGTATCTATTTACTATTGGCTAATGTGATTGTCGTTCTAAGTTGGTTACTTTTAATATTATATCAAATTATAAAACTGAATCCGATTTGTTTCAACCGTCTCCATACCGGGGTCTTGAAACAGTTTTTTATTATTATTTAAAAAAAAAAAATAATAATAATAAAAATCTTGAAACAGTGATTGGGGTCATATGAAACACATTCAATTAGTACAGAATATAATATTAAAACATGCTTTATTCATTGGTTATTTAAGTTCTAATAATAATTTGGGATGTCTTTGATAATAATAATCAGTTTTCTAAATTTTAAATGCTATTTTCAATTTTGTTGCAACTTGTGCTGCAGTAAGGGCAGTTCAGTTCATCTCCATTCACGACGTTCTCGTTCGAGGTTTTGATAAATTTTATTTAACTGTTGGTCTACATATACGATTTTAGACTTTGAAAGCCAATTTTCAGGCCTATTTCTTATTTTTTCTCTTTTTCCTTCTTAGGTATAGATATATATATTTATATTTCACCCAGGACAGGCGCGATATGCAGAACTTTAAAGCTACAAAGTTTTCGCTTTTATACCTCAATATAAAAAATAAAACTTGTTTGTGTAATATAAATAATATAATATAATTAAGTAATGTAACATAAATAACACTACTTTCAAGCAGGGTTATGTTCCTGTGGGGAATAAGGTGGCTGGAGCTCCTTTGGGAGGATTGGGCGTCGGGTCAAAACGCGCTTAAATGTCGAAGGCTAAACTTAACTTTTAGCTGTGCTGTTTAATATATGTATATATACCAACGTTCTTATAGAAAATAAAATAAAAATATCTTTCTTTAAGTCGGTATTTGTAACGATTCACCATCACGATTCAGCATGTAAGATAATACCACTGCTGGACATAGACCTCTTTATCTATGTAGAAAAAGGATCACTGCGAGCCGGCGGATATATTCCGTACTATGAGTAACAATCGCTATCAAGTATTTATGATAACAACCGGGACCGACGGCTTAGCGTCCTCTCCACAAGGATAGACATCCGAACCGGAAAAAAATATTAGTAACTACAAATATCTATCTCGAGCGGGAATCGAAACCGCAAACCGATATAGGCGGCGACAAGGCACACGCACTACATCAGAGCCTATTTGACACTAGAGCGGTGGTTGTATTGTATTGTTGTGGATTTGTATTTCGTACAAACATTTGTTCCGTCTGGGCGTATGTCTCTGTAGGTCTCACTACCACGTCTTGAAGTGCACGTAAAATTTTCAGTCGATGTTTTCTTAAGCACCTGATTGTCACCGTCACTCATAGTAGGCAATATAATACCGCCTATACCACCTGTGTTGAATGAAATAACAGTATTAATGTCACGTGTCACACAAACCGAACAATCAACCTCCTTTGGGACCATCTTAAATTAATCAAATTGATTTGATTTATCGCGGTGTTGCACCCCTTTTCCTGCATCAGAGGTCAAACGGAGCAGACCTTACCAAACGAAAATAAACTCTACCTCTATATCTTAAGGTTAAAAGTCAAATATCCCAATAAACATCATTTTCATATCCTTGAATTAGAAGGTCATAACAGCTTTTAATAGTTTTATTGGAGTATGAACATTGTGAGTTATGATTTAACGTTTATATTTGTTTGTTTCGAGGTCAAGTGCAGTCAAATTGGGAGGAAGAGTCAATTACTGTCAATTCAGCTGAATTAGACAGTGGGATTTCGGGAGCCCCGATCTAGTTGCGAAGGTCGATACTTTAAGACTTCCTAGATGCCTTCCCGTTTTGTTTTTATCCTTGACTTGTTCGCTTAAACCGAAAATAAAAATCATCATATCAAGAATTTCGCTCTAGCGGGTACATCGTTCCATAGCTTAATTGGCTAGAGCGCCGACACGGTCAGTCGGAGACGCGGGTTCGAATCCCGCTGGAGCGGTCAATTTTTGATATGATATTCAAAAATGTTTAGGTACAAGATATCTTTAACTATAACAATATTCTAATATACTTCTAGTTTAAAAGATGTGATTGATGGAAATACCTTTTATTCTATATGCTATTCTGTAATTAATATTGTTTGTCTTTGGTTGATTTAATTCTTTTCTCCTACTCATTGTTTGACATTTTTTTTAACTATGAACTTTTTAACTGTTAACTGAGGTAGGGCACAGCAGGAATTTCCTGCTCAAAATATGGAGCAGCCCGACTGGGGTAGTACCTCGACCTTACAGAAGATCACAGCAAAATACTGTTTTCAAGCAGTATTGTGTTCCTGTTGGTGAGTAAGGTGACCAGAGCTCCTGGGGGGATTGGGGATTTGGTCGGCAACGCGCTTGCGATGCTTCTGGTGTTGCAGGCGTCTATAAGCTACGGTAATCTCTTACCATCAGGTGAGCCGTACGCTTGTTTGCCGACCTAGTGATATAAAAAAAAGTGATGTGTTCCTGTGGTGAGAGAGCTCTTAACACAAGCATTAAGTTGCTTACTATAGGAACAGACCACCATGTGAGTTGTAAAAAAAAATTATTTCATTATAATTTTTTATATTTAGAATTATTTTTATTATGCACTCAAATTTTTTTGGTAAGATTTTTTCTATCTTCTTTTAGTGTAGTCTTTTTTCATAAACTAGCGTCCCGCCCCAGCTTCGCACGGTTGCAAAATCTATCAGTGTTCCTCTACTATATTATGCATGTAATTATACACATTAACCGTCATCTGATTTCACTCTATTTACTAAAGAAACTCGCATCAAAATCCGTTGCGTAGTTTTAAAGATCTAAGCATACAGACAGCGGAAAGCGACTTTGTTTTATACAATTTATTTATTTATTTATTTATTCTTAATGTACACCAAAATACAGACACATATAAAGAAAGATACAATACAAGATGTACAAAGGCGATCTTATCGCTAAATAGCGATTTCTTCCAGATAACCTTTGGGTACTGGACACGATACAGTAGCAGCGGTTAGAAGTGGGCACAAATTAAGGAGGAAAAATCAATAATAAATAGATAAAAACTACGATATGATAGACTTACATAATTATCAAAGAAAAAAAAAAAACATAAATACAATGTAATGATATACAAAAAAAATCTTTCTGTCTTTGAATATTTACGGTTTTAACAATGTCAGTGACTTAGTAACCGAGTTATAACTAATGAGAAAAAGTATCAAGTATATAAAAACTCCTTTATAATAACAGTATTTTCAAGTAAATACATATTACAAGTTAATACTTTTTTTATACTTGGGACAATCACTTAAAAGGTCTATACAAAGAAATATTTAAAAAAAACTTTGATTTATTGTTTTATTAGCTGTTTGTTTCACAGATAATAAATAACAATTGAGAAGTACGTACAATAGATAAGGATTAAGAAGTACGAAGTTTTTAAAAACTCACATAATTTTTCACACCATGTCGGCTTACAGTTTTAACCAAACTTTTTATATTAATACCTTGTTTATCCGACAACCTGCAGTGCAGCAGCTTAGCGGATTAAGCTCTGATCCTTCTCCTACATGGAGAAAGAGGCCTATGCCTAGCAGTGGGATGTTACAGGCTGAAATGTGATCAATATCGTTTTACTTTGGAATGTTATTGTTACTGTGTATGATATATATACTATATCCTCTATATAATAAGGACTATAAAGTATTACGTTGTGACGTATAAAAACGAGAAGGTAATCATAAATGTTGCGGCAGACGTCATTGAAGACCTCGAGGTACATTATTTTATGCGCATATCTTTTTAATTTCGTTTTGTTATATATATATATATATTTAATACTTATGTATATGACTCCAATAACTCAGTTGCCTCGATATCGAACCCACAATCGTCGATAAGTATTCTCGTTTCCTATCTACTGTGCTTAACCGATTTTAATTCAATAATAGCTATTAAGTACGAAATAACGTGTAACACAGATGTATGAGAGCTTTGGTTAAAAGTTACTGCATGCCACTCATACTGAGGACACTTTGAAACATGTTCCGCAATTTTATATTTACATTTCCTTTAACCCTTAGCCTTTCACAATAAGGTTCAATTTATATCAACTAATTGAAAACACAAGTTTGCTTAAAATATTTTCTGTTAAGTCAAAAAGAACTTTCATCCAATGTTATTAGGTTGAAATTCGAATGGCTTTTCTAGATCAATAGTTTTTAAATTACATGTAGTACTATTGGGTTTCGAAGGGCTCTTTAAAAACAAATTGTTAATAAATAAAGTGATATTTGTTAGAGGTTTTGAAATACGAGATTCGAATCGGAGCTTTTTGTAAAGTTTAAGAAAAAAATTGAAACATTTGTGTGACTTTGTTCGGATTTTACTTTTGACTTTTTCGACTATATTTTGTTATGGAATGTTAAGTTTTAAGATTGACAAAAAAATATGACTAAAACCTCTTTTAATCTAAGTAATATCAAGGAGTTTTTAAGTTAAAATAAAAAAAAAATCTTTCATATTTTTTTGCATATTTGAAATGTCATTTAACTTTTGTAGATTATAAAGGATCGTAAGGAAGGAAGTACAGAGATCGATTCAATATCTTTTTTTTATGATGGTTCTTTATAGTTTATTAATTAATTAACGTTTTTAGTAGCAATTAAGTAATGATTTTGCTATTAATAGTTAAAACTCTTGTATCACAAAATTAGGTCTCCTAGTCTTGTCAAAATTCTCGATCACGCGCGGTTAAGTCTTTCTAGATCGTTCCTTCATAATGACAAAAATAAATTTTGGTATAAAAATCGCGAGAGAAAAAAAATGTCAAAGCTAGTGTCATTGTACTGGTATCGTGCGAATATGCTTGTTAATAAATATATATATATATATCTATAATCTAATATATATATATATATATATATATATATTAGTATATATATATATATATATATATATATATATATATATATATATATTAGATTATTTTAAAATGTTAGGTAGCCTACATCATAATAATAATAATTTAGTAGGTACATAATTTTATATTTTTATTAAATCGTCTCTTTTACTTTTTTTATATAGTTCAAGATCGCATTATTCTTTTACTCATTGTCGACGACCGTCTGTACGGAAAAACTCTTTTGAGCTTCGGTACGTTTCAAACTTAAAACTGATATGTAATATATTGTGTTGTGAGAATAAAGTAAAAAAAAAAAAAAACAAACAATTACTAGTAGTACTTCATTAGTCTGTATTTATCATTCGTATAGTTTTATGTAGAGTCATTAATTATTAGTGTTCTTTTTATAACAACGAAATAAGTATTACATATTGGCAATATCGATTCAGACAAAACCAACATCAAACATTGGTCTTCAATTCATTTCATTGGTCGTCAAAAAAATCTTAGCAATGTTTTTGTTATTGTATCGAAAAAAAATTAAATACCCATAAATGTATCATTACGGTCAAATGGATTTCTTTACAATGAACGTTCGGACAAAAGAGCAAGCGATCCGCTATCGTATGACACGGTAATCGAACCTTGGAGTTCCGTTTGAGTTAAACAAAAAAACTGCAAAACCGATAAATGTAAATTTTCAAATATCTTTTAATACTTGTATCGTTATAGCAAAGTTTAAAATGTTTTTAAAATTATTTTTTGACTGACCATTGGCACACCAATGGCGTTTCAATTGTATTTTAATCTGTTCTAATATTACAGGCAGGAAATATTTATTTCCTTGTACTGAATAAACTTAAAAATTATTAGACAGATTTGAACTATGTTGTTTTTCACCAAGAGAATATTACGTTATCTCTGACATAGGCTATATTTTAACGGAAAATGGAACAGGTAAACTCGTGTTACCCTCGTGGGCGTAGTCGCTTTAGAAAGTAAGGCATTATGTTATGTTACTTATGTAAAATATTGTGTTTTGTGTGTAAAATATTGTGAAATTGTGTGTGTCACAAGCTGTGCAGGATTGAGACTCAAATTATGCAACTTACATTTGCATAATTTGAGTTTCATATCCTTTCCCAAAGGAACTATTAGGATATAATTTGCATTAGGAATTTGCGTTCTATAAATTTTGTACTAAAAACGATTTCAAAATTTTATTAGTTAGGTTTTAAATATTTTGTTCTATTATATGCTTCTATAATTTTTTATGTCCAATTTATATTTTTTATATTTTATTTATTTTTTTGGTCTCGAAAAATTCAATGCTACTTTTATGAATTCTCAATTATTTCATTTTCATTAATAATATTAATTAATTATTCAAACTTATTTATATTTATTTAAATTGTCAATATTTATTAAAAAAATAGTTCAAGGGAAATAAAAATTAATGTTTGCTCGAAGCATTAGTTTATTGGTTAATTTGTGTTTTTATTACAATGTAATATTATTGTGTACGATTCACATCCTCGCCGGTATTATTTTGGCTTTGTTTGAAAACTATCTTTCAAACAATATCGGTTATGATAACACACACGGGGCGATTTTATATAGGAATAGAATTTGAAAATAAAAACTATATATCGTGAGATTCATGAGTGAAAACTAAATTAATGTATATGATGTTATACATTTTACTAGCTGTGCCCGCGACTTCATCCACATGGAATTTAACAAAAAAGTTATTGTTTAGCTCGCAGATAATAATGAATAAATTTCTAAAATAAAAGTAGCCTAAATTACTCCTTACTACATCAGCTATCTGCCAGTGAAAGTTTCGTCAAAATCGGTCCAGCCATTACAGAGATTAGCTACGATATTTAAAATAGTGTGTTCCGAAGATAATATAATTTGTCTACAACACATTTCCCCACAACATCACTTTTTCACGCTTTTATATAGCCTAATACGTCATATTCCCCAAAAGTTATATGAGATGTACAGATTTAAGCAAGTACTAAGCGAATATTCAATTTATTAGTCAATTTAACAAACTTAGTTGAAGGTAAGTTTTTATCTATCGGTGAAAATTCATCATTTCAAGACAATCATTCAGTCAAGACAATTATTCAGACATATATATTGATAAACAATTGACTTTTCTTTTGTTAATTTGTTTACTTTCATCTGTCAAAAACAAAATAGTCAAATGTTGACTCGTTACATTTAGCTTTCAAGGTTTTATTTAGTTGAGTTAGGCCACAGACATCGTCCATCTGAAAAAGTAACCTGAACCTTACAAAAGATCAAAGCTAATTAAGACTGCTCTCAAATACTGTTGTGTTCTTGTGGTGAGTTTTTTTTTATATCACTAGGTCGGCAAACAAGCGTACGGCTCACCTCATGATAAGAGATTACCGTAACTTATAGACGCCTGCACCTGCCGGTCACCTTACTCACCAATAGGCATACAATACTGCTTGAAAAGAGTATTATTTAGCTGTGATCTTCTGTAAGGTCGAGGTACTACCCCAGTCGGGCTGCTCCAGATTTTGAGCAGGAAATTCCTGCTGTGCTACCTCAGTTAAAGTAAAGTAGATGCCTCCTGAGGAGGGTCGGGTGTATGGCAACGCGCTTGCTATTCATCTGATGTTGTAGAAGTCTAGGCTACGGCACCTAGTCGTACAAAAATGTCCTACTAATCAAGGGAGGAATCACTTCAAATCTAAAACCGTCCCGTGTGTTCGGAGCACAGGTAGCGGTTGTCAACAAAGGGATGCGTTGAAGCGTGGCACTTTTGTTGGATAATGTTATGTTTTGTAGCGAAAAATCAGCGGGTAGCCGGTTTGGTACAGGGAGGTAGGAAATTGTATTGACGTTATAATATCTAGTTCTCTTCGGTTGAAAAAGAATTTGTCCCGAACAAGCGTACGGCAAGCGTATGGTTAGCGATTACCGTAGCTTACAGACGTCTGCAACACCAGAAGCATCACAAGTGCGTTGCCGACCTTACCCCCATTCCCCCCCAGGAGCTCTGGTCACCTTACTCACATTTTGATAGTAAAAAAAAAATAACAAAATACATATCATAATAGGTAACTACACATTTGTTTTGAAGATTTATTTTTTTCTTTTAAAATATTTTGGTACAAATTTTAAAAAACTTTCCAGAACATTCTACCCCACTGTACCGATACACAGATTATGACAGATTCTGATGAAATAAACAAAATCGCGTGGACGGCATTGTTCAGTACAATGAAGTAACCCTTCTATGTTATTATTACGCCCCGCTGTTTAGGGATTAATTGAATAGCCCGACAATATGTTGGATATAATTTTGGATTTTTTTATGGCCTAGTGGATAGTACGCTAGTTTTGTTCAGAGGCAAAAGCGCTACTGTTGTCCTACTTAATATTTTGATTAACTTATGAAGAATAATCGTTTGCAAATGTGGATGATTTCAGACACTGTAGAAATTAATGTAAGAACTTGATATCTATACAAATAAATAAAATTGTAATTTCTGTTTGTAATATTAAAATAACCACTTTTAACTAAATTCATATGTATGTATACACGATACATATACCAAAATAACATTTTTTTTATAATTTTCGTCTGTCTGTCTGTATGTTCCGGCTTATGTCAGAAACGGCTGGGCCGATTTTGATGGGACTTTCACTGGCAGATAGCTGATGTAAAAAGGAGTAACTTGGCTACTTTTATTTTAGATTTTTATTTTATTTTAGAACTCTGCGAACTAAACAACAGCTATCTTATTAAATTCCACGTGGAAGAAGTTGCGGGCACAGCTAGTTTTTAATAAAAATATTTCAAATGAAATTGTAATTTAAGGAAAATGCAAAACGTAAATATATATTTACTTACATGCGTTCATAAAATATTATGCGATTATTATCATATCATTTTTATGACTATTATATAAATCTTGTAATGAGCAGGAATTGAATTCGCAACGCCTGGTTTATCGGCTAGTTTCTCGTGACAAGTACACCAACCTCTTGTCTAGTACCTATAATTACCTATATATTTCTATAATTTTTATTAAGACAAATCGATATCAATGACTGATGCCTGCAAGACCAGGAGTACTGCTAACGTGTTGTCGACCATACTTCTGACTCTCCCCAGGAGCTTTGGCTATCTAGCTCACCATATGAAGTTCTTGAGAACGGTTGAACTTGGCTGTAATCGTCTGTAACGTTGAAATACTTTATTATTCTGTTTATTTTACTCGTAGATTTTAAGGAAGACATTTCCTATAATATCATATCTCATTAAACGTCTAAAAAGTTTATAATTTTTTCTTATGTACCAAAATTTAACCTTAAGCTTTAGTTTGGATTAAACCAAGTTCTTAGAACTACGAAATGACATAAATATACACACAATCGTGACCGGAATCACGGATTAAAACCAAAAACAGTTAATCCATCACCGGCATGAGCGATTGGTCATACTATTGTTTTCTTGTTCACGAATTTAATAATATTGAAAATTAATAAAAAACGTCCTTGTTGAGTTTATTCCACTTACGGTGTGATGGTTCGTACCTGAGATATGAACGATTGATAGATTGATTCAGGCAGGATTGATACAACATTTTGAGGTATTGTGCATTTGTTTTTGTCTCGTTGTTCCGTTTTATACCGGATATAGGCGTTAGTGCAACACAGTGTTTATAACTAACTGTACTTACTAACGAACAATTACATAATTATCTGTACCATGTTGTTTACAAAAAAAAAATATTTTATTTATATTTTATTCATTTATTCAACATGTAATATCCCACTGCTGGGCATAAGCCTCTTTCTCCATGTAGGGGAAGAGTCAGAGCTTAATCAAGCACGCTGTCCCACTGCGGATTGTGGGCTATGTTTCGCATTATGAGTGACAATCGCTATCTGTTTGTGATAACAAATGGGTTAGACAGAATAACGTGCTTTTCAAGGCACGGTGGCGAAACTAACACGGACAAAATTATTTCACTATAATTTAAGTTCTCTTTTCAAAGTCAAGTTCATTTCAGTTTTATAAAAATACTAGCGACCCGCTCCGGCTTCGCACGAGTGCAAAAACTATGAGTGTTCCTCTACTATATTATGCATGTATTATACATATAAATCTTTCTCTAGAATCACTATATTTACTAAAGAAAACCGCATCAAAATCCGTTGCGCAGTTTTAAAGATCTAAGCATACAGACAGCGGGAAGCGACTTTGTTTTATACTATTTATATGTAGTGACGTATAATATAACCGCTTTCAGACAATATACTTTGTATTTTATTATTGAATTCTTTTGTGCAAAAAAAAAATGTTTAAGCTGCAACAAGCAAGACCTATTGTTTTAAAAATGTCTATATTCCTTAGAGTTTGTCCTATAAGCTGCTCTATTGTTGATTGGCATTGGAAGGCCCGTGACTCATATTTTCCCTGGCTCTGCATGAGAGGCATTTTATATCACCGCCGTGCATTTCAAGACAATATACGCTTGAATAGTATTCAACGCCATGTTGAAATTGACCAGTTAAAGTAAAAAGTAATCCTATAGTACTAACGGGTATAGACTTTGGTTATACCAAATCATCATTTAATAAATTAAAACTATATTTGTTTTTAATAAATTAATCTTAGTTACTACGTAGTTACTACCGTTTCAGAATATAGATTCTGCAGAGAAGAATCAGCGAAACTCAGCAATTATTCTAAAAAAAATCATTATACATATACATATATAAAGTTAATAAGCATTTATACAATGGTGAGGCACAGACAGTCGTAAGTGGAACAATACCTCGCCTTCCTACCGAAAAGACTCGAAGCGACAAAAAATATATTTATATGAGAAGTAACATCAAGAACAAATTAATGCGGCGGCGAACAGAAGCAGGCGAGAATATATTGTTTTTTTATTTTTTTGTTTTTCTGGTTTAGGGATCGGTGAGACGTTTTTGAAAAATGTTATTTTGTGGTTGGGGGTAGTTTGATATTTAGGGTTTTATAGTTATATAAATATGTATGAGTTTTATTTATATATGTGGTAGAATTTTTTTGACAAGTGTGAATGTCATAATAAAAAAATATGAAAATTAAAATGCAAAAAAGCTAAACTTGTATACGATAACGTCGTCTTTTAAGGTGCATTCACTGTATCCATGCGATGTAGTTTTCTTTCAAATAATTTCATCATCATCATCATCATCATCATCATCATCACTTCAGCCTATTGCAGGCCACTGCTGGACCTAGGCCTCTACAAGTTTGCGCCAAAAATGGCGTAAACTCATGTGTGTTGCCCATAGTCACCACACTTGGCAGGCGGGTTGGTGACCGTAGGACAAATAAATTACTTAAATCAAATCCTGTAAAAGTAAAGACAAACATATTATTAGTCAACTCACTTTCCCTATTTTCGAATTCAAAGTGAAAACCGCAAATAAAATCAATTAATTCTAAATATCTATTAGAATATTATTTTCATTTCGATATTAAAACATTGAAACAAGAAGTACAATTAAAACGATAAATTTTAGCAGACGAAGTTATGTATACCTTTTACTACTTCTTGTAATTTTTTTTCCATTATAATCTTGAGAATCTAGTAAAGAATCATATAAGATATCTCTATAATAAACTACACGGAAAACCAAGGTATTTTCGAAAGAATTCTTAAGATTTTTTTTTTAATTTTTACAATTAGTCATATGTTATAGTAACTAACTTAGTCTCTGTTACTTAGATAACTGCCGACTAAGGTAACTATGTTTTTAAGAAAGAGAGAAAAATATGCATAACGCCAAAACATACGGAGCCCTCACAATAAATACTCAATCATGACTGCCAAAAGCTGAATCGCGATTAGGCAGAGGTCACAATAAGAGACAGCGGGGCGCCGAAACTCGCTAATGTAAGCTGACGACGTGTGAACGCGGACTTAGGCGGTGGTCTAAAGAAAAATCGAGGCTCATATTATAGATATAATATAATATATACGTAGAAATTAAATAATTATCGATTTAAATAAAAAAGTCTAGCATCGCGTTCTAGAAACTTAAACTTTAAATGTCATATTTGTCAATTTCCGACTTAACTATAAAAGCCTACATGTTATAGTCGTGAAAATAAAAATAAATTTATTATTTATTTAAGTCAATTACCACAACAGTACCCAGCAGTAAATAATGCACATCGAATCACCTTTGGAAAAAGACAATCGGCTAATTTCGACTTCGTAGAGCGTCTCTGACGCACATTACCTATGTGACATATCGGACTATCAGTATTTCGTGTGACAATAATAGTGTACCTACATGTAGGTGTCACAATATTTCTTTGTTTTCTTTTCAGTAAGTATTACATAACAATCACTCTGCTGTAGTGGTGCGTATAGTGTCGATTTCCGCTCCGGACATTTGTATTTGTACAAATATTACTTTCCGGTTCGGATATCCTAGTGGGTCTCCCCAACGTTCCTCAGAGAGTACGTTAAGCCGTCAGTCCCAGTTGTTATCATAAATACCTGATAGCGATCGTTATTCATACTAGGGAACATACTCGCAGTGGAGCAGCGTGGTAGATTAAGCATCAATCCTTCTCCTACATGGAGAGGTCTATGCCCAGCAGTGGGATTTTACAGGCTGAATATACACACAACATACAATATACAGCGTAAACGTTAGTATTACATCAGTTGTGACTACAAAAAGCGTTGATAACAACTAAAGTACCAGTGTTATGATTATTTTTGTATTCGACTTAGCTGTTTCGCAAACTTGTTGTAGTACCTAGTCTTTAATCTTTCGTTATACCTAATATTAATCTAATAATCATTGTTTAGTTCTGTCCTATGAAACTATTCTGAAATTTAGCTTTCCTAATTCTTTTCAATCTTATAGTTTACTGTATATCTTACCCGCTGTCGCTTATGATATACAACACAAAAGTTGATCTTTTTGTGCTCACAGCTTTATAATGCACCGGTACTAATGCTCTCGATGTCCCACTGTGCAAAGGTGTTTATGGCAACATTATTACAGAAGCGGCATTGATTCCGGATTATGTTTGAGGATTATGGGAATAATGTAAAAATTACATAATATTGAGCCAATATAAGCTTGTATATTGAGTGGATCAGTTTTTAAATATATTTGCCAAGGCATATGTTTAAGACCAATTTCACCGTTTCTTGATAAAGTTTACCTTGCAGATAAGCACGAATATACTTTAAGAAAGGGGTGAAATAGATAGATAAAGCCTGTGTACCCCAATTGATAAATTACAACATTTAAATACACAATTGCGACTAGAAATATCCCATAAAATTGGGATTCGATGGTGATATGTCATAGACTTTTATCAGTAATCTTTTTAGACTAATCATACATCTCTTTAGACTAATATTAAATACTAATTTATATCTCTGTCACATATTTACACATTTAACACTCTTTTCACTACCATTTATTATCAAAAATTCAAATAAGGCACAGTAAAAACTGTCTTCAAGATCAGAAGCGGCCTAACTGCGGAAAATACCTCAAACTCCTAGAAAATCACAACTAAAGAACACCGTTCTTAAATAATGTTATATTCCTGTAGCGAAAAAGGTAAATATCCTGGAGATAGGCTATATTTATAGCAATATTAAGACGAGCAATAACCTTGAGATACTTCTGGTGTTAGGCGGGTAATGGTAACCGCTTACTATCCAAGGGATCTTGCGCTTTTTTACCATAATATAAAATAGCTATAAAAAACAAATATACTTTAGACCACACGACTGAAGTAAAACTTTCTATCTTCACGAACTTATCCGTTCGCCTCGCCCGATTACGCTTTTCGTAACGCTCTCGTCACGCATTCACCAGCTTACTCCCCAAGTCAAGCGTGCGTAAAGAAGTTGTATTAATATCATAAAACAGTAATACACCTCATACTAAAAACAAAACTCTATCAACTCGACATTATCAAAATGCAGGTGAAGCCGTGCTGGACGGCTAGTATAACGTATTTTTAATAGCTCTTTTTCTTCTCACCTTACTTCCGTTATAGATCGTATTAAAGGAAAGGGCGGGACTCCTTTAAAAAACTAGTTTAAGAACTTCTTTCAGAGAATTTCGGGATCCTATTACTGTATAAAAATTACGAACGTACAAAATGTTTTTTAAAGATTTTGTTTCAATGTTAACATTTAAAAAAGTGCTGGATAATTTCCTTAAAATTGAATGTTTCAAATATAGTAAAATGAAGTTATTTCATTGCGTTTTGTAAATAAACGCTTAAAGAATAAATCTAATATTTTAATTAAGCGGTAGAATTGTATAATAAGACCTCAGATTTATAACTATCTATACTAATAAATGGTGAACCGGTTTTTTGTTCGGTTAAACTGCGAAAACTACTGAACCAATCGGAATAATACTTAAACTATAAGATACAGCGAGTTTAGGAGAAGTTTTTAGTATATGTCATGTTTGTGATTACTTACTGTGCAAAAGATATGAACGGACAGCGATCGCTAATATTTCATCATCATCATCATCTTCAGCCTATCGCAGTCCACTGACGTCGGACATAGGCAATTGAGTAGGTGTACTGAGATAAAACAAATGGGTATTATTAAATATAAAGCATTGATAAATTTTATATTAAAATCTCATTATGATGTTGGGTAAAAATGTTAAACATTTATTATTTTTTATAAAGAATACTTATGAATTTATAAAATTTTGGAAAATGTATCTTAAAAAACAACATAGTTTTTAAAGAAATATTATAATTTTACACGGCCGTGAATATCCATCTAAAATAATAACGTTTTATATCGGATCCAAAGTAGGTATGACATTTTCCCACTAACTACTTCACATATCCACTTACGAAGTCGGTTAAAGTATAGCAATGGCACAACTATCGAAACCTCATCAAAACCAGTTTATAACATTGTATTGTATATCTTTATGCAGCTTTAAAAGCGTTCTGATAGAATATTTTTTGTCAACCACGCCCATAAAACTCGGAAGGGGGGTGTATTGTTACCATTGTGGACGGTATAATGCGTTTGACAAACATATTGGCGGATTCATTTTTGTATTTATATACTTGTACTTCGGCGCGGTCTCGGCTTTGCTTAATAATAATTAACGCGCAAAATGTAACAATACACAAATAATTATTGCATAGAACAAGAAGGTACCAAAGTCTTGTGAGGTTGGAAATGCTTTCACGCAACCTTTACAGTAATTGTTTTTATTTGATATTTATAGGTATACTAGCTGACCCCGCAAACTTTGTTTTGCCATATATGTTATTAATCCCCTTAACCCCCTCCCCCTTATAATTTAGGGGTATAAAAAATTGATGTTGGCTGATTCTCAGACCTACCCGATATGCACACAAAATTACATAAAAATCGGTCCAGCCGTTTCGGACGAGTAGTAACTAACATTGTGACACGAGAATTTTATATATAAGATTTTACAATAAATTACAGGTTGACACTTTATATTTTAAGAATCTCTCAATAATTAAATGGTATAAGATGTATATTTATTAGGCCACATTAGTTTTGAAGACTGTTGACATATACATTTTTATATGTATTTATACGTTTTTATTGGTTCCCGATTGTCTCCTGAAACGGATCCTTATTGTAATGGAAGTTCTGGAGTGTGAGACGCTTATTTTACAAATCTTAGTGATATTTAAAAACGTAGGCATTGATTGTCATGATATTTATCATCAATGTTAAAAAATGTCCCTTTTCCTAATCAGAGAAAGAGGCCCAGTTGTGGGCTATTACGGTCTTAATTAATGAAATCAATCTGAAAAAAAAAAATGTTATTCAATTCCCTATTATTTTTCAAAGAGAGAAAAAAATATGTTTTATATAACCAAAATATTTAAGTTGTAAGTATCCCTATATTAAAAAAACGAGTACATGCTTTAGACCACACGATTGAGGTTAAACTTCTGCACAATAGGTTTGCAGTGTCTTAGATAAACGAAACGGAACTAGCTATGACAGAAAGTTAGAAAGAAAATGTATGCTCGCACCTCTCTCTCTTGCTCCGTTCGCCCGATCACACTTTTCGTAACGCTCTCGTCATGCATTCACCAGCTAATACCCCACAAGTGTCCGTATGGAAGTTTTAATTCAAAAATCTTTTTTTGCCTATACTTAAATTTCAATATATAAACAAACAGCCATATTATATATCTCGGAATACATACGTGGAATTAATTATATAACAAATCGACACGCTTAAGAAACGGTAATAGCTATTTGAAATACAACACCGTAGTATTAACATGGAAATAACGACACGCGCCTAAAATATGATACGAAAATTACTATTGCTTTGAACATTGTTCATTTAGATTTAGAGCGAGATGGGTATATTTTAAAATATTGCTATCTCGTTTCAGTTTTAGCGTACCTACTAAATTCTTTAGACTGATTGATACTTTTAGAGGATCGGATGTAGTAGAATCTGGAACAACTCGTAAAGTACCATTTAAATTATCTCGATCTTACAGAAGATTACAGCTAAATAATTAGTGTAAAAAATAGTGTTGTTCTCTTGTAGTGACTGAGGTAGCCACGACTCCTTAGGTTTTGCCGTGTTCACAGAGATAGTAGGGTCAACAACGCGTGTGAAGTTCGTGATAATGCAGGAGTTCATACGGAAATTGCTTACTATAAAACACATCATACTTTTGTTTGCCACCTTATTAATACAAAAATAAAACTAAAAATTAAAAATTACATAAAAAATAAAAATTACGTTTTTTCGTAAATGACTAAACTAACATAAGTTTTGGAGTACCTCAAGCACAACACAGAAATAATTACAAATATCTTGTTAATAGAAAACTATAAAATTATTACGATTAATATATAAACGACAGTCGCGTGTCGGTCGGTCGCCCACTGAGCCGTTATTGCAAAATTACTATAATTACATCAACCCCCTGACAGATTTATAAAAAAATCAGCTAATAGTGAATACAATAGCACATTATTTTATTTAATGATTGTGCTTGAAGGGGTATGAAGTCTTTATACCTACTAATTTTAAAAATGATACAAATGTTTATATTATTTAAATTTTTATTAAAAAATCTAAAAGTATAAACCTCTTTATAGTAAGTTTTATAACTTTTGAAATGTAATTTTGCAATTATGTAATTATACTAGCAGTCACTTGTGGCTTCACCCGCATTAATTTAAGGATATACCAAACATTTCTCGCTAAATGGATTATCTAACACAAATATAATTTTTCAATTCTAATGCTTCCGACTAGCTCGTTGGCGCAGTGTGCAGTGACCTTGCTTTCTGCAAAATGTAACATACACACGCGGTCATCTGTTCCTACGGTAAGCAACTTAATGCTTGTGTTAAAGGTAACAGTCGACTTATAAAGTTAGATTTATTTTTTCGATATATAGATATAAACAATACTTATATATAAATTAATACATATATATCACACTCAGGCTCGAGGCGGGAATCGAACCCACAGCCCCCGAAGTTTGTCGAAGTTTGTGGGTTCCTGATTTATATTTAAAAAAAAAATACTAGTATTAAGTTGCTTACTTTAGGAATAGACGTGTTGAGAGACATAGATAATTATTTATTTAATTCTAACCCGTAGTTCCTGAGATGAAACAATCTAAATATTTAGCTTTATAATATTAATAAAGATATAGATTAATAAAAAAAGAAGCAACCACAGATTAGGAATAAATTGCAAAAGAGAACTCTGCAGTCTTTAAAAAAATATTGTCAATCGTTATAAATTTTAATTGTAATTCCTTAATATATCGTAGCTCAACTGTTCCTTGAAACACCGCGTGATGCCAGGATGTCACGGGATGTTAAATGTTATTTTTTTGTTACCGACGAACTCAGCGGGTAGGTTGAAACTTGTTGTAGGCGATAATACAAGCTACTTCTTTTAACTTTCTTTGTAATATTGTCTGATTATACTGATCATGAATTGGAATAAATGCGAACTTAACTTTACTCTGTATCGTCCCACTGCTGGGAAAAAGCCTCTATCTCCACATAGGTTACGGTCACTGACCTAACTAACCAATCCACAACGCTGCTTCAATGTGGATCAATCAACAATTTCTCTACAAAGTAACGCTATGATAACAGCTGCGACCGATATTTTTACGTGTTCTCCGAGGTAAGTACGATAGGGTGACATAAAAAGACATACATACACCTAGATCAGAAAGAAATGTTTACACAAATACGAAGATCTGCCCCAATCTGGAATCGAATACGCGAAACGGTGTCTAGGAACTTCTACACCAAACAGATGCCGGAAGAAACATATTTTTCTGGAACGTATCTGTAGCCAAATAACAACATTAATGAGCTTCCCAACTGGCTAGCGGTAAGTGCAAATCCCTTACACGACATTTGCGTAAAGTAACCAGAACAGTTGTGTCAGTTCGCTGTGTGAGAGAACTGAAGAGAGACAGACAGACAGAGAGAGAGAGAGAGAGATAACCATCTCTGCCCTTTACATCCCGAAACGAATTCATTGCTCCTGTGGTGTGAATGTTAGAAGTGATGGTGTACTTCCTGAGTTTTTTATCGTTCATATCGTTATTTTAATGCTAAAATTTTGTAATAAAATTTATTAAACATTTTTCACGAAACAAGGAAGATAGAAAATTAACTATCTGTCGTTTCATTCGTTTTTTAATTAAGTTGGAAATTATTTTTATTTAAAAAGTTGTTTTTTTTCGATTATTTATTAATTTTTATATTTGTGGAAACTGCGTTTTAATTAATTGTATATGTATTATAGAAAAAGACATACGTAGAAAAAATTATAGTTTAATTGTTATTACCATTGTGTATATCGTCATAATAATTGGTAGTCTCTTTTCTAATAATATCTTATAAACAGACTTTGGTTTCAATTTTATTACACATATATATTTAGATATGAATCGTATTACAAAAAACGTATAAAATAATACATTATACTAGACCACCCGCACTGTTTTACTCTCGTTTACGGTCTTAGAGCCAAGTTTCCATAGTAAACAGACTTCAGCAAAAAATCTCTTATCTTCGCTTTTGATCTTAATCTACTGCTTGATGCTTAGATAAGGACCAATAAATCGCTTCATCTTAACTTTTCCTTGTAGGCTATGGTATTCGCATATATGTATAATAATAATGTCTTATGGTTTGTTACTATCAGTAGTAGATGCGCACTAAACGATTTTCACCCATTTGTTCAATTGTATGTGCGTTAGCGCATCGGTCTTAGCCCTGGCTTATGGCTGTTCCACTGGCATAAATTTGTGTGTGTCATATAGATTTTTTTTTTATGTCACTAGGTCGGCAAACGAGCGTACGGCTCACCTGATGGTAAGCGATTACCGTAGCTTATAGACACCTGCAACACCAGAAGCATCGCAAGCGCGTTGCCGACCCAATCCCCAATGGAGCTCTGGTCACCTTACTCACCAACAGGAACACAATACTGATTGAAAACAGTATTATTTTGCTGTGATATTCTGTAAGGTCGAGGGTAGTACCCCAGTCGGACTGCTCCATATTTTGAGCAGGAAATTCCTGCTGTGCCCTACCTCAGTTAAACCTTAGTTTGCCATGGTCTGGGTGTTTGTGCTTTTCTGTGTAATTCCGGACCACCGACAAAGGAGTAAATCTTATTGGAGGACGTTGGTTGTAGGCGTAAACGAGTTAAATAAATAAATAAATATCTATATATAATATAATAATAAATATCTTATAACATACACACACGGTCGTCTGTTCCTATGGTAAGCAACTTAATGCTTGTGTTACAGGTAACAGCCGACTGTTATAACTATTTTGTTTACGATAATACATACATAAATATATAAATACACATATTACACCCAGACTCGGGCGGGAATCGAACCCGCCACCTGAGGCACAGAATGCAAACTACAAAACTGCGCCAACGTGCTAGTCAAAAAGTCAGTTGGCTAAAAATTTCTGACCAGGATATAATATATTAGCCAACCGCCATTCAAACCAGATTTTTAGCAGACAACCATATATCATCGTATTCGTCTACTTTAAATTGCAGGCGATAAATAATCTCCATAATATCCAGATAATATCCAGGAGCTCTGGACACCCTACTCACTGCAGGAACACGAAACTATTTGTGAGCTGTATTATTTAGCTGTAAGGTCGAGGTTCCCCAGTCGGGTGGATCAAAATTTTGAGCTGGATATTTCCTACTGTGCCTTACCTCAATATTATGTCTAATCCAAGAACTAGCACGTTTGAAAGTTGATTGATTTTTAATTTAGCGGGAATATTTCAGTCAGTCTAATGCAGTCAACAGCTGGACATAGGATCCAAGTTCGCGTCAGCAATCCCGAATTTTTTTTAACCGTACAGTAAAAAAACGGTAGTCAATAATGTAAGAATAAATAATTAGTAAATCAAAAGTACAGTAATTACGAGTAGTGCCTAATAGTTATCAGTCTAAGAACTTCTAAGAGGCCGATCTATCTTTGTACTGTTCGTGTAACAGCGTATACAATATTGTATATTTACGAGGGCAAGATGGCGGTGTATCATCCTCGTAACTACCGACCTCGGACCCTGTGGAGCTTAATTTTAGGGCGCAAAGACGGAGATAAAATTTATTGTCACGTAAATATCAAGAAGTTTAAGGAGTTACTTGTTACAGGGAGCTGCGTTTATTGGAGAAGGCTTAAATAATAATTAAAAAAAAAAAAAAAAAATTTGCTTGAGAAACTAGAAATAATTTTAATATACATTTTTGTTTATTAGTCGGTTTATAACCACGCGTTATGTGTATGCACGCTAAAGATTTTATTTATTGTAATTTATTATTTGAAGTGATAAAGATTTTTTTTTTTTGATATTACTGGATATAGTATATTTTTTTCAAATAGAATGGAGTAACCTTTATAAGTAAAATATTTTATAGTATATACGTAAGATCGCCTGTGTCCAAAGTAGGCAACTTAATGCTTGCTTTTTATACAGCAGACTGATGAGGATTTTTTTCTGAAAAATGTAAATATAAACAATAAATAACATTTATATGCATATTATTTCAGAACCGCGCGGCAAACGAACCCACAACCCTCGGATCCGTAGGCAGGTTTACTGCAAACTACGCCTCAAGCTAGTCTCTTCCAAGCCACTAATGTCAACAACGATGAAATCCTTTACTGTTTACAAATAACTGCTCTTTCGCTTGCTTTTCATTTATTAATAGAATCCCAAAGGACATTCGGTCGACGGTCATTATCAAACTTATAGCAATTATTTAAATTATGTTTGTTATCAATGAAATTAAATATTATTTATCAAATGTGCTTCCAAGGGTACAATAAAGTAATTGACTATATATTTTTAATATACGTATATCAAATGTAAATATGTTTTAACATAGACACTCGGTCGTCTATTCCTAAGTTGAGCAACTTAATGCTTGTGTTTAGGTAACTGATTTAGATACATATTTTCTCATAATAATAGTACATATAAATAATACAAGTATATGTAAATACACACTACACTCATACTTAGAGCATGAACCAAATCCACAACAGTCAGAGCTATTGGCTACTCATCACTACATAGTATAAAACAAAGTCGCTTTCTCTGTCCCTATGTAAGCTTAAATCTTTAAAACTACGCAACGGATTTTGATGCGGTTTTTTTTAATAGATAGAGTGATTGAAGAGGAAGGTTTATATATAATACATACTTAATATAATAGAATAACACTGATAGTTTTTGCAACCGTGCAAAACCGGGGCGGGTCGCTAGTTATTTATATTATAAATTACATATAAAGAATAACATATTAATTGATAGATACAGTACAAAACATTTTTAATTTTAAACACAGAAATGAAATAAAACATAATTGTGTTTGCTCGTAAACGAAAAAAAAAAACGAATTTAATTACATCGACAACTAATACAACGTAAGTAGACGAAAAAATTAACAAACGCATTAGTCTTCAATACGATTTTGAAGGTTCACCTCGATTTCTTTGGAATACCATCATCAGATTCTGGTTTCCTTATCATAGTACCACCCTTGTGATATCTTCTTTCTAACAAAAAAGAATCAGCAAAATCGGTTCATAAACGACGAAGTTATCTGCGAGCACATAAATATATATATACAGTCGAATTGAGAAATCTCCTTTTGTGAAATCGGCTTAAAATAATTTTTATTTCCAACCATATAATTAAAAAACCCAAAAGAGATTGTCGAATTATAAAAATTATTTCAAAGCGAATAATGTCGCGTCCATTTTGACAGTATATGTAGTTTCATGCATCCATTTGCCATTCTACTCAAAGCACGCTTTGTGGACGCCGCGCAAGTCCCAGTATATTTCTCAAGTTTTTTACACAAAAACAATTCTTTCTTACCATCGTATCTGGGAGAGGCATGTTATTTCAGAGATCTTTCGGACTGTGTAAAAAACCTTTAATGCCTATCTCGACAATTTGTACGATTTTTCAAAGTTCTTTTTAGGGTCAACGTCGGCTTGCTTTACTAAGTGCCTGTGTTACCGGTTGCCGTTAAAACTATCTAGTGTATATTCAACAGATAAAAGTTTAAGACTTGTTATCCGTTTTCACAATCGAATTATACATTGCTTATGGGATATTACTGTTTGAAATTGTGAATCTACAAAATGTAGTTTATTAATTTATACGAGACAGGTAATGGAATATTTTGCTTCCTGCTGTTAAAGTTTATCCGTAACTTATGTCTAGGACAAACCTTATCAACTACCAGAGCAACAGGCTTTAAATATACGGTGTGCATCATCAGCGTTCCGGTTCGTTCTTGATTAGATTATGAATCGATATAAATACTAAAAGTAGTTAATTTCTTCGTCAGCCAATCTTAGATTTTTTTATAATTTAATTTACATTTTTTTTATTAGTCCGGTTTTATAAAATGAGACTAGCTTGACAGAAATCACCAAATAAGTAAGTAAATCACCAAGTAAATCATCAATAAGTAAATAATGACGCGTTAACGCAACGGTCACAGCACTGGCTTGTGGATGTTGCGCTGACGGTTGCGGGTTCGATCCCCGTACATGACAAACATTTGTATTGGCCATATAGATGTTTGCTGTGGTCTGAATGTTTGTGCTGTCCTTGTGGGTCTTCCCACCAGCCGTCGGTCCCGCTTGTTATCATGTACACATGATAGCGATTGTTACTCATAATGGGGAATAGGGGGTGGATTAAGCTCTGATCCTTCTCCTACATGGGGAAAGAGGCCTATGCCCAGCTGTGGGATATTACAGGCTGAAGCGAAGTAAATATCTTAAACGTAAAAACGGTTGTCTATTTCTAAGGTAGTTAATGTCTGTGTTTTATCTATGTAATCGCCGATTGGTATATATTTATTATATACATTTTTATTACATACAAAGTTTTAAGCTTTCTCAGTCACAATAACACTTTTACTTTTACGTGAGTAACCTGACTAAAGGGCATGAAGTATAGCAGAAAATTTCCTGCTCAAAATATGGAGCAGCCCGACTGGGGTAGTACCTCGATCTTACAGAAGATCACAGCTAAATAATACTGCTTTCAAGCAGTGCTATGTTCCTGTGGTAACAGGGGGGGGGATAGAGGATAGGATCGGCAACGAGTAACTTGACTGAAGTAGGGCATAGCAGAAAATTTCCTGCTCAAAATATGGAGCAGCTCGACTGGGGTAGTACCTCGACCTTACAGAAGATCACAGCTTAATAATACTGCTTTCAAGCAGTGTTGTGTTCCTGTGGTAACGGGGGGGGGGATAGAGGATAGGATCGGCAACGCGCTTGTGATGCTTCTGATGTTGCAGACGTCTATAAGCTACGGTCGCTTAGCACCAGGTGAGCTGTACGCGTTTGCTGACCTAGTTGTATAAAAAAAAGCCGCGATTGTCATTTTGATACTCCCGATAATTCGACGACTTTGCAGACGCAATGGTCCCTAGTGACAGTGTATATCTATATCTATGTATTCATTATTATAATTTTTGTGGTTTACTAACCACGAGAATTATTAGGTGACCATATATTATGTGACCAGAGTTCCTGGGGAGAGTCTACGGTAGTGTCATGCCGACAGGTCATACCATCAGGTGAAGCCGTATGCTTGTTTTTCGACCTAGTTGTATAAAAAGATATTGATTTTAATTTGCTGCAGTTTAGGTATCGAAAGATTAAACGGATACCTTTATAAAGTACCCACTGATATATTTTATTCAGTACTTAGCTGTATCTAAGTTTACGTACTATTATTATTTTTAGGTATAAATCTCTAATGTATAAGTTTTCTTAAAAATAAAGTAATGCTTATGATTATTTAATTAAAAATAAACATCGTGTTAAAATCGTAAAACATTTGTTCCCGGTTGTATTATTTGTTAAGGAGCAAGACATTGTGCTTGAGATTTGCTTCCAGATGGAGTTCAATTTTATAAAACATAAAATTGTGTTTACTTTGGGTATGGTGGCTACCCAACTTTTCCTCTCAGTTTTCAACCGACTTCAAAAAAAGAGGAGGTTCTGAATTTGACTGTATTTCTGAAATTTGTTTTACCTCATAACTTTTTACTGCATGCATTGATTACGATGATTTACTTTTAATCGAAAGCTAGGATTTTCTCTTGTGTCGGGGGTCCGGAAACACAATACATAAGTACAAAAGTCCAGACCACGATAAACATCGATATGGCCAATAAAAATGTCTGTTGTGAGCGGGGATCGAAACCCCGGCCGCCAGCGCAACAGCCAGTGTTGTGACCGCTGCACTAACGCGTTTTTCCCTACCTAAATATACCACTCATACAATATGTTATACAGGTATAACGTTTAAGTATATACACAACAGTCTTGTAACATATAAATGTAATTAAAACTTAGTAACAAAAGTAAAACACGAAATTACACTTTGCAAACATCTCATCGACGCCAGTCGCACAGATGTTAAAAAAGCATCTTTCAAAGCTCTTTTATAAATTCTTTTTGTAATACCGAAGGGTCTTTTTTAAGGGTTCCGTAGGCGTGAACTTCCGTCGTATTCAGTTAGTTTTTGGGGTTCATTTTTTTAAGGTTTATTTGTTAAATGACACTTTAGCGAAGGCGTTTCGCGCATATGCCGTTTTTGTTGTTCCTTAGGTTTGTAACGCGGCTTTGCCTGGAATTGTCTGTCTAGTTAGCACATTTTGTGGGTATTTAGGATTATTTTAAGCTATGAAGTGCTGTTGAAAATTTAAAAAAGTTTACATATTTAAAAGTGCTTACTTAAATTTATTTTTTTAGTTTGTTGTTTGTGTACAATTATATTTTTAATTAATATAAAATAATTAAAAAAATATGGTTCGCAGAAATTAATAAAACAATAAAATTATTTGATAAAAATTTCATATCTTATAAAATATAAAATAGTCTTTATAAAAATTTCATAGATCTCAGTTGAAATTACCTTGCATTTGTAGTCTACAGTAGTTCTAATATTAAAATGCCTTTATTTTTTATGAAATCATCGTCTTTGTTGGTTTTTTATTCATAATTTGTCCAGACAAAATGGATACAATGAAAAGAAATATCCAATTTGGTACAGTAGTTCGGATATCAGCGCGTACGTACTTAAAATTTGTGGATAAAACTGAAAAAGTTCAGAAAATGTAGCGATTAGAAATTCCATCTTTATGCGTTTGATAGTTTGCAATATAAATGACAATGTCTGTTGGGTCAGCTAGCATAAAATATATGTATAGTAGTTATTATTAATTTTAAATAGCCATTTTGTATGCATTCCCATCCAACTATAAACGTGGATAAAACACAAAAACAGTGGATGAATAAACAAAAAAAAATATTGCTACCTTAGCATATGCAACCTTTTAACCTGTTTACATCAAGTGTTACCAACGTCATAATATTCCATAATAGTATTCTTGCCATGTTAAACGTATGTTAAAAATGAAAGTAAAAAAAAAATTAAGCGTATTTTTTTATAGTATCTCCGAGAACTAAACCGTTGTATATGATTTGTCGTCATTTATTTTGTACTTTCATTTGTTTCGTATGTAAAAAAAGTTACATATGTTTCATGTTTTAGGAGTTAACCTACTCCCTAAAATATAATATAAGCCCCGAGGTATGAAACTGGAATATAACTCTAGTTGTCTGTTGAAGCTGATATATATATGGTTTTTATTATAACCATACAAACATGTAACAAAAATACAAATTACACATTCATAAAAAAACTAATTAGGTTCAAATATACATTATTCTAGTACCGAGTTATTTATAAATTTATAGTAATTTATTTAATAAGTAAAATACGTATTAGTATTTGTTTAAGTTCTTAAACATTTGTTTTCATCATTACTATAATATTTTTGTTTAAAACCGTATAATAAAATAAGTCACAGAAAGAGTAGTACAAACAATATTTTTATTACAATATGATGAACTGATATCGCATGGAAAAAAGTTCTTATGATCAAAATGTGAAAAGATTCAACTTCACGTCTGTTTGGTGTCGTAAGAATTGACTAGAGTTCTAGAAAATACTACACACATATATAATTTTATTTATATAGTGTTATAAGTGTGTAGATTCGAAATATTTTTTTGAAAAGTAAAAAACAGTACTACTTTTTTACAGTAAATACTTTTTTTTCAAACGAGTAACTGCAGAGTTTCTTTGCGGGTCTTTTCTGCGGAATTTGAATTCCGAACTGGTAGTAGCTGAAGCTACTTTTAAAAATAATTTAAATTTAATTTTTTTATGATATTATGAAAGGTGCTTTAAAAGCCTATTTGAATTAAGTTATTTTTGATTTTGATCTTTTATCAACGAGTATTCTCACTAGGATGATAAACAAGCGAACAGTCCGTCTGATTGTAAGTAAATACCGTAGCCCACGGACGCCTGAAACACCAAAATTTTAACGCCGACACAACGTACCAGGCTACCCTAATCACCACAAGAACACAACACTACTTAACAGCAACTCGGACGTGACCTTCCATAAGATTGAGATACTTTAATGCTTTATTTTTTAAGATTAATCTGATCTGGCTGTAATTTATGAGAGTTGTAAAATTTATTGCAACTCTGAGTTTTATTTTTAACTAACTTAAAGAGGAGAAAGCTCTCAACTGGACTGAACTTTTTATGCGTGTTACAATATTCACATTATGTGACAATGATTTTTAACCGACTTCCAAAAAAGGAGGAGGTTCTCAATTCGACTGTATTTTTTTATGTATCTTACTTCAGAACTTTTGACTGGGTGGACCGATTTCGACAATTTTAATCGAAATGTGGTGTGTGTCATTTGGTCCCATTTAAACTTATTTGAGATCTAACAACTACTTTTTGAGTTATATCTAATAATGCGTTTTTACTTGACGCTTTTTTCGTCGACCTACGTTGTATTATACCGCATAACTTTCTACTGGATATACCGATTTTGATAATTCTTTTTTGTTGGAAAGGAGATATCCCTAGTTTGGTACCATGATAAGGAAACCAGGATCTGATAATGGGATCCCAGAGAAATCAAGGGAAACTCTCGAAAATCCACAATAACTTTTTACTGGATGTACCGATTATGATAATTTTTAATTTAATCGAAAGCTAATGTTTATCATGTAGTCACATATAAATTTTGTTGAGATCTGATAACTACTTTTTGATTAATCTTTGATGACGCGTAGTTACTTGACTATTTTTTCGTCGATCTACGTTGTATTATTTGTCGATATAATATTAGTAAGTACCTATAGATTATTGCGACATCACAAGGCGAGTAAAGCCACGATACCCAGCCAGTCAGTCATCGCCATACATACCCCATCAACGTTTTCTTACGAACGCATATGGACATTGAGACAAAAACAATTATTCCTTTGCACCGACGCCGCTAAGTAAAAAACGCACAAGCGTCGGCCTCTTGAACGGGATGATTCAATAAACGCATTTTTAATTGGCTGCCGATCGCCATTTTAATTGCGACCGCTCCGTTTTTCGCGGGAGGAGAGGAGTCGTGAGGAGTAGGGTGCGAGGGAGGAAGGGTAACACGCACGATTGTAAATCAATTAAATCTAATGGGAACATCGGATGAGTATGTCAAAGATTCCCGCGAAATGAAAAAAATGTGAGTCTACTAAGTTTAGCTAGAGCAAGGCTCATTTGAATATGATTGTTAAGTGGGTTGTACACTGGTTTTGTTGCGTGACGTAAGTGTGGTCGTATGAGTTTTTGTAATTATAAAAATCTGACGCGGGGACAAATTTGAAAAGTAGTTAAGTTATTAACTTGGAATCTGGAGCTTGGCTGGACGCCGTGTTGGCGCAACGGTCACAGCCATGGATTGTACCTGTTGCGCAGGCGGTTGCGGGTTCGATCTCCGCCCATGACAAACATTTGTATTGGCCATACAGGTGTTTGCCGTGGTCTGGGTGTTTGTGCAGTCCTTGTGGGTCTCCCCACCGTGTGTAACACCAGAAGCGTCGCAAGCGCGTTCCGAAACAACCCCAGACCCTGCCCAGGAGCTCTGGTCACCTAACTCACCATAAGAACACAACACTACTTGAAAGCAGTATTATTTAGCTGTGATCTTCTGTAAGGTTGAGGTAATACCCCAGTCGGGCTGCTCTAGATTTTGAGCAGGAAATTTACTGTTGTGCCCTACCTCAGTTGGAGGTTGTTGAATTTCAATTTAGTTTATGTTAAGGAATATTTTTACCCGTTTTTTCAGAAATTCGGCAAAGGAGTAATGCCTTGGTCAGACTGAGTATTCGATGATGCGAAATATATAAAGTTCTTTTCAACGGTAGCAGTACATCACTGTTAAAAAGACATTAGTGTTACTATGGTGCTCAGTAAGGCAATGCCATTCTTGCGTGTGGCTAAGTACCTGTCGAGTGTGACGAAAGCATAACTTCTTTAATTTGAATTAATGCTCGATCTACTCTTAATGCAAATTTAAGGAAACGGATTAACAACACAATCTTTGTATATTCAACTTTAAAAAATGATGATAATCTATTAAATAATTTAGTTCGTTAATTTAGTGAAACTGAACAGTGAAGACTTTTCTGAAAGTCTTTCTGTAAAAACAGATTTTTTTTCAACCACAAATCACAAAACTAAGATAACACTTCAAAAGTTATACTCTCACTCTAGCTCACTAGTCCGCTGAATTCCAGGGTCTGGTCTGGGTCTGAATCAGATCAATAGAAGCAATTTAAAATAACTATCTTAGGATCTCTATCTTAGATCTGATCTGATTTAGGTCATATTGTATCGAAGACTAGTCATAAATCAGATCAATAGAATTAATTTGATAAAATTATTTCAAAATCTGAAATAAGGTCAGAAATATCATCTATCAAGTTATGAAAAATTAAATTTTAGTAAAATTTTTACAAAATTGTTGTCAAGTGTATCGTCATCTTAATCGACGCTAAATAAAACAACAAGAAGAACAAATTGTTGAAAGCATTCGGTATGCAAAGCAGATATATTACGAGATAGCGTCTTGCACGTGCAAATTAATTTGAGACAACATTTTTCAAACTTACAACGGATATTTTACTTGACTTACATACTTAGCACGATACCCGTCTTCGCTTGAGATCCATTCCAATAGCTAAGACTTTTAGATATGATTGGGAACTGCTATCCTACGTGTAGTCTTAAAAATGTTATTCTCGACAATTTGATTTCCCCAAAAAGATCATAGCTAAATTATACTACTCTGAGTAAGTTTGCCAGAGTTCATAGAAACAGTCTGGGGTAAGGCCAGCAACGCGTTTCTAATGTTTCTGTTGTTTCAGGAGTTTATAGGCTACGGTATCCACTTACCGTCTAACGTAAAAAAAAAATACTTTTATAAGTCGATCCAAAGTAGTACAAACAAACAAGAAAATTTAAGTGTAATTATATAAATTTATAAAATAATTCCAAAGGGATAACTTAGCGTATGTATCAGTCTGTCAAGAATGCCGTTTATTTGCATACTGAAACGTCTGGTACTTTAATATCCCACAGTTGGGCAGTCTTTTAAGGAGGTACACATTGACGAATACGTATAAGAATTTCTTTCGGCGTAATTTTTCCCACGACGATTTTTTCTCGTTGTTGAACAAATTAATTTGATCCACTTAAAGATTGACGCTAATGTATGCCCACAATGTATTCCATCTTTATATTACTCGTAATACTTTGATAAAAAATCCTAACTGAGGTAGGGCACAGCAGGAATTTCCTGCTCAAAATATGGAGCAGTCCGACTGGGGTAGTACCTCGACCTTACAGAAGATCACACCAAAATAATACTGTTTTCAAGCAGTATTGTGTTCCTGTTGGTGAGTAAGGTGACCAGAGCTCCTGGGGATTGCGTCGGCAACGCGCTTGCGATGCTTCTGGTGTTGCAGCCGTCTATAAGCTACGGTCTTACCATCAGGTGAGCCGTACGCTTGTTTGCCGACCTAGTGATATAAAAAAAAATTGTCCAAAAAATCTTTGAGAAATGTATGGGCAATTCTTTGGGAAATGTATGAAAAATGTTTTTGGTGACTTTTACTAAAAATATGATAATCAAACATTTATTATTCGATACAAGTTTTTAAACTTTCACGGACACTATCCACACATTTACAGTCGACATTCAAACATCATAAAACCTTAACCTTTGCCAAACAGTAAACTTGTAAGGTTCTACACAGTAATTATACATCTTCCCTGCTGATCATATTCTTCATAATTAAATTTTTTTGTAAAAAAGGCAAGAGGTCTTCAATTTAGCACTGCGGGACATATCACTGCCAGCCATGCATGTTTCAAAACTGGTGTCAATTCTCGTTCTTTATCAGGGCGTTAGAACACTGGGATATTTGGGGTAAATTTACGTGGAAAGACAAAGAGAGTCATATCGGCTCACATTGATTCTTTTCTGACAAAGTAATATGTCTTGACTTATACTGAACATCTCACATTAACAATTTCGGTTCACAATAACGCAGTCACACAGATCCATATTGGCTCATTGACATAATTCCCGCTCGAAAGGGATTTTCTAGTTTGGACTTCTGTCATTGTGGGTTTCCCCACCATGCCTCAGAGACCACGTTAAGTTGTCAGTCCCGGTTGTTGGCATAAATATCTGATAGCGATCGTTATCATAGTAAGAAATATATCCGCCAACCCGCAGTCGAGCAGCGTGGTGGTAAGCTGCAATCCTTCTCCTACATGGAGAAATGGATGTTGCAGGCTGATTCGTAATAAAAGATCATGTTAAAAAAAAATTAAAGTACGAGAATTGTTTTGAATATAATTAATTACAATTAATCCTATTTCCTACACTCAACGTACTTCAGTAAGACTTTATTTATTTCTAAATTTTCCTTTCATATTTCTGTTCAGTATTACTTATATCTTGACGACGCGTTAGCGGTTACAGCGCTGGATTGCGGCTGTTGCGCTGGCGGTTGCGGGATCGTTCCTTTCACATACTCGTAGGATACGTTTGTATTAATCATACAGATGTTTGTCGTGGTTTGGGCGTTTGTGCTTATGTATTGTGTGTGTGCGGGTGTGTGTGTGTGTGTGTGGGTGTGTTTCGTATCCCGATACAGGAGTGCATCTAGTGGGGACCGTTGAGTGTAACATGTCTTTTTTTATTATTATTTATATACTTGTATAACAATAGCTGCGCCGCGCGATTTTACTCGCGTTGTTTCCGATCTCGTGGGAATTTTGGTATACAAATTAGTCTGTTTGTGATTCTGAATATCCAGCTATCTATATATCCTATATAGCTATCCGTTTTATTATAGTCGCGTCAGTGGTTTTTGCGTGAAAGTGTAAAAAAGATACATCACAAGTTTTTTGAATATTTTCTAATGTATTGTGAAGATGTGCTATAAATTTTCGTAGTAAAACTTTTTATGCACGCTTGACTTGAGGAATAAGCTGGTGTATGCGTGATGAGAGCGTTACGAAAAGTGTTATGGAGGAAGGGGGGGGGGGGGGGGAAGTTGAGAGGGAGATATAAGTTAGATAGAGAAGTTTCACATGAGTCTAAAGCACTTTTTTTTATATAAATTACTATTTTTTTCGTTTGCAATAAGGATAACTCTATATATATTTATATTTGTATTCAAAATAAGAAAAACTCTTTTCATATTTACTGCTGATATTTACTATAATATTTAATACCAAATGTGTAATATACGACATGGCAGGGTAAATCAAAAACACAAAATGAAATCTTTTGCAATTTTTTATTTGACAAAGAAATTAATTCATTTTTTTGTTTCCGTTTTTCTTATAATACATAGTAATTGTAAAGTAATTATACTATCTAAACTATATTTATATGTATATATTCTCTATATATTACAAAACGTATTTACATAGACTTCCCGTAAGACCCATTCTAGTTATACCTTAGTCTGTTTTTAGTCAAAAACTTTGTTATTAATTTCGTAATATTTAAAAAAAGTTCATACGTGTTTACTGCTAATGATATATTGACAGGACTGTCAGCGGCTGAAAAAAAATTACGATTTTATCTGTCATCTGTCAAAGTTTTTGTACTAACAGACTATAGTATGTATTACAAATAAATTCAGATTGCATTAGAAATAATAACAGCATAAATAGATTTGCATATAGAACACGATTTTGAACAATTTTTTGTTATAAATACAACATAGTTCACCGGAAAAACTGGACGTCATATAAATAAATGTATTTTTTTATTAGGTAGCTGTTAATTAATTATATAGAGACTCTTTAGATTAAAATTACGTTTATTGATACGACGCCATTAAAAAAAACTTAAAATTATGTATCACAACAGACTGGTTTGTGTTCCCGTTTGATTTTAATGATAAATACTATAAAATAAATAAAAAAATGTCTTTAAAGCTTAGTTAACTTTTTAATGGTAGCAAATTTGTCAGCCATCGTTACAATAAGCAGCACCAATATTTAGGTGATATATTTGGAACTACATACATATTTTTTATTTAAAAAATAATTAAACATAAGAAGAAAAAAATCAAAATTATTAAATGTAGCAACTATTCTTAAAGACGGCTGAAAAGTGAAATAAAAATTTGCTATTGCTGTCAGTGTTGCAATCATAAACTTGTACATACACAAGATTACTCTATATAATATTATTTTCAATTGTCAGCTGGCAACACTGACTTTAAAACTTACCTCGGTGACCACACGAAATTTTTACTGAAAATGGAAAAACTATCCAAATAAATCACAAAAAACTCCATCCTTACACATTTATTGCACAACTTCCAATGAATATATAGTTATATTACATACAACATTGTTGAACATATATACAACAAAAATAAAAAAGAATACAATTTCTATGACATTATTATGTACATCAGTCAACATTGTACATTTTTTTTATTATATAATTCATAATGGCATACGCTGCGAGGAAAAATTATAACAAACTTTATAATATTTATTTATTTATTTAAATGATTTTATTAAATTCGTCGTGGCCACCGTTACTAAATTCAGCATTTCTTACATTAAATTTACAATAACCATTATAAACATTTATCCTATTTATTATTTATTAGAAATTTACAATGATTTTTCTTTATTACTATTAAATAATTTTTATAACAATAATCTTGGTTGTGCCGTTCTTTATTAGGACCGCCATTTTGTGCGCGCGGTGCGCCATTTCATGCGCATAGTGCGCGTTTAGCGTTACGTGATATATTATTATTATTTAGTGTTATTTTTTGTTTTTTTTCGAGCCGGACGATCGTTAGACGGCAGGCCAGACCCTGTAGACAAACAATTTTCTATTATTAATAATTTATAAATCCATATCAATCGAGGAAGGACGTAATTTTGTTATAAATTTTTCCTATTATACACGAAAAATAATAATGAATATATTAATAATAAAAAATTTAATATATTAAATAATTACGCTTCCTCTTCTTTTAAAACAGATAAAGAATAAATAATAATAAAAAAATTAAATACGTTATAATTTTTCATCGCAGTGTATGCCATTATTATCAATTGAAACACTAAATGAATTATGACCAAGGTTTAATAGTTGAGAAATTATTTAAAAATTCATGTCACAGAAGATATACAGAGAGGAAATATAGGAAACGTAAATAATTATATCCTTTTTGTTTCACAAATATTTCCGATTTATTTCATATTAAATACAAAATAATAGAAAACTGAGACATTTAATAGTTTTTATTGAAACGAAATTCAGACGTAGCCCCTAATAGAATTGCCTATATATAATATAAATTATAACCTGGTCATAATTTTATAATTCTAGTAACTATAATTCGGTATTCTATTCAGTGAATGCTTCAGCTGTCATAATTGTTCTGTTCATTTGATCCCAAGAACTGACTGCGTAAACCCATCCGATGGAACAGAGCTAAGCCATTTTCGCTGTAACAATATTATATTTTTAATGATTTTTTTATAATTTTAAATCTTTTAAACCAAATATCTGGCCTTAAATATTTTAAATAGACTTTTAAATTGAGTTTTTTCAATATTAAATTTTATGGCTACTGTTTTGATAGTCAGAAAATAGAGAAATAATAATAAGTTATAAAGCGTAACATTTTTAAAACATTTCCAAAGCCTTATAATATAAGAGATAGGAAGTATATTCCTGAAGATTAGTAAGAAAAAAATTTGAAACAATTTGATTGAAGTAAGCGCAAGAAAAACCCCAAATAAAGTAAGATAAATAAAACCTGATAAGGTATGAAATGAGAATTTCTGATTCTGATTTTAAAACGCGAAAGTATCAGAAGAAAAATTATAATAAATATAAAGAGAGCGTTATCTAGGGTGATATTTTTACAAAAAAGAGGATATAGAACAAAAAAAATCTATAAAATGTCTAACTAAAATAAATAAAAAATGAAAAATGAAAGGAATTATAAAAATAAGTAAACTAATTTTAGTATACAAATAATCAATCAAATCTTTCTTTTTATAAAAAAAAAAAATATCAGTCTTATTGTAACATTTTACTACAAAGCTTTTAAATGTCTGATCTTCTAAACCTCAAAGACCAGACACATACTAATGAATGGAAAGAAAACCCATATTGAAGATACTCACGTCAAAAGTCCAGGGTTTGCATCAGCCTGATACCAGGAGTACTGAGGGACGTAGGGCGGGTGCGGTTGCGGGGCTCCCTGGTGGTGGAGGGCGTGGTGCGCGCCCTTCATGTCCCAAGGGCCGGGGGGCGCGCCCTGGGGGAAAAGAGATTTGTTATTTAGGGTTGAAGATTTATGTTTAACAATTATGATTAAAGTTACTGTTTAATGCGGGTTTTACACGCCTGATCTAGATCAATGCTAATGTTATTAGTTTAATGTTTGAAAGTCTGTACATATACTAAAATACAATACAACAACATATACAATTTTTGGGAGTTTTGGAAGATTCTGTTAATCTAATAATAATAATAATAATAATCTACTTGTTCATTTTTGGAACGAAGTTCCTTACGGCAGGCTTGATATTTGGCTGGGCGACCGAAATGAAAAAAATGTGATACTAAAACTGTAAGAAAAATATATAACGGAAGTGACGCAATATCAGTCACACGACTGTAAAACTAAAATATTACTAGTAAACTTTTTTTAAATTATTTATGTAATTTTATACTGTCGACAAAAATAAATAAAGACACATATTTTTTTATTTCACTTAATAGTTTAAATTATTATTATTATTATTTTGTTTGATTTATTTTATTTTATATTTTACGGTATTTGTTATTTTCTAAAATACTAAATTTCCTAAATACTTTTATGTACTTAATTAAAAACCAATCAACAAAATTAAAAAAAAAAATCAAGAACTAGAAAATATATATAAAATTCAACATTTTTTTAAAAATTGTGTTTTTCTATACTATTCGAAGGAACTTAGTTCCTGCCTGGTGTCCCATGACACAACAATTTATTATTATTATTTATTGGCACACTTTTTTATCCCTAACTCCTTCTGCGTTGATTATTTTTAGTGTATCCTATCCGAATCCTTAGTACCTCGTACTTGGCCAGCTTTACAGCAAATCTTAAACGATGAATCTGCCGCAAGCTTAAAACTATAATTTGAATTGAATCTAGCACAAAGAGACGAACTAAACTTCTACCTCATCTGTATACTATTACCAAGTATTTATATCTTCATAATAAAATAATTACGAACCAAAGAAACACTAAAAATATACCCTTCTGTATATGGACAAAAAATGTATAAAATTTATCAAATTAACTTTATCGTAGCAATTTTTTAATTATGCAATTGAAGGTTAATATCAAGTAATAAAAGCACGAGTTAATTTAATTAAAAAAAAGAACTAAAACAAACATTTAATCAACAAAATCACAATAATTACGAGCGATTACACACACATTTACTATGTTATATGACATTGTCATCAAGCATAGCGTGATAGACTCCCACACATTTATGTATATAAAGAATGCGTGTCTGTACGTTTAATATTATATATGGAAAATGGGCGTTAACGGCCGCACCTAACGTTTTACATAAATTGAAAATATTGTACTTTATTTTATTAGCTTTACGCCATTCATGGTAGGACGGATGCACGAATTGACAGTCTTAATACTTTGTGCGTGAGTTGTAAAACTGTCTTTATTTTTCGGTAGTGGTCTAAGCCTGAATGAATTATTGTTAAACAAGAAAAAATAAATGGTAAGAGTGGATATCACGTGGATGTTTGTAGAGCTAATATTTTTGTAGGAAAGGTCAATAATTGAAAGATCAATAAAGATAAAACTAAGGGCCTGTTTCACAAGTTGTGGATATTTGACGGATGACGATAGAAATGGACTTTGAAAGCAGGAGGTAGAATAGGCTAGTAGGACTTGTTTCTCCTCAATCAATTAACTGCAACTTTAATATTAATATACGTGAATTGAAATATCTTATAAATTTAGTAGAATGTGATGCAAAAAAAAAAAAAAATAACCAATCAAAAACTTTTTACGAGCGGATACTGTCATCCGTCAAATAGAGTTTTCCAAAACTGGTGAAACATTCATTTGTCATACTTTCTTTAATTATGTACATTTAAAAGTTTGAAAATTTAAATCTAAGGTAGTACAGCACGATTATAAAAGTTTTACGATTCAAATACATTATGTATACAAGATATCGCAGCTTCAATTATTTGACAGATTTTAACAGATAATGTGTCATTAGATTCACCAAAACTATGTTAAAATTGTCGTTGGACCGACGATCTACGTAAGATTGCCGGTGTAGGCTGGATGAGGATTGCGGAAAACCGGGATGTCTGGCGCGAACTTGGGAAGGCCTATCTCCAGCAGTGGACTGCAATAGGCTAAATTGACTGAACTGACTGACTGATGTTAATAATAAAGCGTTTGGGTAAACTGATTTTCCTTGTACACAATATTTATAAAAACACGTTATTTTTTTAAAAAGAAACTAAAAAGCATATACGTGACTCTGCATTTTTCTGAATTATTGAATAAGAATTATTATAACAGTCATCATCACTTCAGCCTATCGCAGTCCACTGCTGGACATAGGCCTCTACAAGTTCGTTTCAAAAATGGCGCGAACTCATGTGTTTTGCCCATAGTCACCACGCTGGGCAGGCGGATTGTGACCGCAGGGCTGACTTTCTCGCACCGAAGACGCCGCTGCCCGTCTTTGGCCTGTGTATTTCAAAACCAGCGGTTGTATGGTTATCCCGCCATCAGTCGTCTTTTTAAGTTCCAAGGTGATAGTGGAACCGACGGGAAGAGAGGGGGTGGCTATATTCTTTACTGCCGTAACCATACAGTGAATTATAACAGTAATGAATAGCTACTGTTTTTTTGTAACAGATTTCTCAATAGCTTAGGTACATGAAGCAGCAAATTTTTACGGCGCAGAGAGAACGAGTAGGATCGTAAAAGTCCCACAAGTTTTACAGTTACCGTTAAATAATTTAAAGCTAAATAAAGTTCTGAAAACAGTTAAGAGTTTTTATATGTCGTTTTTATATGTTTTTGTATGTATAAGAGTATTTCGATTGTAAAAATGTATTTTTATCACAGGGGTATTTTATATATTTTATTTTATTTTATTTTTATTTGGGAAACATACAATTTTATATTACATTATCTATTATATTATGACTAATTACAATAACTGAAATCAATAAAGTTTCCACTATTAACTAATACATACAACAGCACTATACATTGCGTGAAACATAGTTTTTTTTAAATAAACAAAAAAAATGGATAAAAAAAAATTAAATTTAGTGTAAACGAAACGAAAAATCTTTTAAGTAGATATATATGTATATATTATATACGTTTTTGTCTAGAGGTGCGCATGTGTGTGTATCATATATAAATTATCAAATATCGAAAAAAAAAAATTAGCTACATTAATAAGCTGTTACCAGACACAAGTATTAAATTGCTTATCTTAGGAATAATCGAACGTGTTTGTATGCTATAGATATTTAATACTTACATAACCGACCCTCGGGTCCCACGACTGCTGGTGTGGAGGCTTCACATCACAAGAAGTGCCATCCGGTGAGCGGCCAGCCGTCGGCTGTAACAACATTATCTATTAGACGCTAGTAAGATTGGCTCTGGCCATTTGTAATGCTATAAAGTTGGTGGTTTTATGTGTTTGGTTGGTTGATTTATTAGAGGGATGTTGTTATATGTTTCCGTTTTCTAACTTCCTTATTAAATCACATAAGAAATAAATTCATTCTCGGCAGTAGTTTATCTACAATTAAAATTGTAAATTGTGTCGCATATTATCATTATATAATACAAACATGTATTTTTAATATTCTTAATAAAATTGTAACAGTTTACTTATTATTATTTCAAGATTATTGTTAGTTCGCTTAGTAATATATTTTTTATTGCACATTTTGTTACAAAAATAAAGTATTTCTATGGGATACTAGCTGACCCCGCAAACGTTGTTTTGCCATATATTTTATTACCCTTCTCAATCCCCCTCCCCCTTATAACTTAGGGGTATGAAAAATAGATGTTGTTCGATTCTCAGACCTACCCGATATGCACACAAAATTTTATATTTTATTAACCCTCTTAGCCCCCCCACTTATAACTTAGGGGTATGAAAAATAGATGTTGGCCGATTCTCAGACCTACCCGATATGCCCATAAAATTTTATTAAAATCGGTCGAGCCGTTTCGGAGGAGTTCAATGTTTAACACCATGACACGAGAATTTTATATATTAGAAATTAAAAAATTCATTTGTTTCAAATTCAAAATTAAAATAACTTTATTCACATAGCCCCACTTTCGAATCGTCATTTTACAAATTAAAATTTTAAGGTGTTTATTATTTTCGTAAAAGTAAAGCTACCACCGATTCGGAATGTAGATTCTGCACAGAAGAATCGGCAAGAATCTCCGAAGTTACTCTTTTGAAAATAATATATAAACTATGTTATAGTACAAAATTAGCAATATCTTGCATGAAATACAGCGTCACTATGTCCACACATCTTTAACAAAAATCAACGATGTAATCCTGCACCGAATGCGCTTTATCTATTAATCTCTTTTTTAATAAAAACTTTATGTTGAAACAATTTCAAAATCGTTAGTGGGATTTATTATGCGAATACCATAATCCAGAAAGGAGACGTTTACATATTGCTTCTTTGAATTTATCCACTGTGAATAACAGAATAGTGAAAAAGTAAAGCGTCTCTTAGATAAATAAAACATAAGCTATCAATGAAAACAAAAATAATAAAAAAAAAACAAATAAAAAAGAATAAAGGAAAGCTTATAGTTAAGTATGATTTTAGTAATTTTCTCATATACATTAAATATTTTTAAAGGACGATTTTAAAATAAGTAATTTTTTTTATAATTATTAGCATCCTATATCAAAGTTCAATTAAAATATTACTTTAATCCACTAGACTTCAAAAGACCTTTTGAATAGAAAATAATACAATTATTTTAATTCATACATAAAGAGAATTTAATAAACCTATTTTGGTCTACATTTTCCTAAAGTAATTCAAATATTATCTGTCTTAAATGTTCCTTACATATCCAACCTTTACATCCCAAGACGGTTGCGGCGGTTGCTTCACATCCCACGGCGTCCCAGTCGGGGATAGGCCTGGGGATAGCTCTGAGACCGGCGTCGAACTAGGCGTGGGCGAGTGGGCTTGCGTCGGCCCACTTTGGTACGCGGACGGGGAATGTTGAGAGCCACTGGAACTACCTCCTCCACCTAGGAAAAGAAATATCTATCTTAATAACTTGATTCGTGTAGAATCAAAATTTTGTAGGTTTTTGAAATTATTGATTCATTAAAACTTTATGCATTTCAAATATAATGAAAAGCGTTTGTCTGACTATTAAAAAGCGATAATCTATTTGGTTACTATTAATAAAATAATTAACAAATAATAAAAATAGATATTTTTATTATTTGTTAATTATTTAACATTCAAACACTATCGTCTGCTTCTTAGGTAAGCAACTTCATGCTTAGCTAACTTATATTTTCTATAAACATACATTTTTGTACTTGTTTTTGACTTTATATAGTAATAAATAAATTAAAATATATATTTTTATGTTTCAAAGGCTATATGTTATATGATGTTTATATGACTATAAGACAACAGATAACTGTAAACAACATACCCGAAAAGCATAATAATGGTCACAAATGCATACATTTAAAACTTATAGCTTTATGTCTAAAAGTGACTGAATCTAATTATATTTCAAAGCACGCATATTTACTTGAAGAAAAAGTTAAGTAACTAAAGTGTAAAAGCTAAGTTAACTTAAGTTTGTTGACATGAAAGGCCTGTAATTTTTAACCGACTTCAAAAAGGTTCTCGCTTCGATTGCAATTTTTTTTATGTGTGTGACATCGTAGCTGGGTGTACCGATTTTTTTTATCTGTTATCTGTCATGATGTTTGATTAAAATTTGAATGAAATCTGACGAGTACTTTTCGAGTTATCCCTAACAACTTGTATTATATTTATCGATTGAAACAAATAATAATAAAAAAATTAAATTAAAGTTTGAATAAATTGAAGTTTTTATTTAGTTATTTTTTACTCACCATGGAGTAGTTGATTGTTATTAGGGGGGCTCCCGGGTGGGAGCCCTAAACCGGGTGGTGCTGCGCCCACTTGCGCTGCCTTCATCATCTTTTTGTATTTACTGCGCCGATTTTGGAACCATATCTTGACCTGGTAACAACAGGAAAAATAAGATTAATAACTGTATCTAGGTACAACTAAGGATTAACACGTATTTCTTTTAAGTATTACTATACATTTGAATTGAATAGGAAACATAAAATACTGCTCACAACGGTATAAATTCATTTGTGTTTACAAAAGACACAAAAAGTAGTAGACCGAAGCCAATAGGCAAATGGTACCTAGATTTTGAGATACTATGATTAGGTGGATCGGTATCATTATTTTGTACACTATCATTATAATTATTACTTTATTTATTATGTATTGTATCCTAATAGCTGTAATTAATATTAATTCACACTATCGATTCGGAAGCTCGATTCTGCAGACAACAATTGGCAAGTACTTAGCTCAGCAGTTACTCTTTCAGAAAACTATCAATTATTATAAACTAGCCGCCCGGACAGACTTCGTTCTGTCAAAAGTTAATAGTATTTTTTTTGTTGTAATGAAGCCTTCCGTGGGCCTTAAGGAACATACAAAGAAATAAATTAGCCGAATTGGACGAGCCATTCTCGAGTTATGCGCTTAGCAACATTCATTTTTATTTATATAAGATTTAGCCATGCATTGCATGAAATACAGCGTATATACCCATTAGCTGACTAAATTGGCCGAATCGTTTTGTTCCTAAATAATATTACTAGCCGACCTAGCGAACTTCGTACTACCTTATTTTTTTCTTGAAAAAAACAAGGTGACGCGTAATTTATATCTAATATATATAAATCTCGTGTCACAATGTTTGTCTTCAATGGACTCCTAAACTACTTAACCGATTTTAGTCAAATTTGCACACCGTGTGCAGTTTGATCCAACTTAAAAGATAGGCTATATTTTATTTTGATATATTATGTTATTATTATATTTCAGAAAAAAATAAGGTGATACGAAGTTCGCCAGGTCAGCTAGTACCTATATTAAGATTGAAAATCTTCGTAGTCATCAATCATCATTGTGAATTTTAGTTAAAATATAGTCATTAAAAAAAAGTCTCACAAAAGCAAATATTAATTTTTAAAATGTTTTCTTTTCCAAGTATTCATTGAAAAAAAAATCCTTCAGGCATTCAATGTACGCAGTGGAAAAAATACAGCAACTAGCACGCACAGGGTTGCGTGAGAGAAGGCGGGGCTTAGGGGTGAGTCGTTACTACTGTAGAGATGGAACGTGTCGATAAAATTTATCGATAAGTATTGAAGAATTTTTATCGACATTAATTATATTATAACTTGCTTTGTATATATTGATCATCGAGATACAAATATCAAGTTGATATAATATATAAATTGTTGTCACACATTTTATTTTCATCCAAGCTTTCTGTTCGTGGCTTCGTCCCCATCGTTTACGCGATTTTTGCAGTTCCTTTTTGTATTAAAATAAAGCCTATGCTAGTCAGTGAGGACGTATCATCTACTATAAAGAATTTTTAAAATCGATTCAGTAATTTTTGAGATTATTCGTTGTAAGCAAATTAAAATTAAATTTTTCTTCTTTATAATATTATTATTATAATATTATAACATAGCTAAAAGTTCAGTAGATACAAATATAAAGTTTCAAAATCTATGATGATATATTGATTTTTTGTCACTTGTTACTTGAATATGTTGTGTAAATACGGAAATAAAAATATTTAATTAAAAAAAAAAAAAAAATAATTTTTATATATTAAACAGCGGTAGGTTCTTAGTAACGTGTACAATTATTTATTGAAACTTGTAATAGTAAATTTATTAATCTCTATTTCCCTATTATTTTTATTAATATTATAAATGTGAATGTAAGTTTGTTTGTTACGCTTTCGCGCAAAAATTACTTAATCGATTATCATGAAACTTTGTATACATATTCTTTGAGGTATTAGAAGTAACTTTAACTTTTTATTAAAACAAAAATTCAATGCGAGCGCAACCGCGGGTAAAAGCTAGTATTATATATACAAAAGTTTGTGAGGATATCTCATATGTTTGGACTCTTTCACGCAAAAACTAAAGGGACCCCATTTAATAAAACTTAGCAAGTAGATAGCTGGAGATCCAAAATAACACAAAAATTCAATGCGAGCGCAACCGCGGGTAAAAGCTAGTATTATATATACAAAAGTTTGTGAGGATATCTCATATGTTTGGACTCTTTCACGCAAAAACTAAAGGGACCCCATTTAATAAAACTTAGCAAGTAGATAGCTGGAGATCCAAAATAACACATAGGCCTAGTTTTATTCTGATATTCCCACGGGATTGGAAATTACGCGGCTAAAACCGCGTGACGCAGCTAGTAATACATAAAATAAAAATATTTAATACGAAATAAATATTTGGCAAGTATTTTATATTGACAGGTGTAAGTATTAATTACTATTGGAATATTAATTTATAACATTTTGTATGTGGTTTATAAAAAATTTCTAAATCTATAAATAGTTTTATCAGCTTAATATAATTGTATCAAGTTTTTGTGACATAACATGTCAAAGCTAGTTGACCTTGCCTTTACTTGTGTATATGATTATATAAATATATAACTAAACATGAATAACCGAAATGTATGTACGCTGACAACTTCCGAACTGCAAGGAATTGGATCATTCCTTTTTATGTTTGTAGTAAGTTTTCCCATTAGTTTTTACTATAAAAAGTTTTTCCACATTTATAACATAAAAAACAAAGATTGGTTTCAATTTACTTTTAATAAATCACATAATTGTTAAACAACGCAAACTATACATACAACACAATTTTTATATACATAATAAAAATGTTACAACGAATGTCTGCGCATAAGAGATATTTATAAAAATCGAATTATGAGGCTCTTTATAAGAACAATAAAACGTAAAACAATCATTTTTAGAACAAAGTTGTCTGTACGTTTCACCATAATTAAAAATCTGCAAAATATAATAATTTATTTACATAGTTCTGATCCTGGAAATCCATATTTTAAGTGATTAATATTTACTGCCCAGGGTCTCCCCATCGTGTCTCAGAGAGGGGTAATATATCCGCCAACAGTGTATTGAGCTCCGAACTTTCGACCTTTCCGATGCCGAATAAATCTAATGTTTCACACTATAAAAATGATTGCCTTGATACCATCTTGATACATATTGTTTTAAGGTATAACTCCCATCCAAAATTTAAGAAGTCAATAAATATATTGACTTATCACGTAGGTTACATTTTGATGCACCATCCAAGTGAAGTTATTACTGTATAAACAATTGCGAACTCGTAGTCATTTTGTACAACCATAAACAAAGTAGACAAAGTCACAGGTATCAACCAATAATTGATATTAAATGCTACAACGTATCAATAAACCTTAAGATAGACATAATAAGCATTAAAAATCATACGTATTCAAGGAAAAATTACAGCTTATGTCAATATGACATTAAGTGAAGTGAATTTTAAACAGATCGACGGACGCTAATCGATATATCAAGATGAATTACTTAACAGGTTACTGCGTGTGACAACAATTATGTTTTATATATATAAAATTATAAATTAACTTCGAATGTCTACTTACAAAAGAGACGTAAAACGAAATTTACCTATCCGTGTAAATGACTTATGACTTTAATGGCTTAATAGCCTATTTATATATAAAGTTTATAGGCTGTTTAAGATCATATTATGACTTATAGAAGAAGAACGGATAATATACAGAAATCTGATAGAGAGAAGTACAGCGAAATTGCTGGCGATGAAATCACAAATCAAAAGTATTAGATTACTTATTATATAGATTTTGTATATAAACTAGCACAGTTGAGTTACTTATAGGTCTAGCATTAGCTGGAACTGCTAAGAAATTTAATTTAGAATGAAAAGCATTTGAATAAGAGTATGTCGCAGTATTTTTATCAGAACATAGTTATAGAAACTTGTACCATACGTTTCATTAAATAAATAGTATTTGGATTTTAGTAAAATTTTGCATCAAAATTAACTGCATCTTTATTAAGGGAAAAAGGTCGGGTTACACGTGTGTGTGTTAAAAAAAGGTTGACATTTAAAAAACCTTTTATCATAAATGTCAGATTGATACCATCGATAACCATATTTAAAAAAGTGAAGTTTACTTTATCTTTAAAGAGTAATTTTGTTGTGCCAGTAATATGCTTATTATTAAAAATTAAATTAAATACTTTTCACCTTATAAAAGTTATTTATTCTGATTTTTTATTGGTACTTAAACATGTAATTGATCATTAATCGATAACGTATTAAATTAATAAAAAAATAATGAAATTATTCTTCTACTTTTATTATCGATAAAAACAATATTAAACACCATTTTATCGATATCAATATTTAAATATCCCATCACTAGACCCTATCCCTACCTTCGATTAGTCAGGTCAAGTCACGAAGGCTTAACCCTCATACCTAACCTATTCTATTGGTATTCTCAACAATTGACTCCCATAAAGGTTACAATAAAATTACTCTATATTGTGATTTCATACTTTTTTTGTGATGAAAAATATAAAATATTGATAAAAATATTTATATTTATGTATTAAATCCTATTTAAGAATAATGAAATTTGTTATATTTATTTTATTTTTAATTTAATATAGCCAAAATAAATAGTTTAATTACATCAAAAATAATAAAAAAAGTCAAAACGAAAAAAATGTAATATTCCAAACTTGGCAGAATCTAACCACACATCATTGACAATAGCCGAGGGCTCTGTTTAAAAAATATAAAACAAGATGGCTGTCACCGCAACATATGGACAACCGCAATTGTATTATTTCCCGGTAACGTAACATTTGTCGGAATAGCCATGAGAAACGTTGTATATATACGGAAGTAATATCTTTTTTATACGTATATATTTTATATATATACTTAAAAATATGAGTATACATATATATTTAGTGTCCAGTCAAGAAAAAATATTGTCATTAATTTTTAAGCATTTTGGCATTTCTGAAATAAAATTTATTTATGCTGGAAAGAAATTATTTAATATATTGAGTTATAATTAACTTCTAATTTATGTAGATACCTTTAAATATATACATATGTATTTCGAAGAATATACACAGAACACTAAAGTAATCATCACTTCAGCCTTTCGCAGTATACTGCTGGACATAGGTCTCCCCAAGTTCGCGCCAAACATCCCGGTTTTCCGCATTCCTCATTCTGCCACCACCGGCAATCTTACGTAGACGGTTGGTCCAGTAAGAGTAAAGAAATGTTTTTGACAAATCAATGACTTTTATACAACTCGTCAACCCGCATTGTGGATTAAGCTCTGATCCTTCTTCTAAATGGTTAAAGAGGCCTATGTCCAGCAGTGGGATATTACAGGCTAAAACGTTTGAAACGTGATACAACTAGCATACAGCTCAACTCATTGGTAAGCGATAACAGTAGCTTATTTTAAACGCCTGCAACACCTGAAGCTTCGCCAGCGCGTTGCCGACGCTACCCCTAATCCCCCTAGGAGCATCTTATTCACTACAGGAACATAACCCTGCTTGAAAGCAGTATTATTTAGGTGTGACCTTCTGTATGGTTGAGGTACTTCCCCAGTTGGAGTGCTGCTCGGTGCTGTGCCTTATCTCATTTAATAAAAAAAATCTTCAAATAAAAATAAAAAAACGAGCAAACAAAATTTGAAAATCGAACATTTTTTTCAAAGCATATCAAGAAATTAAATAAACAAGAACACTAAATTTAAAATATTTCTTTTACATAAATAATAATTTTAAATCAACCGAAAAAAAACTAAATCCGAATTTTAAATTTTAAAAAAATTATCAATTTTTCGCACAAAAATAAGCCACTCGTTTACCAGTTACCAAAGCATTTCGTCAGGGACGGTGGTATTCAACACACGCCAGCATACCTTGGGACGGCAGCGAGGCGGCGAGTACAAAGAAATATCGGACATAGACCGCATAGCACTAAGAACTTGGTACCTTGCGGATACAGCTATTCCACCACTCGAATGGACGATGTCATGCGGTATGTCTTTTGTTAACATTTATTGATTACCATGCAAATGGATTTATCTAGTAAACTTGATAGTAAATTGTATAATTGGCGAATGGTTTTAGGTGAAAGAACGTTTCTCTTTATATAGTTTTAAGATTATTTAATCGTTGTTATAAGTTGTAATGAGGTAGAGAGAGATAATTCAATGCGTTTAAGAGATAAGAAACATTTTTGATTAATTTTATTTTTGTGTTAGATATCTTATAAATTAGAAAAGTCTAGTATAGTAGTAGTAGAGTATGATTGATATAAAGTATCACTGTACGTCTAATAGAAGTGGAATCGGAAACTTAAATGTTTTAAAATTTTACGAATATTAAAAAACACTCGTAATAAAGGCGTCGAATAAATTATTTGCCACAAGGAAAGGCATTAACATTTTAAAGATTATTTGTTGTCATAATTAAAATTAAACAAGTTCTTACAATCAACTCATACATAAGTATAACATTACAAAACCTATCAATCAGTGTTAAAACGAGTCAATTTGCGAAATTAAAATATTCAATATAAATAATGAATTAAAAATGTTTTTAATATTAATGCGATGTCCGTTAGTGCATGACGCTGTTCAGTGCTTTTTTCAATAAAAAAACAGTAGCTGGTACAAAACTGCATACCGAGGCCGGACACTGAATGACGTGGAGAAGCGTTCCTTTTTTGAAATTGTCTTCCTTTTATCAATGCTATATACTGCCAGTTCTTTTTTATCTGCCTATTTTTTTAATTTACTTGAATTTTTCTAAATTAAGAACTCGAACGTCATATTTTTCGTAAATTTTTTACGGCATGCCTTTTTTGATATTTTTTGACATTTACGATGGCAAGCAATTTATCAATGTGGCTGTATAGTCTTTTACCACTGTCTTAAAATTGTAGTTTCTAAGATACATTTTTTTTATATATATATATAAAACATAAATTATCCTTGACGCTAGCGCGAAATATTATTATTAGCACACGCAATCGTCTTACAAGTAGGAGTACTTATGTTAATTTGAAAAAAATAATAATGAACGAATAAAATTTTACATTAATCTTTCACTGTCAGTTTTTCTTGTTCGATATTATAATAGTTTGTAATACATAATAATACATTTAAAATTTTGTTATGTACTGTGTTATTTATACATAAAGATGTGTTATTAAGTACATATATTTTAAATTTGATAAATGTTAATTAAAACAAAATAGGATATTTTAACTGTTCTTATTTTCCAACAGATTAAAAATGTAGTAAGTGAATCATATAACAAAAAACTTTCATTCTTAATATAAATTATTGTTTAAAAAAGATATTCACTATTTCAAATACAATAAAGAATATTTAAAAACTGAAGCAATATTTAATTAAGTTAACTCTCAAAGTTAACAAAAAAGTTAATTGTCTTGATGTGTCCAAAAATAGTTTGAAAACAATTTAGAACTTATTAAATGGTCCCACTATGTGTATAGTAAATCAATACTGTTCATAGCAAAAAAAAAGTTAAAATTACTTACTATAGACCCACATGGATTTTTAACGATTTAAGCTAACTCTATTACAAATTAGATATCAATATTTTTTCCAGTCTTAAAAAATAACTTAGATTGTATTCTCAATCGCACTGATCTCCTCAGAATTAACGTTTGAATAGAATAATTAGTTTGTCATTAACATAAGGTAGTCTCTTTATTTCTTTGTAATAAAAATATATTAAATATAGCTTAAATATAATTAACTAGCTTTTACCCGCGGCTTCGCTCGCATTGAATTTTTTTAAATAAAAATTGTCTTATGTTACTTCTAATACTTCCAAGAATATGTGTCGAATATTTCATAGTAGTTTTCGCGTGAAAGCGTAACAAACAAACTTACATTCACATTTATAATATTAGTAGGGATAAATATATTACATAAAGCTAATTTTCTCATAAAATTATTCATAACCATTAAATTTTCTTTCCTATTTAAACTAGGCTATAATAAATGACTGCAACTTATGTGGAGTAGTGATAGCCGTAAAAACAAGAGTCACCACAATGAGTGGATTAGTAGGACCAATTAAATTACGAACAGTAATAAATTTCTTTAACGATGTTAAGTGATGTACATATCATTATTTATATATCGATAATAATTATTTTTAAATTGATACATTATTTTTATATAAAAAAAAAATGTTTAGATTCTTGTGTTTATTTTTATGATCTAAAGACGTTCTTGGATAATAAGTTAAAATATTTTAAAAATAGTATTTAATTTCAATAAAAAAAATATACTTATATTAATAATCTTATTTGTAATAGTATCGTTTTCAATAAAGACATTATTAATTAATTAGTGTACCCTGCTTTTTATAAAACTCTTTTCTTTATTAAAATTTTCATACGGTCCAGAAATAAAAAAAAAAGTTCGATTTCGTTCCCGTCCAATCTCCACGCCTCTCGATATTCGTTTGGCACAAATACGTCAAGTGGTCATCGTCGCGGTCACATCGTTTGCGACTTCAACTTGAATTTGTCTTTCGATTACAAAATAAAAGTTACCGAGAATAAAACTATTGGATTTATTTTATTGTGTGGTACTTTGTTGCTTCTAAAAGATATTTTGTCGTTTCATAAGGAACAATTCTTTTAAATAGTAATTAAATGAAAGTCACTAGTTTTGTTGTTTCTTTTATAGCTTTGAAAGTTCATGTATAACAAAACTGTGCTAAGTTCAATATTGAAAATTGAATAACTATAATATTATATTTAAAATAAATTGGCGAGATGTATGTACGCGTATAACTTCTGAACGACTTCATCAAATTGGATTTCTTTATGTTATTGTCAAGACAGCGTTTATATAAATGAAAATTTCAAAAAAGCGACGACATTATACAATTATTATGGCGATATTTAAAATATGGCGGTACATAGTTCGCTAGGTCATATAGTTTTTAATAAATAAAATAATTGTAGCCTACGTTCACTGTCTTATTTGTACGAATATTTTTTGGATTATTTAGGATGAAACTTTCTAAAATTATAACTTATTTATCGAATAATTAATTATTTTATGACTCATATAAACGATGCATTTCCTACATGAAAAGAGACGCGTATCAATGGGATCATGGGATCAATCATCAATGGGATGTTACAGACTGAAGTAAAAACGAATACGAACTCAAGTTAGATGCGCGAAATTATAATAATATATAAAAATAATAGTGTAAGCTACCGTATTCTTTTTAATACTGTTAGATCATATAAAACATTTAATTTATTATAAAGCTAACTCATATGTTTATAGACAAACATATACACGAACTAATAAAGAATTAGTAATAATTAATATGTATTTAAATACATTCGTTATGAATGAAAGTCTTTCATCTCGCAATCGAGCAACACGCAAGCAATAAAACAGCCATTGATTGCTAATCACGTTTATGGTGTATCGATGTCGACAAACAGTTTTTGTCGAATAACGAGCGTCACTAATGGTTTACGCAATGTGAATTTATGGCGATACTTTGTTGTGACTTATAGGGCGTAAATGTCCCTTAAACGAAATAATGATAGCACATGAAACTGTTGCAAATTTTTCGTATTGAATTCGATTTAAAGTTTGATTCATTTTACATAATAATATAGTACAATGTGTTTACTGTTTTTTGATGATTTTAAAAGACTTTATCATTTTGTACCGAGGTTTCGTTGTCGTTAAAAAGTAAGCGAAACTTTTTGCCCGTGTAGGTGAAAGCCCGCAGACCGCTCGCGAAATGTCTTTATCCTCGCCGACACAGTTTTATTACGGCTGACGCGCGGGCATTCGATTTTTTCCCACTGTCGCTGTCGGATCGTATTGATATCTTTTATCGATATTTGTTTTAAAAAACTCGTCCTGTTACGTCACTATTCCACACAAATGTATATGTCATATCGACTGTTACGTTTTTGTCATCGCTAAATCGAATTTATAATTATTGATTAGTGTTGACGAAATGATTTATTTCTCTATTATCGATAAACTTGTAACCAGTTGTCAAATATATTAACATTTTCCGATGGATGTATGAGCGTTAAAATCAGTCCTGCTGCATTTTTGTTACTGGTTCAAACCGGTTTAAGGGACTAGTCTATATAAATATAACATATTAAGTAATTAAATATGTATATGATGCCATACTCGTAAAGGAAACATTATAATGAGATATCTCATGTAGATTTATTTATTTGACAGAATGATTTTTATTGCTGATAAAATAATTATTTCTCAGTACAGTAATAAATATATCACTTTGACCTAAATGTGTAATTTCAATTTAGCTTAAGTATTTATGCTCGAACAATGAACAGTAGTAAATCAAGTTAGAATCAAATTGATTGATAGAAGTTAGAGTTGAGCTTATAATGTCTAACTTTAAAGTAATTAAATAGTAAATAGTATTTAAGTAAAGCTAAACTAACATTAAAATGCTAATATCGTAAAAACAAAGAATTGTTTAGTATGATAAGTAGGTTTATAACCAACCAATTATAAAAGTTTAGTATATGATAAGAAGTTTTTATTAGCCATGATGGGTTGGTGCAGTGGTCACAGCAATTTGCTTTTGCGTTGCGATCGCCAATTCATTCCTCGCTCATGACAAATATTTGTATAAGAAAAAAAGATGTTTTTGATGTTTCTCAGGGTTGAGCTTGTCGTTTTTTTGTATGTGTTTTCGGATTGACACAGGATATTCATGTATCTTACTTTAATTGTTTGGTCAGAAATGAAATATGTTTGTTTAGTCAAATCTAGAGAGTAATTAAACCTCCTCAATATATCGAATTGACAACAATGACAGGATATTTTTACGATTTTTATACGTTTAACGTAAAATACATCCTTACTCGTATTACAGGAACCTAAATATTATGTTGTATTTTTAAGTGGGCAGTTGATGAAAATTTAACAAATAAAAAACAAAAACAAACGCTAATCTTTTTACTTCCTATCTTTTTAGTTAAATGGGTAAAGTATAATTATTATACAGTTAAAATCACGTTAATGTTATTCAAAAGCAAACCATTGTTGAACTGTTACAGATAATATTTTTTCACGACACAAAAGAAACAGGCCTCGCGTAAAATTCAAAAGAAATAAAATGAATATGTAGGGGACGTAAAATCGAATTTAACAGTGCGGTAAGCATGGCGAAATTATTCCTCGCCGGGACTTTTTATACCAATCGCGAGTTGACACGATGTGCCCGCGAGATCGTCAAATGAATAATTCAGTATGATTTTGTCTTTTTGTCCGTCATTTATTACGAATTTCTGAAATTTTCGGAATGGGGGTCAGGGTGTTTGATGGTATTTCAAGTTTTAAAACATTGAAAAAGATCACTTACCATATATGGTTCTTTGTTTTCGATGTAATGTTTTCATTATTTTGTAATTTTTGTTGTTACGTTTTAATTTTCTTATAAGTCAATGGTTAGTCAATGGTTCTGTTGATGCTTATTCTCGCTATAAAATTTAAATAAAATAAAAATAAAAAAACAGTTTTGGCAACTTTTACGGTAGTTGTACATTAGAAAGTTAGGTATAATATTTAGGTACATATAAAAATAGTAATTGAAATTCATATTTTCGGAAAAGGCCAAAATACCATTATAAACTTTTTTCTGTTATCCTCCAAGCCGCAGTGGAGCAGCATGGTGGATTAATTAATTTATTTATTTATTTAATTAGAACCACCAACAGAATTGTATGTTTAAAAAATTTACAATTAGATATATGCAAAGGTATTAAGTATATACATATAATTCCTCTTAAAGGTAGTTACAGCATGCGCTTTAGACAATTGAGACATCAGCATCAAAAGATTTTAAACATATAGGATTAAAATTTAAAAAAAATACAAACAAAATAAAGAACTAAATACATAACTATTACTATTATAAATTAAGATAAGTTAATATTAGTGCTACATAACTTTTGATTTGAGGAATCAAATGACTTTAATAGTTTCTTTTTAAAATTAAGCTCCAATAATTATTCTACACGAAGAAAGATGTCATTACCTAGCATTGGGATGTTACAGGTGTGATCGTGTTATAATTGTACTAAATTTAATCAAATAACAATTGAAATTAGAAAATTTTTTTTTACTAAAAAATTTTATAGCAAATGTGACACTAATACATCACTAGGTAACCAAAATTATCAATCCATATTATCACAGTCAAAATTTGATTAATCAAACAAATAGGGTTTATTATATAATACCCCTAATTTTAATTGATTGCAATTTTCTGGGAGTGTTGCCATGGTAAATCCAAGGGTGGCTATAGCACCATATGCTTTAAATTTAACGGGAAAAGTGACTTGTTTGAAAAGAGATTGAATAATAATATGTTTTATTTTTTCTTTTGTTAATTATTTTATTTGTTGTACTTTTGTTGAATATTTTTCTTGTTGTGAGTTCGTTTTATTCTAGAGGGCCATTTTGGATTTTATCTAAAGAATAAAATTTAATAAATATACAATTTTACGCTAAGCTGTTTTTAAATATTAATATTACTGAACTCGCAATCTTATTGCCATAAGATAAAATAAAATACTAGTCAATCCTCGTGGTTTTGTCGGCGCCTTACCTAATGGGATTTCCTGTTATATTGATATTTGCCTATCTACAAACTAAATTATAATAAAATACATCCATTTTTTTTACATAATAGCATCCATACATACAATCATACTCCCAAACTTAAATATCTATAATATTCACTTCAGCCTGACATAGGCCTCCCCAAGTTCACGCCAAAAATGGCGTGAATTCGTGTGTTTTTCTCATAGTCACCAAGCTGGGCAGACAGACGGTTTGGTGACCGCAGGGCTGGCTTTGTCGCACCGAAGACGTTCCTGCCCGTCTTCGGCCTGTGTAATTCAAAACCAGCAGTTGGATGGCTATCTTGCCATTATTAATTATATATATTAGAAAGATAAAGAAACTGCTCAGGTGTGGTACGTGCGCCGTGTATGATTATATTTGCATTAGTACAAAAATATCGCTTTCCGGTTTTGATGTCTGTTCTTGTGGGTCTTCTCACCGTGCCTCGTAAAGAACGTTAAAAAGTCAGTCCTGGTGGTTATCATATACATCTGAAAGTATTCGTTACTCGTAGTAGGGAATATATCCACCAACCCGCAGTGGAGCAGTGTAGTATATTAAGAATAAGGAAGAATTACTATATGGAGAAAGAGTCCTATGCCCAGCTGTGGTATTACAGGTTGAATCGTTAAGATAGAACAAGATTTCATCATATGTCTAAATTTCATTTAATTTCTTTTATACTTTTTTCAACTAAAATTAGTTGAATGTCCACAATTAGCTTGGTTTACCCCACTGTAGGTTTGCGGATGTTGATTATCCCTTACATTTTAAATTCAAAAAAAAAAAAAAAATTAGGTTTCCTATCACATGCTAATATTTTAATTTAATTACGACACCAAAATATTATAAAACCTTTTTAAACATTTTTTTTTGATTGGCATACGTATTTTGAGTAAGATAACATAAGGTTTAGTTCTATATAGGTGCCTACTGCTACATTCGTAGTAATATTAAAAACCCACTGATCTATCGTTAAGCTAATAAATCCCATGAAATAGTCAATTTAATAGTCTCCTTACAATATCATTTAAGTTTCCCTTTACAAAGGGGTATTAAGTTCCCGGGCTCGTTATTTTGTTACTCGACTACGTAATAGATATCGCAGGGTTAACTTATGATGCGAAATAATAGTGTCAGACTGAGTTTATTAGTAAAATTATTGTATCGGATGGACGAAATGATTTTGTGTATTGTAAATGAGATTTGAGAGAGTATGCCGGTAAATATTTTCGGTGGAATTGTATTTTCTAAGTCGGTTTATTTTACAGAATTATTATTAGGTTATTTAAATGTTACGTTCTTTTGGGTAATGACGTTATTCAAATTTCTTTTTGTGTTCACTTTCTTAAGAAAAGTCTTATTTTGTTACTTCTAATTTTATCAATATTCCACTTAAGTCCATTTCTCCCATATAAAATAAAATATAATTAAAATAAATTAACTTAATGAGTTAATATTTGAATGTCTACAATTTACGCAGTTATTGCCGAAAAAATAAATTGATGCAGACCAACACAAAACCCCCCCCTCCTTATGAAAGTCGGCTTAAAAGCCAATAAATATTTTAAAGGTTGGCATTATCGTGTTGTATCGTAATAACATAATAAATTGATCGATAGTAAAATGTATACTAGACTCTGTATCCTTATTTATTTGACGTAAATGTGTTTTTCTTGATTATATTTAAGAATTGTGTATTAAATTACATTTTAAATCTATACATACCTACATATATTTCAGACTAGTTTTAATATACATGGAAAGCAATTTTATTTTGCAATTTTACTTATTGTCATGAAAAGAGTGACAGCTATGTATATAATTACATTTTTAATGTAGTTTTAAAATAGCTTTTTTCAACCCTTACTACTTTTAACTCTTCATAATAATATAATTATATATACTCGTATATAAGATTAATTTTCAGGTCTCAATAGACAGACTAAGACAAATACAATTACTAATTTTCTTAGTAGGTGCTAAAATAAGCTCCCTTAAAAAACAAACAAAGTATTCCATAATAACATTAATATACTTAGGTTATAATTTACAAATAATAAAAACATCAAAAAGGAAATAATTTTATACGTTTCGAAAACAAAATAAAAAAGGTTATAATGGCAAAATTAGACAAAAAGAGACATCCACAACACATGTCAAATTTAAACAATAAATTTTTGTTCTTACGACACGAAACAAAAAAAAAAATGAAAAAAAACAAGATGGCGTGAGAAACGTCACTTTTATATCGGTTTTACATAAGTAAAATCATGATACATAACTTATAAATATCAACTTTATTTGAACTGAATAAGGTTGGATATGGTTGTTAAGTTTTTTTTCTCTCATAGTTTCTGTGCAGCACGCAACAGCGCAATTGTGGTTTTTCTCACAAGACGGAAGCGGGTTCCCTAATTATATACGAATTAGTTACAATTCTAAGATTTTTCGGACAGTCCACTTTGCGGGCTGTGAGAGTGCTCAGCGTTGTGGAAAATTGTGACAATTTTTTTTTTAACGTTTTGTATGTCTCAGTTGTAATGGCGTGTGAAGTACACACATAACCTATTTATGTACATATAATTTTTAAATTGTCAAATGAACTATTTTAATCTTCTTTGTATGAGCATTTTTAAATATGACTACAATATCCATAACCACTATGAGAAGTACGAAGTTCTTTAGTTTTAGTTGACATCGGTTTAAAAATCTTTAAAAAAAAAACCTATGTTTTGGTTCTCCTGGTTTTACAGTTTCTGGTTTCTCGGTTCCCTGTCGTTTTACTTGTGTTACGATTACGTTAGTTTTAATTCTAATTTATTTATACATAAAAAAATCATTTAGCCATACACGAAATCTTGTAATTTATATTTACCTAACTAAGTGTGACCCGACCCTACTAAGGTGTAAAAAAAAATTATAGATAATAGACCATAGGTACACGAAATCTTGTAATTTATATTTACCTAACTAAGTGTGACCCGACCCTACTAAGACCTAATAAATATAGATAATACATAATATTTGGATTTAAAATATGTATTTTTAACTCAATAGTCAGATTATAATTACTACACTTTTTAGCTGGAAGCGCTGTATAATATTCAAACAAGAAACGAGTTTAGTTTTAAATTTTTCAGCACTTGAAGCAAGGCTTCGAGACCACGTCTGCCAACCAATATCAAGCATAGTACTTTCAATCAAGTATTTACTCTAAGGTATAGATAATCACCGCCAGTTTACAACATCCTGCGTAAATCTTAGATTGCCTCAAGCTAGATCTAGGTATAAACGTGAGAAACAAAGGTCGCCCCTTGATACTTCGCGATCTATAAAACTAACGTATTTATTGACTGTGTTTTCCTTCAACAAGACGACCAGAATCAAATGCAATTTGCTTGTTGTGGGTAAAATATGGTTTTCAAGGATTTTCATTAATAACCTAGTAGCTTGGAAACTGAGACTGCAGTAATATTGAAGCGTTATAAGTTGCTGTATATTATTGGGCATGATAATACGGATTTATACATAGGTACACCATAACCATAAATTAAATGTGTACTTATCGCTTCGCTTTGGCCTGCATGTACTGTTGGGTATAGGCTTCTTTTCCCATGTAGGGGATGGAGAGCTTAATCCACCACGCTGCTCCAATGCGGGTTGGCGGATATATTCCCTACTATATACGAGTAACGATCGCTATCAAGTGTATATGATAGCAACAGGAACCGACGGTTTAAAGTGCTCTCCGAGGCACATTGGGGAGACTATATACTTATAATGAAACTGAAGGTCAGGATCTAATGATGATTTGGATGTTACATCTGTGATAAAAAGTTCCTAATGAAAAAATTATAGAAACATTGTATTATTAGAAACATTTTCATACCAGAGGCGAGTCGTATCGAAACGTCTTATATTATAATTCGATTATAACGTTAGAATGCTATAATATTGGAGATCCTAAATAATATATAAGTTTATCAGTACAATTTTACTATCGATAAAACTTAATATAAATAGTTTACTGGAAAGTTTTCTGAAACAGAATCACTCGAATAATTGTTATTGTGTTATTTTATAACAATGTGTACCACTGTACCAACTATTAAAATAAATGTATGAAGATATTACACTAGGCTTATAAAACGTAGGACCATTTTCATCTTATTACCAAGAAGGATATATATATACATATAATACAATTTACTTGATATATTATGATACACGTTGTTCGAATAGTTACTTTAATTACTTTACTGGGACTGTTATAAGTAAGGTAGGTAATTTAAATCGATTTTCGATAACTTCCTACCACAAATATGTCTGATTTTCCTTGAAAACATCTCGATTAGGTTTCCTCAGAAAAAAAAAAACATAAAAAAACGTGTTGTGACATTAATGTGTCAACACCTCCACATATAACTTGCTAATTTATCTGTTCAATAGAATTGTAAATAATAAAAATTCTAATATAAAATTTTATGCACGGAAAATTGTGATAAAGTTCTTTTAAGTTCATGTCCGCCTGGTACTCGGTCGGTCGATGGACAGATAACATAAATTTGATTTATGGATATTTTTTATCTATTCTTAGAATCTGTTTTGTTTCATACACAATAAAGTTTTATCCGCGATAAAAATCCTATTTTGGCAAAAAACCGGTTTTAGTGATGTTATTATTCATTTTTCGTCCAATTAAATCGATACTTTTACCGTTATCTTTGACGTATTTCATAAAATGAATTTCGAAGTATGAAATGTGCTAGTTTCTATTCTATTTGATGCGTTTTTGGGCTTTATTGGTTAGGTAATAAGGTTGGAAATTGAATAAATTAACAATGTCACTTTAGAACGGTGCATTTGCTTGCGGTATCTTCGCCTCACGTACCGGCTCGACTTGAGATCTGTCATTATTCTGATAACACTGTCTGTTTGTACGTGCGAGAGCCGTCAGTAATAGTGAAGGGTGTTTCTATCGATATTATGCGGTTTTATAGTTTTTACTTGTTAGACCAATAAAAAAGGCATGTTTTTGTTTTTTGGTTTTTAATTCAGCTCAAGTAAAAGAAAAAACTACTGACAAATAATTTGCCAACTTGACTATTGTGTTCGGAATACAAAGGACTACATTTAAAACATTGTCGTAGGTTTATGTATTCTAATAAATAAATAATATAGAAATAAATTTGTATATACTGTTTGTAATAATTCTAATAAATAAATAAAATAGAAAAAAACCTACATACACAGCTGTTTTGTCCCTTGCGAGTGCGGCATTTTTAAACTAAACTTGATTAAGTTTTTAGGAGTGTTTAATAGTACCTATAGTCATTCATATAGGAATGTATTTTTTTCTTAAACAACAAATAAATATGTAAATAAACGATGGTCAGTATATCTCATATCACGTATAAATATGATAATGAAACAAAAAGTTCATCAACACAATAGCGGACGTATACATCAAGACAGGTGACTTAATCATAATATAAGTAACGAATAAACTATAAATCGACGAAACTGACTCATGCATATCTTAATACAAAAATGTTCGTTAAATATGAAATATGAGATGATTTATGTGACGCTAAAATTATAATAATTATCGAGTCGATAACCGACATGTCTCCATCACTACACCGTGCTATGGCTAAGTATATAGCAGTGTTTGTAAACATATAATTACTTGGTAGGTCGATGCATATCAGTTTTTTTCTTAGTGTGCGTGATCGTTGACGTATGCGTGTGTATTTATAAGTTTGTGTGTGTTTAAACGCAGTGTTTCTCTGTGTGTGTATGGAACTAGTTCCGCGAGATTATGAGTGATCGTAATGCGCTTTAATTTCGCGACCACACAGCGAACGATGTTTATTTAATTGATTAATTTTTATATCTATCGTTATTTGTTCAAATGGACATCACTATTTTAATAGCAAATTTGTTATTCTATTAATTTGTCCAGTTATAATGTTAATTGATTCATTAATTAATTTACAAATTGAGTTTTTTGGAGTTGTTGTACTTGATATGGTCAGTTGAATTCTTCGTTTATTAATATTTCGTTGTGGAAAATGATTGCTTGACATTGTTGAAATTACGCGAAATAGAATGAATAGTAAAGAGGTTGATTTTTAAATGATGATACTATTTACTTGAGAGTAATACCATAAATAAACAATGTTTTCGCTAAACTAAACTTATACCGGGCAGCGGGATGATCGTTACAGCGTTTTATCCTTCTAATAGTGTTGTATCACTACTTCTGGTACTATGAGGCAGAGTTCAGAAAATTACAAAGTATTTCCTAGTCCAGTATACCTCAGTGTCTAAAGTCAAAAGTGTTTGAGCAGTGTGTGTTGTCAGTGATGACCTCCGGAGCTGAGATGTGGTCTTTTATCATTAGCCTTTCTACACAGGCTTAAGGTCGCTCAGATATCGATGGGGAGAGCTATGCTTGCTATTACTCTACGTGACAGAATCCAGAATGATGACATCCGTAGATAAACGAAGATCACTGACATCAAGGCTCTCAAAATCCGCAAGCCGAAGTGGCAATCAGCGGGCTATCTTACAAGGAGAACCGATAACCAATGGAGAAGGAAGGTTCTCGAATGGCGACCACGTATCGTCAAAAGGAGTACAGGCTGCCTTCTAACTAGGTAGACTGACGACCTTATGAATATAGCAGGAAGACTCTAGATTCAGAGGGCGCAGGACCGAACGTAGTGGCAAACATAAGAGGAGGATTATGACCAGCAGTGGACTATGTAAGGCTGGATAGATGGTGGATAGAAGGTGCTATCAAGAATACAGTTCGCCGGATGGTAAACGGTTACCGTAGCCTATGAACGCCAACAACACCAGAAGCATCGCGTTATTGCCTCTAGCCCTAACCCACAAATGGTTAGAGCTAGAGTGCTCTGGCTACCGTATTCATTACAGAAACAAAATATTTGAGCGCAGTATTATTTAGCTTCTGTAAGGTTGACATACTTCCCCAGCCGGACCAGATTATGAGCAGAATATTACCTGCTTTCTTTGTATAATAATTAAAAAGGTTTTATAGTCAAATTTACAAAAGTCAGATTTACAGGCAGAATAGAAAATCGCTTAAAGTATTGCGCACTAAGTAAGAAGGATAGACTTCACATAGACACTTATAATAAAATACAGTAAACATAGAAAAGATAAATAATCTCACCATTTCCAAAAATGTTTTCGTCAACAATATTTTGTTAACGACAATAGCGAATATAGAACAATGTAACAACAATTCTATTACACGGATCGTTACTTATGCAAAAAAAAAACAACACATTATCACTCGCGTACAACAATTACAACAATTACACTAGAAGCTAAAAGCTGATACCGATCTTAAATACAAATAATTGTGCCATTAAACGAAAATTAAGAAACTGTATTATATATATATTTTAATATATAATTAAATTTGCTTATTATTCATAGTTTTATTATGTATTGAAGTTCGTTTGCACCTGAGTTACCCGTTTTTATCTCTTATCTTTATAGACTATAAAAATTCTGAGTAAATAGGCTTTTAAAAAGCAATATAGGTATTTTATTAATTTGATTGGTAATAACTAAAGGTGCATTGAAATAAAAATAAATAAGTCTACTATAGCTAAGTATATAAATTATGAAGTAATAAACATGTAGATAAATGAAGTCATATAGATATATGAAGTCACTAAGGTAATCTAATGTTCAACAGATGTCTCATAGTCCAACTACGCTTCAGCCTGTAACATTCCACTACTGGGCATAGGCCTCTTTCCCCATGTAGGAGAAGGATCAGAGCTTAATCCACCACGCTGCTTCAATGCGGGTTGGCGGATATATTCCCTACTATGAGTAACGATCGCTATCAGGTGTACATGATAACAACCGGGACCGACGGCTTAACGTGCTCTTCGAGGCACGGTGATAGCATAGTCTAACTACCCGTAACGAGAATTTTCACAGAGGAAAAAGCTGGGCGCCATGTCGAATTGAACCTACTCTCAGCCTGTTATTAATCACCGACAAAAAAAAAACGTTTGGCAGCTGCTGAACTATACTAACTTAGTTGCTAGACGATGCAGTGGTCAATATAAGTAATTGGCTGAGACAAAGGTGCGTGTTCGTTCTCCGTATATGACAATATTTTGTAAACTGTCTAAATGTTTGTCGCTGTCTGGGCTATTGGTTTGTATTGTGTGTGTGTTTTTGACCAGACACAGTATTTCTGGAGGGAAAATAGAATGCAGAAGGAGGTTAAAACCTCCTTTTTAAATGTTTAAATAATCAAAAATCCGAAAAAAAAAATTGTTGTAATTAATTAGTATATACTTAGTTGAGACTATCTTTTGCTGAAAAAAAAAATTGTATGTAGATTACTATTATGTAATGTACATTGTGTTTATGTATTGTATTAAATATATACCGGAATAAAGTATCCGGGTATGATTGCATTATGTAACACGTAATAACTTAACGTTACAATGTTACCCGGATTTAAGAGATTATAACTCTTGTTTATACATAACTTCCTGTACACTGACTGTATTTTTATAATATTAAAGAAACAGTATAGAACGATTTTTTTTCTTTTTTTTTCTTTTACTTTCTTAATAATACACTAGTAGAATTATATCAATCTAGTAAAAATCACTTAAGTATACCAATAAGTACAAGGTTTTAGTTCGATATTCAAATGAAGAATCAAACGTTTGGTCTTATCTATTGGTTCGTTTTTTATTAAAAATAAATCAATCGAAAATTACAAGGAATATTGAATAATAATAGTTATATCCTTTATACAAAATGTTCATCCCTAATTGAGCCTAGAAGTCTATTGGTATACTGAAAATGTACTTTTTGACTGAATTAATACTACTTTTAATCAATGGAATAATCTAACGATACTTGCGCAATAACGGTACAATCAGATGCGATCAACTGTCGATTAAAGAATTAAGTGAAAACTTTTTCGCAAACCGTTGGTGCTTTTTTCTTTTTGTTTTTTTTTTCATGTTTTTATAATATGTCCGCTCGTTAGCAAGACGTGACCTCCGAATCGCCCTCGACGGTTCCGCGCGGTGCCTTTATAATTGATGTGCATGTACACGCCGGGTTATACAGCGATGTTGCCAATTTTCGATTTAAAAAAAAAATGTCGTTTGACCTATGGTATGATTTCTATGGGATAGTGATGACAGTTTTTGTTCTTTAATTTACGACTGTCTACAAATTAATTTACACATATTAGAGATTTCTTTTAAAGTACAGTTTTAAATATACTTACATAAAATATAATTTTTATTTACTTTATGTAATAACAAATAAAAACATGCCTTTTAACTTTTTCTCCTTTTAGATTTTTTTCTAAAATCCATTAAACACAACGCACTAACATCTTTGCAACATAAAAAATATACTGTCAATAAAAACTTAAGCACAGTATCTAAGTACATACCTTTGCATTAATAAATTCCATTAATTCAAATGCATCGAATAAATAAATATCATTTGCTTTATAAAAAAAAAAGAAAAACATTGTCAGGCACAAAAAAACTGTCAAGAACACGCAAAGAAAAAAAAACAAAAACAACCTATATACAAACAGTTTTAGAAAGTAAACGAAAAATACGTTCGTAATTAATCAATCATCAAACATCCTATATACATACACACATACATACAAACCGGTGAAGCAACGATGCGTAAATTTATTTTGTATGAACAAAACTGTTATTTTATAAATAATAATTGATGTGCACACACATTGTCCGTCTGTCCGGTTGTCGTTTGGTGTGTATTTATTTTTCTTTTGTTGTCTATATTCTGCACCGTAATATTGTATTGAATTGTTACATTCGTATTTCGTTTTTTTTTTGATGTTTGTAATTATTTTATGTGTCATTTTCAAATAAATATATGAATGTGATGAATCCATCAAAATGTATGATAAATAATAATTGTTTGATGTACGTATATCAAGGATTTTGTTAAGTGTCTTTGATCTAATACTAAAAAAAAATAGAAATTTTGTCCCAAAAATAAAAATTAACAAGAACGATAAAATTTAAAAAAAAATCTGCCCTTTTATAACTTTTATAAATATAAGATATATTTACGTTTGCGCTTTCTTCTAATATATGCACAATAATTAACATCAAGATAATAAAAAAGATAGAATACACTACTTAGTGTTACTTAAGCAAAAAAAAAAAAAAACAATAGAACTAGATGATAAGAAGTTTTTACATTTTTTCATAAAACGCTGCCTATAAATAACACTGCCTAAGCAACAATAAAAAAAGCAAAAAAAATCTAAAATAGTATCTCTTACATTGTTGAACTAATTTACATTCAGAAAGAAAACTAATGGCTTATTTTAAAATTATAATGAGCAAATGAAGCTATATAATGCAATTATTGTTAACAAACTTAGTATCTTCACTGTACTAAGAGTAGTAAATCTTAGTGGGGTCCGTTGAGTGTTAATTTACAAGATTTGGGTAGCATTAAAATGCAATATATGGTATATTTTAAGCTATTTATGTACCAAATTGGATACTTTTTCCTTAATTTTTATGTCAAAGAAATCGCACTTAACAGATAATCTAACATCAAAAACAAATCAGAATAGAGTTAGTCAATTTTAAAAGTATCGAGATTGTTATTTACATTAACACAACTAAAACCTTTTTGATAATACATTTCTCGATAAATTACCATAACAAATATAAACATAAACATTTAAATAGTAAATACTTTAAAACCATTTGTTTACCAATTTTAGAAACTAACGGTCAGTTAATGTCACTCAATAGCTTTATGCTAATCGTTTAAGTAAAATGCTCTAAATTATAAACAAAACAGGCCTTTTGTGTATGCTAATGTACTGTGACGTCATATTGTTAACTAACTTGTACCTGCGACTTGCAATGCTTTACAATGCAATTAATATTTCTTTATAAGTTACGTTTATTATGATGATACTGGATTTTTTAATACCACAAGCATCATATGGTCCATTTTCCCGGTTCCGGTTGTTATCACGTATACATGATAGCGATCGTTATAGTAGGGAATATATCTGTCAACCCGCATTGGAACAGCGTGGTGGATTAAGCTCTGATCCTTCTCCTACATGGGGAAGAGGCCTATGTCCAACAGTGGGATATTACAGGCTGAAGCGTCAAGCGTCATGGTCCATTTGCTGGTAAGCAGTAACTTCAGCCTGGAGACGGCTCTAACACCAGAAGCATTCCAAGCGTAATGCCGACCCTAATCCTAGTTCCCCGGAGCTCTGGCCACCTCACTTACAACAGGAAAACAACACTAGTCGAGAGCTGTGCTATTTTGTTGTGATCTTCTTTAACTGAGGTAGGGCACAGCAGGAATTCCCTGCTCAAAATATGGAGCAGCCCGACTGGGGTAGTACCTCGACCTTACAGAAGATCACAGCAAAATAATACTGTTTTCAAGCAGTATTGTGTTCCTGTTGGTGAGTAAGGTGACCAGAGCTCCTGGGGGGGGGGGGATTGGGGATAGGGTCGGCAACGCGCTTGCGATGCTTCTGGTGTTGCAGGCGTCTATAAGCTACGCTAATCTCTTACCATCAGGTGAGCCGTACGCTTGTTTGCCGACCTAGTGATATATATATATAAAAAAAAGGTTACGGTACTTCCCCAGTCCAGATACTGCGCATGAAGTTTCCTGCTGTGCCCTTACCTAACCTACCTTAATAATCATATTTTTAGCATGATGTTTAATTAAATACGGGAATTTTAGAGCCCGTGGATGTTCATTTTTAATTAAATAATAATAATAATGATACTTTATATTACTAACTAGCTGACCCGGCGAACTTCGTATCGCCTAGCACAAACTTTATCGTATGGTATTAAAGTTCAAATTGACTTTTAAGTATTATCACAAATCTTTTGTATGGGAGGGAGTATAGAAAAGTGTTGTTTTTAGACTTTTTCAGGAAATTTTAATTTTTTTTTTGAATTTTTCTCTCCGTAAGAACCATCCTCGTACTTCAAGGAATATTAAAAAAAAAGAATTAGCGAAATCGGTCCAACCGTTCTCGAGTTTTGCGCTTAGCAACACATTCAGCGACTCATTTTTATATTATAGATGTAACACAAAACAACTATGATATAACCCTAAAACAACCAAATTTAAAACTACAAATATAAAGTTTAGAATTTGTGTGCTTGTTACTTAAACACAAATTAAGTTAATTTATATTTAAACTTATTATTTTAATTACAAAACATCTACATTTAATTACATAATAGGCTATAAAACATCAATATAAACTTATGAAATAATAAACAACACGAGCAAAACCGCATGATTACTCTAGCGATCTAATATCGATAATAAAACTATAAATATCTTTGCCCTTTCAAGTTTTTATCACCAAACCCGCTTCGTGTTTTTTTAAAATGGCTCATTCCAACCCCCATTCTTGTCACAGGGTTGGTCATTAATATCACATAAATAAAACCATCTGTTGTTATCGACATGCTAGTAAAAATATTATTATAAATACATTTAAATAGCTATATAAGAATAAGATATGTATGTACGTATAATTTTCTTATTCTTTCTTTTTTTGTGTTACTCGTAGTCAGGACTATGTTATTTTACTCAACTAGGTTGATCAATAAGCGTACGGCTCACCTGATGGTATGCGATTAATATCGCTTATAGATAGACGCTAGCAACACCAGAAGCATCGCAAACGCGTTGCCGACCCTACCCCTGAGCCTACTCACGAGAACTTTATCTTACTCATCACAGAAACACAACACTGCTTGAAAGCAGTATTATTTAGCTGTGATCTTGTATAAGATCGAAGTACGTCGAAGTTACTAGTACAAAATATCCAGCTCAAAATCTGGAGTAGCCTGACTAGGGAAGTACCTCGATCTTACAGAAGTTAACAGCTAAATAATACTTCATACTTTCAAGCAGTGTTGGGTTCCTGTGTTGAGTAATGTGACCAGAAATTCTGGGGGCGATCGGGGGTACGGTCGGCCACGCGTTTGCGATGTTTCTGGTGTTTCATGCGTCTATGAGCAATAGTAATCATATACAATCAGGTGAGCCGTACGCTTGTTTGCCGGCCTAGTTGTATAAAAAAAATACTACATTACCATCTTACTCGTATATGTATGAACATATGTGTGTAGTTGAATTACGTACGTTACTAGTTTTAGAAATAATTATATTAGAAAACAATATAAAATCTGAAAGCTCAAGATCGGGGTCACGATACCGTGTACTTTACCAACCGTAAATTTCCAAGAATCAAAAAATCCTCAAGCTAAATAATAAACTAACATTAATAACAATGTGTGAGCCGGGAATCAAACTCGTGACGCTCCGTTGACCACGTGAGTTAAAGATGAATCACGTACGTAATAAAAAAATATATATTAATTTTACAAAAATGTATTTTCAATTCTATTTTTAAATTATGGGACTTAAGCTGTACGTACACATCTTATTTATAAATAAATTATAATAATATATAATTATAAATGAATTGCCGAAATGTATGTCCTCGCCTTACTTACTATTACTCGTCTTTTTTACTATTACTCGTTAATTGTAAGGACGAATTTTGTCAAAATGTAAACTTAAAGAAAAAAAAAAATAGATCAAAGATCACGATTAAGCCTTTAAAATTCCACTGCTATAGGCATAGGCCTCTTTCTCCATGTAGGAGAAGGATCATCAAATAAAATTTTCCTTTATTTTTGTATTCAGATTACTTGAACATACTGTGTCAAAAACACACAAAACACAAACGCCCAGACCACGACATTTGTATTATCTATACAAAATTTAATACTAATATTATGAAGCTGAAAAGTTTGTTTGTTAAAGTTGAATTGAGAAATTTATTTTTGTGTTCTATAGCCCATTTGCCGAGTAAGGTCATAAGCTATTTTTTCCCTCATATTCATCATCATCATTCATCGTCATCATTTCAGCCTATTGCAGTCCACTGGTGGACATAGGTCTTCACAAGTTCGCGCTGAAAATGGCGCGAACTCATGTGTATTGATCCATCAGTCCCCTCAAATTAACACGTTTAAAATCACGGAGCTTAGCTAGTTTTTATAAACTGGGAAGTTTCCTGTGTCCTGAGGGAAGAAACTCGGCAACGCCTAGCGTTAGTCAGTTGCTGGGGCTGTCTAACTGTCATTAGAAAAAAAAAAAATGAAATTTAAAATTATAACGAGACTTCAATGAAAAAATTATAAAACTTCATACAAATTGTTCTGCTTACAGCTGATTCTCGGAAGTAGTTGAAGTGAGTTATGAATTGTAAATAAAAAGTTATATGTGGACTATTTTAGGACATTACGCCATGACACTTTTGTATAAAACATGCATTTGTCAATTTTATCTCCACTCTCATCGATCCGTCTCTCCGTCGTCGTCGACGATTCTTCATTGTTCGGATTCTCCTAAAGGGTTAACTTTTTATTGCTGGATCTCAGTACCCGACTCCCAAAATCAGTGAAGCTTTGAAAGCTCCAAAATACATTGGAAATTATTTGAAATATTCTTCTAGAAAGTTCATGGAGTCAATGAACATTGTATTTGATTAATCTTTAATGTAATCCTGATTTCTGAACTGCAAATGATTATCTGCAGAATAATTTTTAGTGAAAGCCATTATAAGGCAAAAAGTATGTGTGTGTGTGTGTGTGTGAAATTCAAATAAAGTAACACATTCATTCACATTGAGAAGTTTTTTTATTGAAAAGTTAACATAATAAGAAAATGGAAATTAGCAATAGCGATACATTATCCATATGTACCATATGTCATATGTACTGTACTATGATTGCAACATTTTAATTAAAAACATGAAAGTAAAAATTACAATGTATTTTATAAAATATTAAATTATACTTATATATAGATATTAAATTGTAACAAATGCAATGTGTTTTGTAAAAAAAGTCTCAACAGATCTGTGGTAACTAGAAATAATATTTTTAATCAATATTTATAGTGGTAACTTTACATTCCTTACAGCACCCGTTTGTTGTAAATGTTTTTTTATTTATTTTCGCTATCTGTGTTAGAAAACATAAAGAAATAATTATGTAATTTTTCTTTTATAGTTAATCATCTAAGTCCAAGTCCGCATTGCGGATGCATCTAAGGCCGATGCCACACTTAAGATAAAAGCCATTACCGTGTGTGTCGCCCGTGACGCCGCCATTTTGTCTATTAACTACGCTAGCGTAATAGTGGGAAAAATATGGCGAAACCAAATTGGTTTCACATTTGAAAACGTACCTTTTGTTACGCAAAGAGTTTTTATATTTTGACAGGATGTATGATAAATTCGTTCGTCTATAACCACTGTTATAATAATAAAAAAATAAAAAAACGCAAATCAACTTCCTCTTGTAACATTTCTAGGTATAGTATAATCATAAATTATTTAAAATAACGAGTACTGCCACAGATAAATAAAACAGTATATGCTTATGTTAAGTTTTCCCGCCAACCGTCTGACAGATAAAAAAACTGTGCTCACAAACCTTTTCTAACTCAAATTTATTACTCCTTTGTTGCACATACCTGTAACAAATGAAAATTGATGAGTATTACGCAAGCAATCAAAGTTAAACAAATAATAAAAGAAGAAAAAATGTAATTAAGTTACCGTACTGACATTTGGCGGCAAAACAGACGCGGGCCGTCATAAATTCTAGTCCAATAAAAAAGCAATTTAAAAAACATTCAAATTTGAAAAGAGAACTACTTTAAATCGACTAACAATGACCAGAGTTTGTTGAGCCTCTATACAAAACGACGTGCTCTAATTCTCTCAGAGCAGGGTTTGATATAGAACGTTTTGAGTGTCAATATATTTTTGTTGCGGTGGCCACGCAACCATGACGTCATCGTTCGGTAACCACGCTCGATGCACAAGCGTTATAACTCCGCTATCGTGAGATTATCGATAAACTGTTCTTTTATTTCGCATAAAAATGTTGCTTTGTGTACGTCTAGAAAAATCATTGTTTTATGTTCGATCAATATCATTCGTGTTTCTTGCGGCAAATAAGAAAATTAATGTGGAAATCTTAATTGCGATCTCGGTAAGGAAATTCATGTTCGCGAAAACATTGAGACTATTTTGAAATGTTCTTGTTGAAGAACGATATCTCAACTTCAATATCTGCTTTGACATTTCGCTACTGTTCCACTGATGTGTGTTATACCGTTATCTATTATAGCCTATGTTGATTCTGGATTGTGTAGCTATCTAATATTGAGAGTCATTAAAATTGGTTCAATAATATTTAATTTAACTTTCGCTTCAGCCTGTAATATCCCACCTCTGGGCAAAGGCCTCTTTCCCATGTAGGAGAAGGATCAGAGCTTAATCCACCACGCTGCTGCAATGCGGGTTGGCGGATATATTTCCTACTATGAGTGACGATCGCTATCAGGAGTAGATAGACAACCGGGACCGACGGCTTAACGTGCTCTCCGAGGCGCGGTGAGTCATGGAGCACGGTGGTCTCCACAAAGACTGCACATACACCCAGACCACGGCAAACACCTGTATGGCCAATACAAATGTTTGTCATGTGCGGGGATCGAACCCACAACAAGCACAATCCATAGCTGTGACCGTTGCGCCAACGCGGCGTCTTAGGTTAACTTTAATATAAGTATAAAGTTTGTGTTCCAATTCAGATGTTTTACGCAACATTTCTATGAATTATTGCTATTAAATATTTATACAGTCAAGAATTTTCCTGCTTTGTTCTATCTATCTCAATAGTTTTTTTTATTAAAAGTTGCCGTATCTACTGGGTATCCACTTCACCACTTCAGCCTATCGCAGTCCACTGCTGGACATAGGCCTCCCAGAGTTCATGTGTGTTGCCCATAGTCACCACGCTGGGCAGGAGGTTGGCGACCGCAGGGCTGGCTTTGTCGCACCGAAAACGCTGCTGCCCGTCTTCAGCCTGTGTATTTGAAAGCCAGTTGTTGGATGCTTATCCCGCCATTGGTCAGCTCTTTTAGTTCCAAGCTGGTAGTGGAACTGTGTTATCCCTGAGTCGCCTCTTACGACACCCACGCGAAGAGAGGGGGTAGCTATATTCTTTATTACCGTAGCCACACACAATACTATAAAGCACTCTATAAAGCAACAGAATACTTAAGTTGGTTAAAAACGCCCAAATATTCCCAATTCTTGTATGAATATTCTCGCATCTTGTAATTTTATTTATTTATTGGCTGTGCCCCGCGGTTTTACCCGCGTTAATTTCAATATTATATAGCCTTTAGCCTTCCTCGGTAAATGGACTGTCCAACACATAAAAAAAATTTCAATTCGAGATACTCGATCCTGAGATTAGCGTGTTTAAGTAAATAAACAAACTTTTGAGCTTTATAATGGTGATAGTGAAGTCGTCAAAATGATGTGAAACCATTAAAAAAAATTACACACTTTGATCTTAGCTGAAAAGCGAAAGGCCGAGAAGCGATATTAAAAAAAAAAAAAAAAAATAAATAATTATCGGTCAAAATCTGTATGACATATACCTATGAACATTGTGAGTTGTAAAAATATTATTCTAATGAAAGAATTAAAAAAAATATACGTAACTTTATAAAAGCGCTTCGAGCCGTGACGTGAACTTACAAAAATTACGACGTTTTGACATTTCCGCTTCCAAAAGTCGAGCACATTGACTTGATGTACGGTGTTTGTGTTTATTATTATTGTTACAAAGGAACCTAACGTTACCTTCGTGTTTATTTTTTATCATTTCTTGCATTTTTACGTTATTTTTTTAAAAAAAATTCTTATAAAATAAATCGTTGTTATTTGTAAAAGGTTGTTTCTCAAACAGCTTAATTTATATTAAATTTCAAATATAATTTGTAATTTTAATTTGTAATAATAAAAATTACTACCATCAATACTATAAATACCAAAGCTTATGAGAATGGATGGACGTTTCTTACTTTTTCACTAAAAAACTACTGAACTAATTGTAATGAAACTGAGTACGTTTATAGTTATATATTCAGAATAAATCACAAGCTAAATTTTATCCCAGTGTTACCAGAAGTCGGAAGCTATACAGACAAAACCATGAGACACAACGAGTTAGGTTTAATTTACAACGCATCTTGTAATGCAGTAGCCGTTATTAAGAAAAAAAAAATAACTTATATAGAACAATAGCCATTTCTATATAAAAAAAATAACCAACAAAAGGCCTCAATATTCAAATTTCGAATTATGAATGGTCATTCGATTATATCATTCGGTTTTTTTTCAAATAGGGAATGATTGATTGATACGTTGATGTCTTTTTTGTGTGTTACGTCATTAGTGGTTAATTAGTTGTGAAGTCGATCATTTGTAACCGTTCACTAATGAACAAATGAGTGAATGTAAACTTTATAACATATAGTTTAAGGTTCGAAATTAAAAAACATAGTTCATAGTTATCTATTGCGCGGGATTGTTAACAGGAACTAGGAAAAAGGTAGGTTTTTTCTTCTTTATATTATAATCAAAGCTATCCCTTGTTCTTTTTTTATGTGTGGTTTGAATTGTTCGTTATTTAAAAATGTTCGTTCAAAAAGTTATCTTTATATTCTACAGATAATAAGACTTATTTGTTTGATTTTAATGTAAAACGTCCTACATTTACGTTGTACTTAATTTATATCGACTGATGTCAACTTTTCAAGCACGCGTAAGACACGACAGTTAAAATTGTATTTTTTTTTTGTAAATCGAATTTTACATTGAAATATAATTTATTATTGTTAAAAGATATGATTTATTAATGAATGTCTCAATTTGTTTATTTTAATTCCAAATATGTAACGTAAATAAATTTGTTGATTTTTATATGAATTTATATATTATAAAACTCATTGCGACAACTCTACAAACCTATGCAACTGTTGATATACTTTAATTAAAAAATATATTTTTTAAGTATAACATATATAATAAATATCAATAAAAGGAGGTAGAAATAAATTTAAATGACATAATATTAAATGTATGTATTTAAAAAAAAAATAAACAAACAATTTAAAATTACCATCAATTCACTATAAATGCTATTAACACGTAACGATACATAAAATGATCGCATGATACTCGTTTGATTAATGGCAACGCTAAAAAATCGATTTATTCAAGTGGTAACACTGCTAATATGACTAGCACGATATGATATATTCCCTTATATGTAAGTATATATTATATTGACTTAATTTTCAAAAAGGTTACTTCGAAATTTAAATCTTAAAAAAATTTACTAGTCAAAATAGTAACAGCAGAATCTGCGTTTCGAATCGGTGGTAGCTTCACTTTTAACTATAATGAATTAATTAAAACTAATATAATTTTAGTTTGTAAAGTGATTTTGAAACCTGCTGTGCCCAACTGAGGTAGGACTAAGCAGAAAATGTCCTGCCTAAAATATGGAGTGGGGAGGACCGCCTGGGGTAGTACCTCAACCTTACAGAAGATCACAGCTAAATAATGCTCTTTTCAAGCAGTTTTGTGTTCCTGTTGGTGAGTAAGATGACAAGAGCTCCCGGGGTGATGGGGTCGACGCGTTTGCTATGCTTCTGGTGTTGTGGGCATTTGTAAGCTGCGGTAATCGCTTACCATCAGGTGAGCCGTACGCGTCTTTGCCGACCTAGTTACATAAAAAAAGAAAAAAATGTGCACATAACTTTCGAACAACTGCACCAAATTGTATAACTCTTTTTTTGTATTCGTTATTGTCATATGTCATATATATGCTAAGTATATTTACTATTTAATGTACGATGAAAAATTTATCTGTGTAGTTACAAGTAGTTCAATAGTAATCTCACATTCCCATACAAATACACATGTCTCACTCTATAAACAATATAAATAAGCATACAATATAATAATTGTTACACATATTCATATAAATGTATGAGCATGAGAATTAATGAAAATATTATATTTAGCTCTCTTAAGGACTGAATATACTGTTGAAGCGAAACGAAGCGATAACGATGCGTTATTGTTGAAAAATCTTAACACGAGTAAAGGATAGTAAACAAAAATATACGTTTTACTATTATAACTTTCTACTCTTAAGTTATTTACCCCATACCAAATATTATGGTGTTATTTTTAATACAATATATTGTTATGCTAAATTTTATCTTTATCTAACTTGCTATGCTAAATTTTATCTAGAACACTTGATGGTAAGTGTTCACTGTACCTCGCCAATAGATGCTCTCATTACTAGGACTAACTTAACTACGCTGTCAACGCAACTCATATCCAGGAGCTCTGGTCGCCTTACTCACCAGAGGAACATAGTACTACTTTATAGCAATATGATTGAGCTGTGATCTTCCGGAAAGACAAGGTACTGCCCCAGGCCAGCTGCATCTGATTTTGAGCAAAATATTTCCAGCGATGCCTTCAACTAAATTTAAAATTATTCATTCATTATTAGTAATACATATTATCGCGTTTGCTTCGCTTATTAAACTACACGTATACAATCTTTAATCATAAAGAAATTATAGTGACGTCAATCCGTCATGTCTAATGGCAGCAAGATTAATTTTCTCATACTTTTATCTATTAATGTCTCTATCAAAAACAACAAACGAGCGCACTATAAGAACAATGTAATTCAACGGAAAATGTAACAATGCGCGCCATTTTGCATAACCACAGATAATTCTCAGGCACAGATACAAAGCGAGATGCCACAGACAATAAATCGATTTGTCTATTAACTTTTTTTAATCTCCGAATTCGCGCGCTTTTTTTGAGCGCTCTCAAAAAAGGAGGAAGTTCTCAATTACATTGTATTTTTTGTGTTACCTCCTAGCTTTTAACTAGGTGTACCGATTTTGATGATTCTGTTTAAATCCAAAGCTGATGTTTGTCATGTGGTCTTATTTAAATATGATCGAGACGAGTACTTTTCGACTTAGTACTAACTAGCGACCCGCCCTGACTTCGCACGGTTGCAAAAACTATCACTGTTCCTCTACTATATTATGCATGTATTATACATATCGCACCCTTAATAAAACAAAGATGTAACTCAAAAATCGCAATTTGTGGGAATTGGCGTTTGAAGTTTAGCACTTTTTCCGCATTGTGTTTGATTAAAAATTACCAATTATTTGTAATGCTTTTAATGACTTTTATTATTGATATCAGTAGTTTAAAGTACAGAGATTAATAGAATAATAGAAAAACAACTGTGTTAAAATCTATAATAGCTGTAAAATGGAGATGAAAAAAAAGTTCCGACTTAAATCTCTTTATGCCAAAAATTACTTAATATTTTAGGTAGTATTTCAAAAAAATTCTCTTTGGTATTAAAACATAACAAAAAGTTTTAAAAATAAATCACAATGTTTCGTTTTATGATTATTTAATTGTAATTATGATGCTGTATGTACTAATGCATCATTTTTTTATAAAACGAAAACTGAAATTTATCACCTTTTTTTTAAATTAAACAAATTTTTATTAATCTTTCGATATTTATATATCTCTTTATGGCTACAAATATTGTTTTTTAAACAAAACAAAAACTATACACTATTATAAGAATTAGGTACAATTAGTCTCTAGTACTGTGTGGCTACGGGTACTGTGTGGCTACGGTACCAAAGAATATAGCCACCCCCTCTCTTCCCGTGGGTGTCGTAAGAGGCGACTAAGGGATAACACAGTTCCACTACCACCTTAGAACTTAAAAAGCCGACCGGTGGCGGGATAACCACCCAACTGCTGACTTTGAAATACACAGGCCGAAGACATAAGTTCACGCTATTTTTGGCGAAAGCTTATGGAGGCCTATGTCCAGCAGTGGACTGTATAGGTTGTAATGAATGATACACTATTATGTTTATCTTATAACTTTTACGCTCGATACGCTGAAACTTAACAAAAATTGTGAGCTCTAAGACGACTCCGTTTTCAAAACCTATACAAATAAGCACAACAGTTACAAGTTATTCTTAACTTTTACACGAAAAGGGAATTAATGTTGAAAGTTTTTACTTATCTTTCGTCATTCTAAATAATAAAAAGAAGTAAACAAAAGTGACTTTTATAAATAGCCTTATTTATTACAATAAAGTGATACTTAACCAATTACTCCAACAACTAAGGCTTATATTTCAATATAAAACTGAAGTGTTAGGCGTTAACTTTGTAAAATTTGTCAATTTTTAAAACAAAACCGAAGTAAATCCAAATGTTACACATCATTATCAAATGCGTTTTCTGAGAGAATGAAGTATAACAAAAATCATCTTTTTATTTTAAATCCCTTTTAATCTAATATCGAATTATTTGATGTTACTCAAAACGGCAGCACTTTAATCTCCGTTCACTGCCGGTGCATCTCTGAATCACGCCACTTTATAAGAACTGACTTGTCAGTTCCAGTTCATAGAAAAGAGAGCAACAGTCGCGTATCTCTCTGTATCTTATAGTTAAAACGCCGGAGTCGAAGTCTACCTATTCTTTACGCGACGAAGACGGGTTTTCTTGTAAAATCTCCAAATCCACAAATTTTGAGTTACATCTTTGTTTTATTAAAGGTGCGATATAAACCTTCCCCTAGAATCGCTCTATTTAGTAAAGAAAACTGCATCAAATTCGTGGCGTAGTTTTAAAGATCTAAGAATACAGACAGCGGGAAGAGACTATGTTTTATAATATGTAATGATAACGCGTATTAAATTTTTTTAAATTATTTTTTCGTCTATCAACGTTGTCGTACTTGTCGATAAGAATTAAAGTCCGTTTTTTCCTTTTCGAGCAAACACAATCATTTAATTTCTGAATTCACGCGCTCTTTTTCCTTTTTTTTTATCAACTGTCAGTTTGAGGGTCAAAGTGATTGCGTATAAGTCTTAATGTCATGAACTTAAAAATTTCATAAACATTATTTTAACAGGTTATGTAATATTTTTTTTCTCTTTAGGAATGTGAATGATTGACAAGATATAAATTATTCTCGTTTTAATTATATTTTAACTGCCTGTTGTTTTATTAGTTTTATTTATTGTTAAGTAATTGTCTAGTGTTTATCGTAAAACTTTAATGGGTTTGCGAGTTGTAGGGATAGAATTGTAAATGACTACCGTTTCTTTATCATACCTTATTATTATTTTTATTGTAGTTGCGTTTGACTACTGGTATAGTAAATGCGAAAGTTTAAATTATTATTTTTGTGTTAATATATATTGATGCGAAAATCTTTTTGATGGGTGTTTGTTACTTAATAACATTAGAACGACTGAACAGATCTAGACGAAATTTAGTACAGAGCTAGGCTATTAGTCTGGATTAAAAAATGTGTAGTAGTGTAATTTAGTAGGGCAGCTTTGTTTTGTTTTCATTAATGGAAGGCATAATAATTGTTTATTGATTAGAGAATGATATTATTGTTTCTGTAGAATTCCATAACATGTGATAGCATCAAAATTTTCGCACAAAGTAGAGGGGTACTTTTGTATTAATGAATCTGTCATTTCATTACGATCGAATTTCAAAACGTTCGAAATTCAAATTGGAACAAATCTCGGCGCTGTACGCTCGGGGTATAAGTAGGAAGTCCCGATTAAACCCGTAATGTGCTCAAGTGACGTCCTAGTTGTTAAGCCGGACCGATATTACTTAACCTACCTCGCTCCCCCCGCGTCTTCCGATACCGTACAACGAGACCCGTTTTCATACAAAACGAGGGATCACGTTATACTGGTTAATTCATAGCTCAATACATCGACCAGTTCGATCTGAGCCTTCGGTTGGTTTTAAACGGTTCTAAATGTACTCTGTCGGTATTCTAAGAGGGGTCAAGCCGTATGGTCAGTTATATTGGCTCTATTGAATGCCGGATGCTTACTCAAGACGGTCGGTGTTACTTCTAGAGTTAGGAGTAGCTGGTGTTGTAACGAACAATAACCTTGGCTTCGAGTTTTCCCTGATGTAATCGTTGTATCTACAAAAATAAAAATGAATCTATTAATGTGTTGCTAAGCGCAAGACTTGAGAACATCCAAACCAACAACAAATGAGAACGGATGGACCAATACCAGTCGGTTCTGTTAGTCTTACTAATACAATAATTTCGATAGTTTGGCTACATGTTATTAAATCACAACTGACCGGATCTGAGTGAGATATAAACCAGAGATATGTTATATTATCGAATAGTGTATGTCTATTTTTGCCAAAGAATTCTAATTTCAAATAAGTTATTCAGGTAAAACCTCAAGATGATAAGTCTTAAATATAAATATTATTAGATCGCAAGTTGTAAGCTATTTAATTTTTACGACTGATACAACGACCATTTTAACTTGATCTCTGTTTTGATCCTTTTGAGTATTATAGTTTTTTTTTTTTATATTGTAGAAGTCAATAACAACTTTTTGTACGAATCATGGTTGTATTATTTTATTATTGTTTTTATGTTATATTGTTTTTGTAATTTTATTTTATAGTTTAGATTATGTATAAATTTGTTGTAGACCTTATAATTGTAGATTTTTTTTATCCCCTTAAACATTAAATTATTTTTAACCAACTTCAAACAAGGAGGAGGTTACTCTATTAGACCGTATAAACTTTTTTTTTTAATGTATGCTCAGGGATAACTCCGTCGTTTATGAACCGATTTTGATAATTCTTTTTTGGTACCATGATAAGAAAACCAGGATCTGATGATGGGGTCTCAGAGAAATCGAGGGAAACTCTCGAAAATCCGCATAACTTTTTACTGGATGTACCCGATTTTAATGGTTTTTAATTTAATCGAAAGCCGATGTTTATCATGTGGTCACATTTAAATTTCATTGAGATCTGATTACAACTTTTGGAGTAATCTTTGATAATGCGTATTTACTTGACTATTTTTTCGTCTACCTACGTTGTATTACTTGTCGATATAATTAAAGTCGGTTATTCTTCGTTTGTCTACAAACACAATTATATACATGTTGCGTACGGTCTGCCTTATGGTATGAGAATACTATAGCCTATGGACGTCTGTAATATCAGGAGCATTACAATCGCTATGCCGGTGTTGACCCTAGCCCTACTGTTACAGGGAATCCGGAATATTTCGAAAAAAAAAACTTCTTTTAATTTTTAGGATACTTAAGTATCCTTAGTATTAAAATTTCAAATCTAAAATCACTCGTGTGTATAACTGTAATTGTTTTTTAATTAATTTGATTAAATTTTCTTAATAAATGACAACCCTATGTTCACGTTTTCTCACAAACTGGAATCCGTTTTATAATAACTTTATGTAGTTTTTATGCGTCGAGTAATAAATATCACACAGAACTTACATATACGATTCTAGAACAGTAATATCAGTGTAATTATTCAGTATTCTCATATAAATTAATTAACTTATTAATAAATCATTTATTTTTTAATTTTGTTCATTGACAGTTTCTTTTTTTAATTGTAATTTTAATAGAGAGTTTTTACTTTTAAACTTTTTTATCTATTCAGCCAGTTGCTTTTTTTTTAATTACAATTTGACAAAAGAGTTTTTCCTTTTTTTTGTAAAATGTTGCAATAAACTTTTATTAAAACTAAAAAAATGGATATTGAGAAATAAAATAATGATAACATCGTCTATGTACATCTGTTGTTCTTGTTTTTCATACAACTTGTTACATAATAGTTCGATATTAAAGAATTCAATTTCAGAAGTTCGAATGTCACCTTTTTTCCGCAATGTTAAGGATCAATTTCGTATGATATATTTTTGAAGTTTTGTGTTGATGTGTTGCAATGTACAACTAGTTCCATACCAAAAAGTTTGAAATAAATTTCGCTTTTAGTTTAATGCAGTAAGAGTCAATATTGTATAACATATTTTGTAAGTTTATACGTTGCATTGTACACTAGTTCCATACTAACTTAAAGTTTAATTTTAAGGGATTTTCGCCTTGTTGCTGGAGACTTTAAGGATGATTTTTGAGTGATATATTTTGTATGTTTGTGTGCACGTGTCACAATATACACGTATTAATGTAGTTTTTGTGAGAGGCTAGATAATGACATTATTGCTTTTTAATCAACTCGATGTGAGGGCCTTAAAATGTAATTGTATGTCAGTTACGACGTAACTACGGAACTTTTTGTGGTGCCAACCGACCTTTCAGGTTTTAGGGTACTGTTGTAACCGACTTTGAAGATATTGGTATTATTATTTTCTGTAAGAAGTTATTTGTTACTAATTGTATGTATAATGTTGTTAAGTTATTTAACTGTAATGTCTTTATATATAAAAAAAAATCTTTTACATACACACAAGGTCGTAAACTTCTAAGGTAAGGAATTTAAAGCCTGTGTGTGTTAGATAACCAGCGATTGATGTGTATGCAATTTTTTTAAATAAAAAAAAACCTTATTCACTATATCATATTTTATATTAAAAAAAATCATCACCATAACTCTAAAACCTTCATCATAGAATATAAATTTCTAGTAAAAATTCCAGGTCGAAAAACGTCGTGACAAAATACTAACGTAGATAAAGCTACAGAATGAAGTTTTTAAAATATTTCTTTTATTAGTACACTAGCTGTGTCACGCGGTTTCCCACACATTAACTTTAGGAAAAAAATAACCTTCCTCGGTAAATGGGCTATCCAATACAAAAATATTTTTTTTTCAATTCGAACCAGGATTTCCTGAGATTAGCGCGCTTAAACAAACAAACTTTTCAACTTTATAATATTAGCACACAAAGAACATATTGATGTTTGTCTGTACGTAAAGATGTATGTCTGATGCGTCTACGTGAACGATGCGGGTTTCGAAGTAATGTTGTGTATGTATGATTTTTTTTTGTATAATACATTAAAATGCAGATTTTCATGTCATACATTTATGTATTAGTCTGTTTGTGATACTTTTTGTGTGACTTTGTTTATTGTTTGTAATTGTAACGTAAATTAACTACAATAATATACTTATATAAATATATACATATATTGTTGTTTCTTGTAGTATTGACACTTAGTGATGTCTGTTTGATGTTTTAAAGTAAGATTTAAAATAAGTAATAATTGTAACATTCTATTTGTTATTATGCTACATAATTAAATCAATTCAACTGCTACAAAGTATTTTACTTATTTATAAAGAAATGACAAAATTTCATTGATTTAATGTAACATGCCATTTTTAATGTAACATAGAATTTACCTTATTAAAATACAAGTCATTAATTTATATCACAGACTAATTAAAAAAAAAAAGATTTCTTTTATTTTTTTAAACGTAATTTAAAAATATAGCGAAAAGTTACTAAACAAAAAAAAAATGTCGAAATCATTAACCTCCATTATATTTCAAAATTTGTTCATTCGATTTACGTTTTTCATATTTCAAATTCGATTCAAACAATATACAAGACAAAGCATGTAAATCCAAAATTTCTAACTAGTAAACATATTCTTACCCGCAGTTTCGTTTACGAGAAGACATAAAAATGGTAATTGAGCGATTTACATTACAATTTTAACTTCATAAATATAAATTACAATTTAGCATACCTTGTCACTAATTAGAAAAATTACAAGTTACAATTTTATAACAATTTTTATATAAACAGAAATGACATTGTGTTCATGTAGTGTTGCCTTCCTGTTTATGTGTACCATACTAGGAGCTCCCGGCGATGCAAAACTTTTGACATAAATCTGAACGAGTGATACTTGGTTTACAATTCTAATATTAAGAATACTTTAGGAACCTAAATACTACCTAACACAACACCTAAAATGTTACTAATTTTGTACTAAAACACAGTTTACATATTATTTTTCAAAAGAGTAACTGCGGAGTTTCTTGCCGATTCTTCTCTACATAATCTACATTCCGAATCGGTGGTAGCTTTACTTCTACAAATATAATAATTTATTTTTAAAGTTTTAATTTGTAGAATGGCGATTCGAAAGTGCTATTGGAGCCTATTTGAATAAAGCTGTTTATGATTTTGATTTTGATAATATGAAAGTATTTCGTAGTAGGACAGGACAGGACGACAGGTGTTACAGCAGCGGAAGGGTTGACAACTTGCTACGCTACTAGTGTTGCAGGCGTCAACGGACTATGATATCCGCTTACTATTAGGATCGTACAATAATTTGCTTGTTTCATCCTATAAAGAACATCAACAACCATTCAGCTGCAGTCTGAAAAAAACTAGAATGAGAGAAACAGTAAAATGAGAAGGGAAAGTGCTAGTATCACTAATTGACTACAACATAGTTACAGAAAATGTCGTCTTTGTGGTTACAAGATTAATCCTCAAAACACATTTTTTCAAGGTTTTGTTATTTAGGTAACTACCAGTGTTGCCAAGTGTTAGTTTTGTATGTTAATTAGGTTATACAGACGTTGTGGTTGATTTTTTTTAAATAAAAGTAGGCCAGCAAACAAACGTTTACTTCACCTGATGGTAAGCGATTGCCGACAACACTAGAAGAATCGCAAGTTCGTCACCGACCCTACCCCCCTCTCCAGGAGCTTTGGTTACCCTACTCACAACAGACACACACTGTTTGATTGTAGTATTATTGAGCTGTGATCTTCTGTGAGGTAAAGGTACCGACTTCCCCGGTCAGACGATTCCAGATTTTGTGTGAAGGAATGAGTGTATCCCGTTTTATGAAACTGATAGACAAATATCGCGGTTTTGACTTTATTAATTTAAAATACCAACACCTCTTTGTTCATTTGATTTTTGTTTTAATTGGTAACACAATTCTACCGTAACTCATTCCATTTATTATCAAGGTTATTCATAAGATATCCCTCAGTTAGGACATAAGGAAAGATAACGAGGCTTCAAAAGCGAAAGTAAAGTATGACACAATATGTATACTGGTTAACATTTTATAACTAAAACACATTCTTAAGCTTACGAATTCGCGAGTAACGCTTTATGTACGCCGCAGATCTTAGGTATTGAATGAATGGTCGAGGCGGTCCTTCTGACCTCCATAAGACGGGTACTGTCGGGTTGTAAATTTACAGCATTTAATGTCTATATAAATAAAAATGAATGTACTCGCATAGCTTAACAACTGCACCAGATTGAATAATTCTTTTTGTTGTGTTCGTTATTGTCAGGGAAATGTATATAAAAGGAAATAAAATAACAAATAAAAGCTAAAAAAAAAACAATAAAAAAAAATAGCAAAAAACTAAAAAGAAATAATCTTATTAAATAAATGTATTGTCATCGGTCCTCGATAAGTCTACTAAGTTTAAATGAAATCTGAAAGTTAGAAGTGGATCAAAATGAAGTCCAAAAGAGGCGGTTACAAACATACAAATATACAGGTGAAGCTAATAAAATGCGTGTAAAAAAATTTGGTTGTCTGTAAAGTTGGTTTACGGACGATAGTTTAAGGTGACAACGTGGACAGTGGAAGAGAGATAGATGCGGGGCAAGCGTACATTGTACATAACGGGACAATGAGTCATCCTTTTTCGCACATGCAGCAGCCTTTCATCGATCTATTAGACGTTGTCATGTCAAAATGGATACATTAACAAAAAATATGGCAGTACGAAATAGGTAAAAGTACGGGTTAGATAATTTACCGTTTAATTATCATTTTTTTTTCTTTATTTCTGGTTTAAAATCTAAATTTATTGATATTTTAATAAGTATTTAAATAGAAGTGCGGAAGTAAGTTATAACGTAATAAAACATAGCGTTATGTGGTTGTAAAACGGTCATAACTTTCAACGCAGGTGAAAATCAAGTACCGGTAAGATATGTTTTTAAAACAAAACGTGATACATATATGTATGTATACATAAATTAATTAAAAATTTACTTTATATTTTAAATTATATTTTAGATGCTAAATTATACAAACACAGTCAAATATGTTTACATGTGTTTGTGCGTGTGTTGAAAAATCCTTTCAATTAACTTTTATTTTAATTTAACACATACACACACACACATTTAGGTACATAATGTCACTACGTAATAAAATTACAGTACTCAATCACTGATATTAAGTTACTAGGAACTTTGTGTCTGAAACTGTATGTCTATATTAAAAATCGATCACCAACCCGCCTGGCGCCTGCCCAGCGTGGTGACTATGGGCATAGCACATGAGTTCACGCCATTTTTGGCGTGAATTTGTGGAGGCCTATGTCCAGTAGTGGACTGCGATAGGCTGAAGTGATGATGATGATGTGATGATATTGAAATACTCCTAACTAACTTCTTTGCTGAGTACAAATATTGTCAATTTATAAAACAACTAGATTGTACAAACATAGACACTAAGTTGATACGTTTCGTTTCAGCCTGTAATATCCCACTACTGGGCATAGGCCTCTTTCCGCATGTAGGAGAAGGATCAGAGCTTAATTCACCACGCTGCTCCAATGCGGGTTGGCGGATATATTCACTACTATGAGTAACGATCGCTATCAGGTGTACATGATAACAACCGGGACCGACGGCTTAACGTGCTCTCCGAGGCACGGTGGGGAGACCCACAAGGACTGCACAAACACCCAGACTACGACAAATACCTGTATGGCCAATACAAATGTTTGTCATGTGCGGGTATCGAACCCGCAACCGCCAGCGCAACAGGTTACAATTCATGGCTGTGACCGTTGCGCCAACGCGGCGTCCTCACCCGGGGCACTAAGTTAATAAATCGGGTCAATCAAGGTCAAAACTGATTTATGTGTTTGTCAAAAATCTTACGAAATTCTATTTTTAAAAAATCGATAGCCATAACGATATATGAGCTATCGATATACACACATTGTCAATATAACCAAGTACGTCAACTATAGGTGAAGTGACAACGTGCCCAGAAGGGACCAGTCAGGCAAGGCACTATATTCCAGCGCGCCGTAATAACTAATCTATTTTCGCATAATTTCCCAACTTGATAGATATCTAGAAAGCTTATATTGATAAGCCGTTAGCGGCTGAGCGGCGCCAGTCAGGATCCATTGCTCTACTATGATTATAATTAATAAATTTATACATATAGTAAAATTATGACAATCCACGTCTATGGTATGTATACGAAATTTATTACGATACTATTTTAGAAGCGGATGCTTGATAAAAAAAATTGTTTTTTTTAATGAGTCTGTCGTTTGATGTGAGTTTTAATCTTCGAGTATCTACCTTATCTATCTTAGTGACTGTATACTTGATGATGAGTTTAGGTTAGTGAGAAGCATTAGTGAAGTTTAGGAATAAAAGATGGACGCATAATGACGAGAGAAAAAATGACAAACTTGTCAATTGACGTATAGGCCTCACCGCTCATACTAGGTCTCTATACCCATAGGAAAGAAGTAAGAGATCAATCAATCACGTTGCTCTACTTCACAGTATCAATTTTTATTTTATTATTGATTAACTTTGCTACATCACTGTACAAAACCGTTTAATTTCAATATTTAATGAAAATAAACTATAAGGACTTAATTAATTTTGTACCACCATGTTTTTTCGTATATATACTGTTTTTTTATTATTATTAAATACTCTTTTATACAAACGTTATTTCTGACAAACGCTATAAAAGAGAATTACTTTGGTGCAGTCATTCAGAAGCTACGGGCGTACATACATTTTGACGATTTTTTATAAAGGCGACTTTTATTTATATAGGTACGGTTTCGGAGCAACTCCTCTGGGGTAGCAACTCGACCTTACAGAAGATCACAGCTAAATAATACTCCTTCCAAGTAGTGTTATATTCCTGTTCGTGAGTAAGGTGACCAGAGCTCCTGGGAGGAAGTCCTCAACGTGCTTGCGATGCTTCTGGTGTTGCAGACGTCAATAAGCTACGGTCGGGTACATCGGGTGAGCTGTATGCTTGTTTGCCGACCTAATTCTATATATATAAAAAAGGTATCTACATAAAAATAAAATATGAATAGTAAAAAATAGATCAGTTTAATATTTGTGAAGTGTAATTTAGAACACTAACTACTAGTTTGCATACATTTCTAATATACATTTTTACTGTACTTGTTGTGTGAATAAATCAAAATAAAAAATTACTGTATTCAAATAAACATCTAAAGCACTTCAAAAAATCATTTCACAAATTAAAAAAATAAAAAATAAAACCGTAACATCAATCAATTTGTTTTACAACTGTACCGAAAAACGGACAACTAAAGAACCTTTACCTTTAACACCGTTATCAATGTCAATTAAAAGTCAAAGCCGGCAAGTCACCCTACCACTTTCGCCGAACTTACCGGGTAAACGAAATTTCACATGTTTTTTATACAATTCTCATAAATCCGAACAGGTGTTTCGATAATTATATTTTAATTGCAAATTAATAAAGACGTTTGCTAACGAATCTCGTCGTACTTTTTTTTTAATTACCTACTTTTTTAATAATATAAGAAAATTAAAAAGTTTGACGCATTAAGTTGTCGTTTTTTTTTTTTTTTTTTTTACACTAAAGTAGCCTGTCTCCAGTAGACTGTAAAAATACAAGCAGAAAAGGAACCAAAACGTGATGTTAATATTGTAAGGTTTTTTTTTACTTTCGTTATGTTATTATTGTGATACGTCAATGTAAGAGCGCAGTCTCCTGGCACAGGCATTAATATGCTTAAAAAAGGAAAAAGGAATTTGTTTGTTTTAAAGTGTTTAATAAATTCATAAATTAATAAAATTTGTCGGTATACTTAATATAATACTACGTACACTGTACACTTTCCTACCGCTTTCACTACGCCGTGTCCTATATGTTCAAAGGTTATCTGGAAGAGATCGCTCTTCTAGCGAGAGGACCGCCTTTGTACACTTTTCTTTATTTCATCATTCATCATCATCATTACAGCTTATCGCAGTTTACTGCCGGACATAAGCATCCACGAGTTCGCGCCAAAAATGGCGTGAACTCATGTGTGTTGCCCATAGTCACCACGCTGGGCAGGCGGGTTGGTGACCGCAGGGCTGGCTTTGTCGCACCGAAGACGCTGCTGTCCGTCTTCCGCTTCCGTTCTTCGGCCTGTGCATTTCAAAGTCAGCAGTAGGATGGTTATCCCGCCATTTTTCGCCTTTTTAAGTTCCAAGGTGGTAGTGGAACTGTATTATCCCTTAGTCAGCTCTTACGACACCCACGGGAAGAGAGGGGGTGGCTATATTCTTTAATGCCGTAACCACAGAGCTAATTCTTCTTTATTCAGCTTCTTTATTTATAATATGTTATTGTGTTGGTTATTGTTGTGTACAATAAAGATTATATTGCTATTATAATAAGCGTCTTCGGTGCGACAAAGCCAGTACTGCGGTCACCAACCCGCCTGCCCAGCGCGGTGACTATGGGCAAAACACATGAGTTCACGTTATTTTTGGCGTTAACTAGTGGAGGCCTATGTCCAACAGTGGACTGTATAGGCTGTAATGATGATGCTATTATAATTAAGTATTAAAACTTTAAGCGTGTCATTCAGTCATTATTTGTCCTATTTATGGCAATTTGGCTCTCTCCTGGCCCATACACAACGATGGTCATGTCTAGACATGGTCTAGACATAACCGTTGGACGAATGTGTGGAAGAATTCATTAGGCTGGAATAGTATTACATATTCATTTAAGTGTTTATAAGACTTGCTAATTTTATTAACCGTATTAGTACTTGTTTACCCGGAGCGCCAATTCCATTCCAGCAAACTTTTTTTATTGTTTTTAAAATATACCACAAATAGCTGAAGAATGACAGTTCTATAAAGAAAATTTCTTTAGTAACATTTTTATTCTCGTAGATTTATGCGAATTTATAAGCCATTTCGCGTTGTTTTTACTTAAAAATGTATGACTATTTACAAGTTATTACACTAGCTGGAACCCGGGGTTTCACCCACCTAACTTCCAATCCCGCGGGAATATTAGGATAAAAAGTAGTAAGTGTGTTATTCGGGATCTTCCACTATCTACGTACTAAGTTTCAATACAATCGGTTAAATATTTTTCGCGTAGTAGAGTAACAAACATACACCCAATCTTACAAACTATAGCATTTATAGTATTAGTAGGAATCGAATTGATAACAGTAGTCTGTGCTTTATTAAATGGGGTATAATAAGTTAAATTGTAGTAATTGTGTTAGTAGTCGGATAAATAATCAATTAAATCAGAATTATTAACAATAAATCACACATTAACATTATAAGTACATTCTTTCCTTTAAAAAGAATTACCAAAATCGGTACACCCAGGAAAAAATTACGAGCAACACATATAAAAAATACAGTCGAATCGAGAACCTCCTTTTTCGAAGTTGGGTAAAAAGAATTAGCCGTATAAAACTGAAAAAACAGCAACGTAATGTTCGCGATGCGTAACAGACGTTTTTTCCAACAGCGAAATTTTATATTAATTACTTTGTATTTCGTTGTTCTTAGCATTAGTTAGTCATGAGCCGGTGACTGAGTTACTTTCACGGTATGAAAGCGAGTTTGTTTCTTTTTTATTTCTGGCAAGTAGACAGGATTAGGTGGCAAGTTTTGCAAACGTTATGATAAGTCGACAATTTTAGGTGGGTAAGTTATGGTAAGTCAGAGTAAGAATAGTCTATAGGTATCTTTTAAACATTTGTCGTATTATAATCAATCGTATTGTAATGTATATAAATTTAAATTTGAATTGTAATTTCAATAAATATTTTTTAAGGTAATTTACAATCCTTATGGTAAGTGAATCTTACGCCAGTCATAATGTAGACACTACATTTTACAAAAACAGATAATAAGCGGTCACCAGACTCTAAGGGGATTTCAAAGAGTAATAAATGTATTGTTGACTAAGGAAGAGTAAAAAAAACTCCCCCTTTCTATTTACCCTTCTGTTTTTATTATTTGAGAGGACACGTAATTTTTATCGCACTATAATGAAAAAAAAAAACTCTTAAGATAATACTTTATATAATAACTTCGAGGCAAAGTAATTAAGGTGTAATGTAAACCGTTTTATTAATAAAAGCGATAGTAATAAACAAGACCTGGATCTAGTGTTATAGCATCGTAATTATATTACGCGTATGAAACGGCTCTCAGCCCGTCTCAGGCCGTCAGCGAGATGAAAAATTGTCACAGGAATCAATATTAAAGTTTTATAATCACAAAACAGCTTATGTATAAAATCATAGGTTTTTTATCTTTAGAAATTATGTTATTAAATTTGTGACAACTACACGGTTTGTACAAAAAAAGAAAAAAAAAATGACATGATATATTTACGAAAAAAAAAATAACATACTTGCGAAGTTGAGTTACTTAAAAATAATAATTACCAAAAAGTGTTTACAATTATGGATAGTTCGTGAATAATTAAAAATTAATTTGGACTGTTTACCTCCTACGTTAAATTTAGTAGTGACATACGATTTTAATGTCTAAATAACCAGGCGCTATAACATACATTTTTATTTATTGCTTTATCCCCATTTTTATATACCACTACTAGCTGACTAGCTTTTTGTGAATATAATAATTATTTGTATCGAAATAAAATATAGCCTATCTTTCAAGTTGGTTCAAACTACACACGGTGTGCAAATTTGATTAAAATCGGTTAAATAGTTTAGGAGTTTATCGCGGACAAACAACGTGACGTATAATTTACATATATTGTAAAAGATAGTGTCTAACAAGCGTACGGTATGCCTGATGGTAAGCGGAATCCGTAAGCCTGTGGACGCCTGTAACATCAGGAGCATTGCAAACGCGGTGTCGACGCTATCCCAGCTGTCTACACTAGTCATCTCCAGGAGCTCTGGCTACCTTAATCACACAGGACCACATCACTACTTGGAAGCAGTATTATATAGCTGTGATGTTTTGTTAGGTCCAGGTGCTTCGCCAGTTGGACTTCAGATTCAAAGCAAGATATTTCCCGCTACGCTCTACCTCACAAAAACTATATAAATACATAAAGTAGCGCGATAAATATAACAGAAAACGTGTTTATATTACATTTTTATTGCCTTTGTTTTAAAAATAAAGATTATATATTTAACATCGGGTTAAAAAGATGTTTTAATGATATTTTTCATGAGAAAGAAATAACGCGGTTTATATTTATAACTCATTGTTTAACTAAAATTATGTTTGGTGGACTTGTTACTTGAATCAAGAGAATTATATATATTTCTTTTTTAAATGCAAAGATTTGTTTATTTAATATTTATTATAGTGCTATTAGAAAAAAAAAAAATAACTATTTGTAATACAAAATATTGCTGCAGTATAAACATTGTATATATTTTGAATACACTAGTTGAACTAGTGATAAAACTTTGTAAAGGTAAAATATAGCCTCAATATTAATTTATTATTTGTTGTACAATTCAACAATATCAAAAAAAAAAGTTTTTAATCATTTTCATATATAATAGCATCTAAATGATCAAATATACGAAATAAAGTCTTAAAACGATAAAAAAAAGGTATTTTATATAGCATTTGACATTGAAGAGATTAATAAATAATTAAATAAAACCAGTTTTATAAATAAAAAAGGATCAAATCGTTTTTCCTCTAAAGGATTTATATCGAACGAAGTACTAGGCTCTCATGAAAGAAAAGAAGTATACACAGATACTTGGAAATCAAGAAAACAACGCTTCACTCAAGCGTTGCACAATGAAACACCGTGTCGAACACAGAACTATCGCCACACAAGTCGAGTGACGCATTATTAGCACGGTGTTACTAATGGAAAACGCGAACTAAGTAAACGTTGATTGCCTTGAGGCTGCACTCAGCGCTCCATCCTGCTCCAATACGGCATACTTTCATATATCCATCTCACTCTAACTACTGTTACGAAACTTATTTGAAAGAATGTTGGAACGTGTAGATTGACGGCCGATGTTTTCTAATAATGCAATTTTTATACTTTTGTATCGAATAAATTAGCGTACAACACATTTTATTATACTAAAATTAATATATACTAAATATAAACCATATGTATGAACAATCACATGCATAAAATTTGCATCGTTCATAAATCATGCAACGCGTTAGTCAGAGTTCGAAATTCAAAAACACAATTGATTCTTATTTCAAAATACATGGATGTATTGCTTTTGAACAATACAGTAAAGTTGCTATTTTGAATTTTGCGTTATTATTTTGAGTGTTACAGATATTATAATATATGTCTTGTACTTCCGGAGGTCTGACTCAGTCTTGTGATTAATAATGAAGTTATTTATTACGCAAGAGTATGTACATATGGTATTATTTATTAGTTATGGCCGTGAAACACGTTGTATGATCCTGTGTAAATTATTCATAGTACTATAATTATTATAAATAATTAACCATATCAAGTAAAATAAAATATATATTTTTTCTCGCAGTAAAGATAAAAAGAAGCGTCATGATTTATATTTAAAGCGGTTGATGTTTTTTTAATACGTAATTACTTAATGTTGCCATTTATAAAACTAATTACTTTTAATAGTGTTCTTGACATTGACAAAACTATATATAAAAAAATGATGCAAGTTTGTTTGTTTTTTTGGAGTTTAAAGGTAAAAAATATAGTTTTTTAAGCGTATTTTTATGCAAGTTGAAAGTCATCGTAAAAACATACATTGTTTTTTATTAATACAGATAATAAAATATAAAAAAACTTGGGAAAATCCAGAGGAAGTGACGCCACGGCGCGGTCTAACAATACTGCGCATTACACATAAACATATGCAATATATTTCTTGAATAAGAAACCTCGATGCTGTTTAATTGCAGGAAACGTAGACATTGACAGTTTTACGCACACATAGATAACATAAGTCACCGTACTGTAGAGACAGCAGAAAAACGTAAAGGTACTTCTGAGTAGCTCAAAACAAAGTAAAATACATAGGTATATTAAATATTACCTCTTTTCATGCGAATTTTCATAGCATACACACATACACACATACACAAACAGTTTAAGAACAGTTATACCAGTTGTGGATAATGCTATGTGAAAACATATGACGATATCCAACAGATGATAGTGTATGATATTATATTTTACCATAGAAATTCGCTATATTCATGGGATATTTCTGTTCTCAAGCTTGAAACTAAAATATGTAGTTTATTAACTAAATATGAACGATAAATGTTCTAATGGTTTATTCTACCTCCGTCTATTAAAGTCTATTCATAACTTATCCACAGGATAAATTTTAATCACAACCGGTGAAACCGGCCCTAAGTATTATATCATCGTAATATATATGAACAATTCGAACTTTTGGAACGAAGTTCCTTACGGCAGGCTTGACATTTGGCTGGGCGACCGAACTGAAAAAAAATGTGGTACTAAAACCGTAAGAAAAATATATAACGGAAGTGACGTAATATCAGTCACAGGACTGTATAATTTGACGTCTGTAAAAGTAAAATATTACTAGTAAACTTTTTTTTAATTATTTATGTAATTTTATACTGTCGACAAAAATAAATAAAGACATGTTTTTTTATTTCACTTAATAGTTTGAATTATTATTATTATTATTATTTTGTTTGATTTATTTTATTTTACGGTATTTGTTATTTTCTAAAATACTAAATTTCCTAAATATTTTTATGTACTTAATTAAAAACCAATCAATAAAATTAAAAAAAAAAAACCAAGAACTAGAAAATATATATAAAATTCAACATTTTTTTTTTCAAATTGTGTTGCTTCTATACTATCTGAAGGAACTTTGTTCCTACCTGGTGTCTCATGACACCACATAATCTTTTAACTATTATTAGATTATCTCCACAATACTTAATAGCTGTCAAATTAAGGGCGTTCTTTTTTTTGCAGAATCTATATTTTAGCGTTCACACGTTCTAGTTATAGCTTTTTAGCCAACTATAAATTTCCTTTTAAAAGACTAATTTCATAACAAAAAAAAACATATATATATATATATTTTTAATTTTTATTCTTTCATAATTATAAAATTGGTTAGTCTTTTATTGATTAGCGCAGGTCTCCTTTCCATGCTATGGTTTCACGCCGAAACCATTCTTGTCTATGTATGGCATCGACAATTTTAATTTTTTTTTCATCAAAGAGAAGGTGATGTTTCATCTTTTTAATTTTTAATTTATATTTAGAATTTTTTTTTGTTAACAGTACGTTTTCCTGCTATAATGATATGCATCTAGTTTGAAGCTAAACATGAGATATGAATATATAAAGTATGATAGAAAACTAAAATATTATAATAACCCATGAATAAATACATAACAATTAATACAAAGATAATATGAGATGATAAGAGATGATAATAAAGAGATGATCTGTGAAATATATAAAAAAAAAGAAAATGTCAAATGAATAAAGTAAATTTAAAAAGTAAGTGAAAGTAAGGTTCATTTTCGTTTAAAATTGCAAGAATACGGATTACATAAAGAATGTAATTATTTGATATATTATTTTATACATAACTTATGACTTGTCTATGAGTGTGTTTTTTTCTGTCATTCTAATATGGTAGATATATCTTTAAATTGCTATCACAGCTGTATGTATATAATATAGTAATTTATACATATTTCATTACTAAATTCACTATAAACATTATTGTGAGCAATATTTTGCAATATTTAAAGTAATTTAATTTATCTAAAGAATAAATCTAAGGAAATGTGCGCATTTCTTTAGATTAATAAATATATCCTGAATATTTCTGCGATCTTCAAATTGTCTTTGATCATTTTAAATTTCATTTAATATTTTATGTTTTAAAAATTATATGATATATGAAATATCATCATTATTATCATTTCAGCCTATTGCAGTCCACTGCTGGACATAGGCCTCAACAAGTTCGCGCTAAAGTGGCGTGAACTCATGTGTGTCACCACGCTGGGCAGCGGGTTGGTGAACGCAGGGCTGGCTTTGTCGCACCGAAGACGCTACTGCCCGTTTTCAGCCCATTTCAAAGTCAGCAGTTGGATATGAAATATATGATATCATACTTTTTACATTTTCATAACACTATTTCGAATATACTACGCCTACAATAAATTACTGCTTTGTCAGTAATTAGATATACCTATATTTTGCATTAGAAAAAGCCACTGTTCTATTTTGTATTTACGAGAAATTAAAGATCATAAATAAAATATGGCATATGTAAAAAAAAATCAGTTTATAGTAATTTTTATCTTTTTTATTTTATTAATTTTATACTAAACGGATTACAGAATAAAAAAAAAAAGCAAAAAAGATCTGATTACATGTATCCAACAATACTTTTGATAAATAAAACCTAAGTTCTTTAAACTCAAAATATCACAACTTAAAGACCCAGGTATTCCTTTTATTTAAAAAACATAGAAGCGGATTTTTTAAAAAGTATTAAAAACTTTTTTATCATATCGGTAACAGGATATGTATGTGTCAGGTTAAAAAAAAGTTTCCGCTCTGACGGTTACTCGTCAAAACATGGAGCCGGTGTACTGTTATATTCCAGAGTATATCTTGATATATCTGATAATACGTCTTTTTTTAAACAAAGAATCATAATAAAATTTCAATTAGTATTGACTTAATTATATTTTATTAATTATAGTATTAAGCTTGTATGTAAGTCGATCTATAAAAATGAAAATATCGAAAATAAATGTACGCGTATAACTTTCCAACGACTAAACCAAATGGAATAATTATTTTATTGTTGCATTCGTTATTGCCAAGATAAGATCTGTATGAAAGAAATAAAAAAATCGACATATTTACGTAATTATAGCGTTACGTTAGATATTGATTAATAACTCGAGACTGTGCAAATAATGCTAGACTTTGCTAACTAACTACTGACTTGAATCAAAAAAAAATGTGTCAGATATTCAGACTATACACTATATAACATCACGCTTTGTCAAATAGAACATTTGTGTACAATGACGTTTTAAAATTACTTTTTAAGTCTGATAATATCTAATATATAAAATTCTCGCGTCACAGATTTCGTTGCCATACTCCTCCGAAACGGCTTGACCGATTTTGATGAAATTTTTTGTGCTTATCCGGTATCTATGAAAATCGGCCAACATCTATTTTTCATCCCCCTAAATGTTAGGGGTAGTCCACCCCAAAAATATTTTTTTTTATTTTTTAGACAAAATTTTTAATTTCTATTTTTTTATGATACAACATTAAAAAATACATACAACCCTAAATTTTCAACCCTCTACCATCAACCCCTATTTTTAATAGCGTTTAGCGGCAAGACAACGATTGCCGGGTCAGCGAGTCTAATATATAAAATTCTCGTGTCGCGGTGTTTGTAGTTAAACTCCTCCGAAACGGCTTGACCGATTCTCACGAAATTTTGTGTGCATATCGGGTAGGTCTGAAAATCAGCCAACATCTATTTTTCATTCCCCTAAGTTATAGGGGGGGGGGGATTGAGAAGGTTAATAAAATTTATGGCAAAACAACGTTTACGGGGTACACTTAGTAAATTTATATAAAGTAAATTTTAATTTGATTTTGATATCAATTATTGTGCTAAAATTTTTGTAACAATAACAATATAATAAACAATAGCAAAAAATCAACATTTCTAGTAGATATTTACAATTTTTCTAATTTCCTTACATTGAAAACGTGTTAAAACGATCGTAAACGTTGAATAGTAAAGAATTAGTACAAGAATATGCAGTAGAAGTTGCGTTTTCCCTTGGCCCAGCCGGTTTTTGTAGGGTCTTGCTACCTACTAAATCATCTAGCGAAACGAGTGCTGTGACCAGCATTAGTTATATTCGCGGAATTCTAAGATTATTCTAGAAAATTAAGATAAAGTAAGGTGAAAATAAATAGAAGTAAAAATATAGGCGAATTAAGGCAATCAATTATCATTAGTGGCTCGTTGTCACAGTTGGCAGAGAATCTGTTTTTCTCAAGGGGTTGTGAGTTCAATTTCCATCTTGCGTCTAGGTGTATCATCATCATTTTTTTTTACGTCTGTCAAAAATTGTAACCATATCAGTCATGTGTTACCTATAATACAAGCATTATATTGGTTAGGTATCATAGTAACAGACGAACGCCCGTGTGTTAAACATAATAAATAAAAGAATGTATTTATTAAGATATAGCCACCCTCTCTCTTTCCGTGGGTGTCGTAAAAGGCGACTAAGGGATAACACAGTTCCACTACTACCTTGAAACTTAAAAAGCCGACCGATGGCGGGATATTCATCCAACTGCTGGCTTTGAAATACACAGGCCGAAGACGGGCAGAAGTGGACTGTATAAGGCTGAAGTGGAAGTGGATGAATTTATTTAATTTAAGGACAAGAATTTATCCTCAACATTCCTTGCGTATATTATGATACCTTAAAATGTTTGTAATTTTTAACTCAACATCTTTACATTATATAATTACTGATAACATAATAATCAATTGTAAATAATCAAAAATATTGATAATGAAAGTCGTGTATGTTGTCTGGATGTTTGTGCTTGTGCATTGCATATATTTCCCAATCTCCAATAGTACTCACGTCCTACTGAGTGATCGTTGAGTTCGAGATTTTTATACAAATTACCATTCGCATATTTCTTTATGGATATTTTAAATAAACTTATCAGTAAATGTTTACTATAAATGACATTCTTCTGAAATCATTTAGCAAAAAAAAAACAATTAAATTTCTTGTCACGGTTTACACTGCTTCAAATTTCAAGACCGAAATTGAAACATAAAAAATATTTCTAAACTGACGTATTGTTATGAAGTTATATATATGTAATACTTATATTAGGTATAGTTCGAAAATTTTATGAGGATGTATGGATGTTTTACTTTTATTTTAATACATAGAATAATACAATCAATAGTCTTTTATATACGTTCATTTGTTTTAAATAAAAATAAAAAGAAACTACAATTATAAAACTAAATAAATAACGATTCAATCAAAGTCCTAATCATGATGACTGTCACCCTACAACTCTATCTCAAGATTAACATACAATAGCGCCGCGTCCTTGGTTTTATCTATGCATCTTCCTATCTCGAGACCGCTTATCTTCACGCATGCCCACTTGCGGTAGCCAGCGGTGAAAACAGTTCAATTTGATCTATCACTCAAAATCATTTACTTGAGTTTGGTGACTCGAGGTGTCAAAAGTGCATAGATAATTTAGTCAAATTATTTTTTACTAGTGGTCGCTCAGTTGTCGAAATTCGACCATAATTAATTTAAATTATAAGTTTGAACATTATTAAGGTTCTGTTGTCAACGGTAATACTTCTATAATAATAAACAAAAGAGTATATATGCGTGTGTGTGTCAAATGTATAGTAGTGTGTGTAATTTTTTTTTATTGATTTAATGTATTTTTTATGCATAATTAAAAAATAGCATTCTGCGCTCCTTCTCCATATAAACTATCGCTTAAGCCTGTAATATCCCACTGTTGGCGTGTTTCCTCATGTAGGAGAAGGATCAGAGCTTAATCCAACTCGCTGCTCCAATGCGGTTTGGCGGATATATACTATAAGTGTGCAAAATTTCATACTCCTCCATCCGCGAAATTATTGTAATAAGAGGTACAAAGTTTTTGTTTCACGTATTCATATACAGATAGTAGACACCATAAAAGTGACAATCAAATCATCAGACGTCTGGTAAGCGGGTGCTGTAGTTTATTGACGCTTGCAATTCCACGAGCATTGCGAGTACTTTGTCGACCCTACCCCCGACACTTCCCAGGAGGTTTGGTCACCTTACTCATCACAGGAACATAATACTATCAGTAGTTTTTCATTTGTGAGCAAACACAATTATGATCATCTGTTCTATTTTTGCACGAGTGAAAGATATTAAATCCAATCAATAATAATTATATCTTCAACTATGTTGAAGAGTAAAGTCATAGGCAGAAGCTAGTAGCTAGTAGTAATATACTTATTAAAAAATATTCGATTTGACAGAATAAAAATATTGAAAAGTAATTTTTAAAAGATCGCTGCGAACGCTCGCTCTACATTAAGGTCAGTTAAAGAGAGGGGCCTCTGAAAGGTCAAGAGGTCTTATTTCCTGTCCCTTTTTACATTTTTATATAACTTGTATAAAGGGTTTTTTTTGTGTAATATCACTCACTATATAATATCACTCACTATCACTCTGTTTAAATTAATTGTTTTTTTTTAAATATTACTACTAGCGACGCGCAACGGCTTCGCACGGGTGCAATGCTGATACAAAATACAAAATATAAAATAAATATTTGCAATGTAAGCGCAAAAAAACGTGTTTATTTACGACATCACATTAGAAACCTCTAAAACTGTCAGTGTTTCTCTACTATATTATGCATGTATTATACATATAAACCTTCTTCTGGAATCACTATTTACTAAAGAAAAGCACATCAAAATCCGTTGCGTAGTTTTAAAGATCTAACCATACAGACAGCGGGAAGCTACTTTGTTTTATAGGTACAATGTGGTGATGGTTAAAAACAATTTTACTATTCACCTGATGGTAAGTGGTTACAATAGCCTATGGACACTTGCAATACAGGACCATTATACGCCCTTTGTCGACATTACTTCCACTATCAACTCAGGACCTTTGGCTACCTTAGCCACAGAAATACAAGACTTTTGTAAAGGTTGCTACAAATTTTATGCTAGATATTTTCTACTGTACCTTAACACCCTCTATGTCATAGTGTCATGATTCTCTGTTACTTATGACTTTTTTACTTTCATTAAATGTCAATTTGTATTCTTGTAACAATAAAGTCTAATATCTTCTTATATAAGTTTCTGATTGTCTTTTGTATATACATGTGTATCCTGACAAAGACAGTGAAGTAGTTACCTTGAATCATTTAACATACTTATCAAATGCTCGAAAAACTCATTTCCACCATCCACCAAAAGTCTAAAACGTCGATAAAGCATCAAATTAATACGCCTATGTATAGCCCGTTCTTTGAACCTTCATAATAAAGCTTACATTCGATATTCAAATCTTAAAACAAACTGGTAAAATTATTATATACGAGTATTCTACAAAGTCAACTTGCATTCAAGTTTCAAATACCCCCGTATGTTAATTGATTTTAATTCCTTTGTAAACGAATAACTTATGAAAGATTTGACATAGTTTGTCGTGATTTTGTTTTAATTGCTTTTATGTTAGAATATTTAATTTGTGACAGTAATTTTCATTCTTAGTTCAGTATTTAAACTTTAGACGAAGAAGTTTGTTATAAATTTTATTAGTAAAGAATTTTTTTAAATTACTTATTTTTTTTATTAGTAAGTTAGTTTTAATTTACTTGTTTTTTTTTTCATGAATATATCATTTTACTTTTCTGTTATGAAAACTTTGACTGAACGCCTGACAATATTGAACACAAAAAGAATGCAACTTGGTGCAGTTTTTCGGAAATTTTGTATGTACATACATTTCGGTCATGTGCAGTCCCCCACTATGTCTCAGAGAGCACGTTAAGCCGTCGGTCCCGGTTGTTACTATGTATACCTGATAGCAATTGTTACTCATAGTAGGTAATATAATCGACAACCCGCTTTGGGGCAGCGTGGTGGATCAAGCTCCAATCCTTCTCCTACATGGGGAAAGAGGCCTGTGCCCAGCAGTGGGATATTTATAACAATCTGAAGCGATACATTTCGGAGTTTTTTTTAAATACATATTTAGATGTTACTTGTATATTTCGGTGTCTTATACATAAAGGTTGTTTGAAAAAGATCGCTCTTTTAGCGATAAGACCGCCGTTGTACATCTTTCTTTAACTATATTAATGTAGGTATATCTAAAGTTCAAATATTTGTGATTTTTTGTGCTTTTAAACATTGTATTCCAAAGTGTTATGTACACTTGTAAGTGGCACGTATATCAGATACTTTGTTATTATATATTGTTTAATTTTAAATTTATTATATGTATGTTGTAAGTGTGCTTTTGAAAATAAATAAATATATAAATAAATAACAGTTATTATATATATTTTTCTTGGAATACTCTAAAATAAAGAGTATAGATTGTTATTACTTAATATTTAATTAGCAAACATACACACACACACTTCAGCCTATCGTAGTCCACTGTTGGACATAGGCCTCCACAAGTTCGCGCCAAAAAATGGCGTGAAATCATATGTGTTGCCCATGGTCACCACGCTGGGCAGGCGGGTTGGTGAGCGCAGGGCTGGCTTTGTCGCACCGAAGACGCTGCTTCCCGTCTTCGGCCTGTATATTTCAAAGCCAACAGTTGGATGGTTATCCCGCCATCGGTCGGCTTTATAAGTTCCAAGGTAATAGTGGAACTGTGTTATCCCTTAGTCGCCTCATACGACACCCACGGGAAGAGAGGGGGTGGCTATATTCTTTATTGCCGTAGCCACACACAATTAACATAATATTATTATAAAATTAACGAATAATTTACTTTTAAACTCCAAAAGACTCAATACTTTTAACGCTTTTGTAATAAAAAAGAAAATGGTAGAAACATGTAAATGTCACAAACATTAATATTGACTGACGTGTAAATATTTTCCTAAACACGCAAGCCGTCTTTAAGCGTTTTATGTACATCAATAATAATATTATAAAGAAATTGATCATCTAATATATAAAATTCTCGTGTCACAGTTTTCGTTGCCATACTCCTCCGAAACGGCTTGACCGATTTTGATGAAATTTTTTGTGCTTATCCGGTTTCTATGAGAATCGGCCAACGTCTATTTTTCATCCCCCTAAATGTTAGGGGTAGTCCACCCCTAAACTTTTTTTTTATTTTTTAGACAAAATTTTTAATTTCTATTTTTTTATGATACAACATTAAAAAAAACATACAACCCTAAATTTTCAACCCTCTACCATCAACCCCTATTTTTAAATAGCGTTTAGCGGCAAGACAACGTTAGCCGGGTCAGCTAGATTTATAAACTAGTTTCCCAGACAGACTTCGTTCTGTCAAATCAAAAGTAACCCTAAACCTTCTTCTAAACCTTCCGTGGGCCTTAAGGAACGTACAAATTACATCCATTTTTTTAAATATAGATAATGGTTAATCTCAAAACTACTAAAGCGATTTTAAAAACTCTTTCCATGAGAATGCTACGTTATAACTGAATGACATAAGCTATATTGTAAGGCAGTATTTTACAAAACCAACATCATGAAAGTAAACTAACGAAGGTGGCCGCTACTGACAGCATATCTCTGATAAATACAAACCATCACATAAACCTAGTTCTAATTAAAACAAGCAAATCGGTACTTTTAGATCCGTGATAAATTGTGCATATCCCTTTGATTACAAGTGAATTTATTTAGTAATTTTGAATCTTATTCTCTTGAGCATAAGTTTTAATTTTGTTAGTTATAGAATATTAAGTTGTTGCAGTAATTGAAGACATAAATAAAAGTGTAACTGTATTTTCTAGATTAAGACTTAGTTATCTGTTTTCTATTTATCTGTGCAAACATATTTATTCAAAGTATTAAAGTTATAATTAGTATTTGAAATAGGTGAATACGATTTTACAGTAAACTTAGGCAATACAAAATTGGAAAAATCAAAAATCAAAATCAAAAATAGCTTTATTCAAATAGGCTCCAAGAGCACTTTCGAATCTTCATTTTATAAATTAAAACTTTTAAAATAAATTATTATTTTTGTAAAAGTGAAGCTACCACCAATTCGAAGAATCGGCAAGAAACTCCGCAGTTACTCTTTTGAAAATAATATATAAACTGTGTTTTAGTACAAAATTTGAAACATGAATGCGTAACTATATATTTATAATAATTGTGTTTGCTCGCAAACGAAAACAACCGACTTCAGTTACATCGAAATGTAATACAACGTAAGTAGACGAAAAAATAGTCAAGTAAAATACGCGTTATCAAAGTATACTCATAAAGTAGTCATTAGATCTCGATAAAATGCGACCACAAGACAAGCATCAGCTTTGGATTAAAATAACAATCATCAAAAACGGTACATCCAATAAAAAGTTATGAGGTATAATATGTTTTTTTTATACAACTAGATCTTGCCGAAGTTGTATTAAAAAAACATATTGATGTGATCAAGCGTACCGTAACTTATAGAAGTCTGTATCCCCCCTTCTTCCCCCCAGGAGGTTTCAACTTCAACACTGCTTGAATGCAATATTATATGCTCACAGCTATAATCTTCTGTAAGGTCGAGGTACTTCCTCAGACTGCTGGCTGCTCCAGATAGGAAAATATATCCTACTGTAACCTTCTTCGCTGAACTCAATAAATGTAGAAAGCACTACAAAAGCTAGTTTATATATAACTCCTAAATGTTTTAATAGGAAAATCTCCTATATTTTTAGCTGTAACACCTGGCTGTCGACACTTTGTATTTTTTAATCATAATTAAAAAAAACAGTATCATATTTTTTTTTTCATTAAAATAAGTCATTGACCGCCTTCCATACATCGACTCGTAATTTACAGTTAATTATATATTATGAAGCAATTAAACAAATTACTCGATTTGTTTATTAAGTAATGATCGATCTTGATATCTTCATATTCTTTATTTAGGTTTTATACCTACTTGCTGATCCGACAGACGACCTGTCTGGTCTGTCAAACGCGTAAAGCTTCATTATTACAGCCTATACAGTCCACTGCTGGACATAGGCCTCCACAAGTTTACGCCAAAAATAACGTGAACTCATGTGTTTTGCCCATAGTCACCACGCTGGGCAGGCGGGTTGGTGACCGCAGTACTGGCTTTGTCGCACCGAAGACGCTGCTGCCCGTCTTCGGCCTGTGTATTTCAAAGCCAGCAGTTGGATGGTTATCCCGCCATCGGTCGGCTTCTTAAGTTCCAAGGTGGTTGTGGAACCTTGTCATCCCTTAGTCGCCTCTTACGACACCCACAGGAAGAGAGGGGGTGGCTAAATTCTTCAGTGCCGTAGCCACACAGCACGCGTGAAGCTTAGATAGAAACAAATACAATCTCCTCCGTGCTTCGCTATTGCTATCTTGCTATTGATATTGCTATCTTGACACTAGTGAAAGCCATTAATTCTAACTAATAACAAGTAGAAAAAAATTACAGGGACCTTTTAATCATCTAGCGGTATGAAATGTACTTTACGAACTATTATCATACCTGTACAAACAAAAAAAAAAAAAAAACTTGAAAATCAGTCGAGACATTTCTCAGGAAATTTTTATATATTAGATATGCGTGACTTTTTCGGCTCGACCGAGTTGAGAATATTCGTATTCTGATTATTTTTAACTAAGTTGTAACAAAAAAAAAATGAGATTATATATTATTAGTATTTATAATTAAAACACACGTCAACTTTTACTCATTTAAATTACATGCAAAACAGTAAAAAAAAATCGTACCCAACTCGTTTTATACACACTGCATATAACGTAACAAAATCTAGTTGTAACCAGTTTCAACCAGTTATATCCGGTTAAAAGCGGTTACATTAAAACTCATTAGTATTTTGCTGATGATCTATCATAAAAACTTGTACATTTCCATAAATTTCTTCGCAATTAGCGTTTGCACTACCAAACAATATTGAAAACGTTTTAAATATAAAAGATAATTCTTGGAATTCTTTGAGTTCGATTCATAATCAACTAAGTTCATATACAAGATTTCCTTTACGGTTTTGCATACATATAAAATTCCTTAATAAACTATATAAATAAAAATAGATCGCGCTCAAATTGCAAACGATTGCACCGAATTTTATAATTCTTTTTTTTTGTCAGAATAAGGTTGGTATACCAACCTTATAAAAATGAAAAATAATAATAATAATAATTTAAAATAAAATAAATTTTCTGACCAGCTAGTATAATTATTGATGAACAAACGAATATTTATAATTTATCTATATCTACTAATATTATAAAGCTGAACCGCTTGTTCGTTTGTTAGTATAAGTCTAAGGAAACAACTGGTTCAAATTGATTTTTTTTGAATTGGTTTTATTACATTTACCGCGGAAGACTATAGGCTATAAGCTATATATAAATATTTTTATACGCTTTTCCTCAAACTAAAGCGAGTGAAACTGCGGAGCACAGCTAGTAATATATATTTATTCTTGGTAATATAAACGCATAATAAAAATCTTTACATACTTCTACGACCGGCATTCCTTTTTAGTATGAATAATTAATTCACACATATACTGAGCTATCATACTCAGTGCCATTTTTTAGAAAAGTATGCCCATAATAGTATTAACAATTCTATAAAAAAACTCATTAATAAAACCTCCTTTGATAACGTTTCCTTTGTTTCATTTATGTATGTAAAAATGTTTTGTATGTCTATATGTGAAGTATGCCATTTGTTTCATAATTTATGTATGTTTAAGTAATGGTTTAAGAATATAAATAAAGCTTTTTCTAAGATCGGGACATTACTTTAAAGCTCCGTAACCGTATTTAAAGTTGTGTAAAATTGTAATTTCATATGAAATCGAAACGGGTTTAAATAGTTTTAACACAAATGGACGATCTGAATACTTTTTCTAATACTCAATAGCACTAAAATAAATCTGTACATCGATACAAATAAATAAAATTAAAGTGTCTGTTTGTAAAATTAAAAAAAAAAACGCTTTTTACTAAATGCACATGTATGATATTTTTTACAATTTTTGTCTGTCTGTTTGTCTGTTTGTTCCGGCTAATCTCTGAAACATATGAACCGATTTTGACGGGACTCTCACTGGCAGACAGCTGATATAGTAAGGAATAAGGCTTAGGCTACTTTTATTTTTAAATTTATTTATTTTATTACTTTGTGAATTGAACGATAAGTTTTTTGTTAAATTTCACGCCGACAAAGTCGTGGGCACAGCTAGTACCAAAATCATATTATTTATAATTTTTGTCTGTCTGTCTGTTTGTTTCAGCTAATTTCTGAAACGGCTGGACCGATTTTGACGGGACTTTCACTGGCAGATAGCTAATGTAGTAAGGAGTAACTTAAGCTACTTTTATTCTAGAAATTTGTTTAGTTTATAACTCCGCGAACTAAGCAATAACTTTTTTGTTAAATTCCACGGGACGAAGTCGCGAGCACAGCTGCGTGCGTAAAATGCTTTTCCATAAAACTTAGAATTTTCGCAATTATTAGTATAATTTATAACACAGATTTAAAGTATAATTAAAAACTTGTAATAACATTGATAAATATTGAATTTAATTAAGTTTTTCACTTGAAACGAACCTAAAACAATATTTATTGTCTTGTCGTCCTTGTGTCACATCAATTGTGACGATGAAGATCAACATTAATTTTATTTAAAGATTTATTATAAATGGACTAGCTATTGTATGCGATTCATCGGGCGGATACTTTTGTTTGTATCGGAATTGAATGTAGTAATGTAGATGAATAACCTTCTGAGGAAATAGTTTTTATAATAAGCAATAGTTGTAGGTTCTATAACTACGTGTGACTTTGGGGAATGGAAAAAAAAGTTTATATTTGCAGAATGTATCATTTATGAATATTAAAAGAAAACAATTGATAAATTTTAAAGCTAAAATAGTATAAAATTTACCATATTTTGATATCGTGCCGATACTATATTATCCAGAACCAAAGAAAAAATTTAACCTATCCCGACCCTTAACTACTTATATAATGAAGTCATGCCGATTCCTTGCTCTGTAAGCACCCAAAATTTATTCCAAGGGGATCGAAAATTTCATTCGGAAAAATAGCCTTAAACTATTCCAGATTATATTATACTGAGAGAGATTATAGCCTATCTCTGCACAAATTTCACCTAGGTACATTCAGTCGTTCTGGTATGATTGAGTTGCAAACATAAATACAAACTTGCATTTATAGTATTAAAAGTACTATAAATTAGCAAAAAATATTTTATAAGACAATTCTGTACAGAACTTTAACTTAATATTCATTTTTCTTAATTATACTCTCCTCTACAGCCTTAAAAGTTTCTCAGTAAACCTTTTTTAAGTTTAAAACTTTAATTTGTTTTTTATCTGTGACATAAAAACAAAAAAGGTAATATAACTGTCAAAACGTTACAATAGATAAACAATTAAATTAGTTTTAAGCTAGGCCAAGTTATTTTAAACTTATTGAAACCCTACAACTGTCGACAGACATAATTTTAACAATTGCTTCCCAACTTCTTCCAATTAAAGTTAATTGTTTACAATTGAAAACGATTTTCCAATTTGCCCGCCTTCTGTTTTTCATGACGAACTGGGACAGATTACAAATAAAAATAGTTTAAATGTCAAAAAAGTTTGTGTTAGTTTTTTTTTTTTAAAGAGTAAATTAGTTTATTAATACAATATGTATTTACATATAAGTATCGTTACAAAATTGAACAAAACAAGAAACAATTAGAACAGAAAAAAAACCGACTTCAATTACATCGACAAGTAATACAACGTAGATCGACGAAAAAATAGTCAAGCAACTACGCGTTATTAAAGATTACTCAAAAAGTAGTTATCAGATCTCAATAAAATTTATATGTGACCACATGATAAAGATCAGCTTTCGATTAAATTAAAAATTATCAAAATCGGTACACCCAGTAAAAAGTTATTACGGATTTTCGAGAGTTTCCCTCAATTCCTCTGGGATCCCATCATCAGATCCTAGTTTCCTTATCACGGTACCAAACTAGGGATATCCCCTTTCTAACAAAAAAAGAATTATCAAAATCGGTAAATCCAGTAGAAAGTTATGCGGTATAATACAACGTAGGTCGACGAAAAAAGCGTCAAGTAAAAACACATTATTAGATATAACTCGAAAAGTAGTTGTTAGATCTCAAATAAATTTAAATGGGACCAATTGGCACACACCGCCTTTCGATTAAAACAAAATTTGTCGAAATCGGTCCACACGGGCAAAAGTTCTGATGTAACATACATAAAAAAAAAAAAAAAAATATATATATATACAGTCGAATTGAGAACCTCCTCCTTTTTTGGAAGTCGGTTAAAAATAATAAATAAGTATTTTTAAGTTGTCACAGATAATAAATCATAATGTTACACATCGAAAATTGATAAAAAGGCAATAATAATAAGCTAATTATTAAATATCAAGCAATAACACGTGTTGTTTTTTAACCGACTTCCAAAAAAGGAGGAGGTTCTCAATTCGACTGTATTTTTTTTTTATGTATGTTGCATCAGAACTTTTAACTGGGTGGAGCGATTTCGACAAATTTTTTTTAATCGAAAGGTGGTGTATGCCAATTGGTCCCATTTAAATTTATTTGAGATCTAACAACTACTTTTCGAGCTATATCTAATAATGCGTTTTTACTTGACGCTTTTTTCGTCGACCTACGTTGTATTATACCGCATAACTTTCTGCTGGATGTACCGATTTTGATAATTCTTTATTTGTTGGAAAGGAGATACCCCAAGTTTAGTACCATGATAAGGAAACCAGGATCTGATGATGGGATCCCAGAGAAATCGAGGGAAACTCTTGAAAATCCGCAATAACTTTTTACTGGGTGTACCGATTTTGATAATTCTTTTTTTGTTGGAAAGAAGGTATCCCTAGTTTAGCACCATGATAAGAAAACCAGGATCTGATGATGGAATCCCAGAGAAATCGAGGGAAACTCTTGAAAATCCCCAATAACTTTTTACTGGGTGTACCGATTTTAATAATTTTTAATTTAATCAAAAGCTGGTGTTTGTCATGTGGTCACATATAAATTTTATTGAGATCTGATAACTACTTTTTGAGTAATCTTTGATAACGCGCAGTTACTTGACTATTTTTTCGTCGATCTACGTTGTACTACTCGTCGATGTAATTGAAGTCGGTTTTTTTTCGTTTGCGAGCAAACACAATTATCTTTTTAAAAGATGATTATTAACTGAAGTAAGTTATATCATTTGATCGAACGAAGCGAACCATATTTATTCATATTTAAATTATACTGTATTTCTGTTTCTCTTAATCATTAAGATTTAGGGTAAAGTAACAACACCTACGTTTATTAGTCTAAGAGCAACGATTTAGTCTATGAACTTTCATAAAAAAATGTCTTTAAATATGTTTTAAAATGAGTATATTTAAAACCAATAAAGCTTTTACTTTATTTATTTTTAAGTATCATTTTATCAATAGCATTTTATATAATGTAAGTAATAATAAGAAAAATAACAATTTTTTTATATATAAAATATATTTCATTTACCATTATTCTCAAACAAACTTAAAAAAAAAATAATTGAAACAAAAAAAAACAACTTTCTAAAAACTACCATTAAGACATCGTGACTCAAGCTAAGATAAAAAGGCCGCCACTTTTACAGAAGCCGATATTTTTTATTATCTATAGCTTTTTTATCATTACAATTGTCTCTCTGATAAGCAAGTCATCGTATTTGACGAGTATTGGTCAGCAGTGGATCTCTGACAGCCAATCAGAGACTTTATTATTTTGAAAGTCATTATTTCTAACATTTGAAACGATGACTCGTATATTTCGTTCGTTATACATAAGTGGCTATGTACATGTCGCATAGACAGTCTATTTTATATATAAGTATTGTTTTTTTATGAGAAACGGTAACCCAAAACGGTTTAATAGTTGTATTATTATTTGTTATTTTTTTAAATTAGTAAAGATCACTGTACAAATAATTTTAGGTCATTATAAAACAATAATTTTATGTCGTTATACGTAATCATTTTATTCATATAAAAAAAGATTAGTAGCTTTTAACTATTCTAAAATTAAATTATAAATTTAGAAAAGCATAATTCGTTTTCGGTGCGACAAAGCCAGTCCTGCGGTCACCAACCCGCTTGCCTACTAGCATGGTGGCTATGGGCAAAACACATGAGTTCGCGCCATTTTTGGTGCGAACTTGTGGGGGAGCAAAATTATCTCCAGCAGTGGACTGCGATAGACTGAAATGATGATGATGATAAAATTTATAATTTATAAAATAAATTCACTGAACATAGGAATAATTAGTAGGTAATTTTTCAAAATTATTACTTTTAAACTTATTAAAAATTTTGTTATTACAAAAAAATCTCATTTTTTATAAATCTAGGCTTTTTTCATACTGCATAAAATAAGCCCTCAACACATGGGAATCTAGAAGCGGTAAATAACATTACTAGAAACATAAAACCCGCTTGCGTTTCGTCACACAATCCACATAATACGAATTAAATCCATCCATCATCATTTCATTCCGACATGACGATCACAAATGAGTTTTTTTGACACTCAAGTGTAGCGGTAGCCTTTATATTGTATTCTTTTTTATTTAGAATTGACACCTTTGTTATATTTTATCTGTTCTTAGGGAATTAAGGTACCAATTTTTTTTTTATTAATGTCAAACTTTTTTTCCCTTTTAATTATGTTTGTTAATTTTAAACATGTTATTCTATTAACTTTGTAATTATGAAATCAGCCTTTAAAATATATATTTTTATATTACATATTTTATTACAGTGTTCCGAATTGACACTTCTGTGTCCTTTTTTATATTTTATCTGTTGTAATGGAATTAAGGCGCCAGAAATGTATTATATGTCAAACTTTTTTAAGTTTTCGAGATTCTTTTTCTCGGTTGTATTTGTTAATTATATTTTCTTTGTAATATACATTTTGTATTCTATTATTGTTCTTATTATAAAAAAAAACATTTGATTTAGGGACATAATTTTTTTTAATTTTAGTCTGTAAAGATACAAACATGTATTTCGACATTAAAAAAAAACGTCTTTCATAATGAGTACGTAAGTAAGCTTCCAAAAATCCCGGTGAAAGGTAAACCAATCAATCATATTTTTTTTTGCTTTGTCAGTAATAAATTGTTCGCTTGACCTTATTTTGTAAAAACCTTGTAAAACAAAGAGCCTTATAAGTACTTAAAACGATAAACTTAGAACTGACTTATTTTTGCACTAGTTATAATAAAATCATATTTTTTTACTAAAAAAATACATATACATCCATTTTTTTTAATTAAGTGCCAAAGATCTACAATATAAAGCCTAAAAAATAAAATATAAAGTTTTAAGTTTATACATTATGACTGATTTTCTGTTAAAATGAGACCGGTATATAATTGTTTTTTAAGATATTAATGAATAATCAAATGGATATATAGAATGATGTTTAGTGATGGGATTAAATGTTATCGATAGATGCTATTAGTGGTACCGATGTTATATAGAGATAATATTCTTACCATTTTTTAAATATTATTAATTGTTATTTTTATGTACAATACTCATAAACACATTTGTAGGTAACACCCAACGTTTAAAATCACGTTTTCATAACCAAATCTTTTTAAAACACTCAAATACAATAAATGTCAAAATATTTGTAATCAAACACTAATTAAAATCTAGATACACCTAATTTTTTTGAAGTTACACTTCTTTTGGCACGTCAGGGTTAAATTATGACAGCAATTTTTACGATGCGCGTGCACACCGTCACGAAAAAACCGACACCCTAAAATTAGCTAGTTAACGAAGAAGAGGTTAGCAACGTGAAGTTAGTAAACCAATGAAGTATAACTTCTTACGTGCGGACATAAGTATACAGATGCTTTTTTTAAAATTAAATTCTCTCAGTAATAGTGTTGTACTAAATAATCTACACCCTTCAATATACAAGCTAGATTACTAATAATTGTTTGCTCGATAAAAAAAATACACTCGAATTGAGAACCTCCTTTTTTGTAGTCGGTTAATAAGTGTAGCTATCGACAAGAACACATCACTAACGACGGACTCCATCAAAGCGAAACTCGGTAATATTAAATTATAATAAAATTAACTTGAAATTACTTTTTCTACAGTTACCATAGTACTAAGAACGTATAGAGGGAACTAATTATATGCTTGGTTTGACTATAATGTTCTTAATTGACGTTTTTTTGATATATCGGCTTATCTTTGTTATTTTTTTTAATATTTTCGCATGATTAGCTATTTCTTATTTGAATAATCGTGTTTACGTGATTTTTACTATGTTGGTTTCATCGGTTTGTTTGTTAAAGAGGGATTAAATACCTACTGATTGTATTATTTACTTGCGAAGTAATTATTAGCTTTTAATAAAAAATATTTCCGTGTAAATCTATAGCAAATACGATTTCTGTATATATTAATCTCATTAAAGTGACTTGTGTCTAGTATTAGAACAAATATTAATATTTAATAAAAAGGGATGTGGGTACAGTGTGTACCCTTGGTGTAATTGTGTACCTTTTAAAATTCAATTTAATTTTTTTTAAATGTTACATATGATTAAATTTTAAGTATATGTTTACTTTTTGATATTTGTATTAGTAAACTAGATGTCCTTTTGCACAAAAACAAAATGTCATCTCAATATGACACGTCGCTAATTTCACACTATTAGAATAAATATTACATAGTGTTATTATCAGGCTTTACGTTCAATACCTCTGTGCAATAAAAAAAAAAAACTTTTTTCTCATGTCACCTCTACAGACGCTAAAGGCCAGTCTCCCATACAGCGATTATTCATTCAACACGGTGACACATAACGAATCAATCTGTTACGAGCCTCGATACTTACGTGTATCTGTGGTGTGGCGGGAAAACTTTATTTTTTTATTTTTTTTTCTTTCCAACCAGGAAGATGTAATTGGAAAGCGGGAAAATGATTCAACTAAAGAGGTTTTATGTAATGTTATGTGATTGCTGTTTCATCTTATATTTATGGTTTAAATTGTTTTAAATCATGATTTCAGTATAAGATAACTTTATATCTTATTCATATCATTAAAAAACATAGTAATATTTTGAATCAATCTGACATGAGTCTCGATAGTCACGTGTATCTGTGGTGTAGGACGAAAACTTTTTTTTTTCAACCAGTAAGATGAAATTGGAAAGCGGTAAAAAGTTTCGACTAAGAAGGTTTTATGTAATGTTAGGTGTTTGATTTTTCGTGCTCTATGTACGAAACGTTTTTAAACAAAATTATTTATTTTTTATCAATTAAATCACGTATTAATGGATTACATTTTACGTATATTGTTGTAGAATTTAATAATAATTTTAACTTAAAAACATTAAAGAAATTTAAAATAATTAAAAATAAAGAACCGCAGACTAAATCGGTATTTCTAAACGTTAGCGATGTCCGCCACAGATTAGATATGAAAAAAAAAAATACTAATTACACGTGTTTAACTACCGTCTTTATTTTAAAGCAAATGATTTTATTATTTATTTACAAGAACATAGAGTCTATATTTATGTGTTTTGTTTCAAATCAAAAAAACAGTACATAATTAATACCTACGACATAATTACTACTCTGTACTTCTTTTTACTTTTTCATTTTTTTAGAACCGATTTGATAAGTAAAAGAATGATTTTATGTCCCAGATATTTTCCTTGTACAGAAAATAAAAATATATTTAAAAAAATAAGTAAACGAGTAGCAAAATGACATTTTCTAAAAAATATCGTTTTATTGTCTTACATTTTAAAGTCAGGGAAGTAAAAAGTTTCGTCTGTTTTTTTCCAGTAAAACCTAAACAATTTTTTTAGATATGCAGTAAATAGATGGTATTTAGGAAAAAAATTGGTGTAGATTTAGTTTTTAAGACAACTTTGTTTTTAGTTTTGATGGTTTCATTATTTTTTTACTTAGCGAACCTTATAACTTATATTCGACCTTTTTGGTTACTGTCATATTTTTAAAATTAAAAATAAAACTTATTTACTATACAAATACATAGTAATAATAATACTCTTTATTGTACACCATTCAAAGAAACAACAAAATAATAACATAAAATGAAAGATGTACAAAGGTGGTCTAATCGCTGAATGAGCGATCAACTGCAGTTATATATATATACTATGTATTTGTATTTATTTATACTTTTTTCTCTAATACAGTATACACTACAATTTTTTTAAACTAATAATCATTCATAAACTAAAATCAAAGCAAAGAGAAAGTCTTAAAGATACTCCACTTACCTGTGTCTGCGTTAACCCTAAGCTAGCTGCTAGTTCTGCCCTTTCTGGTAAAGCGAGGTACTGCGTCCTCTGAAACCGCCTGTTTAATTGTTGGAGCTGAAGACTGGAGTATATGGTTCTAGGCTTCCTCATCTTCTTCCCTTTCCCATTCACTCTTAGACCAGGGTCATCTGATAGCCCACATTTTTCTGTTAACAAAATTCATTTGATTAGTAATGAAGTCTAAAAATACTATATTCAAGTGGAGTTCTTAAGGACTTTTTAATCGCCATTTTACAAATTTAAATTATATTCATGAAGATTATTTGTCGATATAATTGAAGTCGGTTTTTTAACGTTTTGCCTGCAAACACAACTATCTTAACCTACATACAGCAAAATAATGTACCCACGTAGTTAAAAGTTGCATGAAAAAGTTTGAATATATCCAATGGCCTAACAAGAAACTCTACACGATATCGAGTTAAACTCTTAGAAAAAACTTATAGTTCAATATATATAAAACGAATAGTATTATACAACATACGTACTTGAAACATTAAATTTTTCAATTTTTTTCATAATATTACGCTGTGTGCGTTGTGAAAATGGAACAGACAAACGTGTATCCACGAGGGCAAAGCCGCGAGCGTTAAGCTAGTGCATACGTATATGTAGCTATAACTACGTACTTAAGGTCGGCGCGCACTCCTACCTCATAACCGCCCCAGGCGATACATCCTTTAACTTATTCTCGTAAATCAACAAGCCGAAAACAGCACAATAAATTCACTATAAAACTCTGTAAGTAAAGTACTGGCTACTATATAATAGACGGTGTGGCTTGTTATTATATTTCGTTGCTTATCAGATCCGACACCCGCTTCGAGAGGATGTGATGATTTTTTTTTTCATGATTGCGATCACGGTGAAGGTTTAATTCTAATGAGGTTGTATATTATTGATTTTATATTGTTTAATCTGTGTTACCTATAACTTCCGTTTCTTCCATTACAAGTTTAAAAAATGTATATGAACTTGAATGGATGATCAAAAAGTAATTTACTGATGGCTTCGTGGTTTCACTCGAGTTAATTTGATAACGTATTAAAATATTATATAGTCTATATATATAGCCTTCGTCGATAAATTGACTATCCAAAACAAAAAGAATATTTCATTTCAAACCAGTAGATCCTGAGATTAATGCGCTTAACAAACAAAAAAAAAACTCGTATTTATACCTATAATGTAAAATTCTCGTGTCACTGTTAGTTACCATACTCCTCCGAAGCAGTTGGATCGATTTTTCATGAAATTTTGTGTGCATATCGGATAGATCTGAAAATCGATTAACATCTATTTTTCATACCCCTAAGTAATGGGGGGGGGGTGTATTAAGGGTGTATTAATAACATATATGACAAATCAACGTTTGCGGGGTCAGCTAGTATACGTATAATATACATAAGTAAATTGTGAACTACCTAACAGTAGAAATAGGAACATATCGTTCTATGTTACTTAAAACAAAGTCAAAATTCTTAAACAATTCATATGCACCAACTGCCTACAAATCCATCTTAATAGGCTCTATTTATAACACCGTAATGGGAGTCGTTCTCGCGGTTATGATATACGATGGACAAAACAAACATTTACATTCTGTAACACAACCCGGTATTAATAGCTGGCTAGTAAATTGCTATGCAATAAAATATGTAACTTAACGAAATTAATAGACGCTAGACACCTCACGCTATTTTACTTAATAACTTAAAAACGCTATACTGGTTAACGCGGTTTCACCCGCGCAATTTCTGATCTGGTAAGAAAATTAGGACAAAATTAGCCTATATATTATCCAGAACCCCACCTATCTACGTGCCAGGTTTCATTAGAATCCATTGGGTAGTTTTCGCGTGACAGCGTAATAAACATCCATGCATCATCACCAACTTTAGAATTCATATCAGTAAGGGAGGATAGGGTTTGGAAGCTTGTAATATGTATGTATATAATATGTATACTAGCTTCTGCCCGCGACTTTGTGCGTGTGGAATAGTTACTTTGGGCTAGCTGGGGAAGCTCTCAAAAGGAAAAATATTCCGTTTTTGAAAAATTCTTCATTAGTGCTCCACTCCTGTTGATCTTAGCGTGATATAGCCTATAGTCTTCCTAGATAAATTAACTATCTAACACTGAAATAATTTTTAAAATCTGACCAGTTGTTTCTGAGATTTATTTATAGATAGATGTAATTTCGTTTGTATTATTTTAGTAATTACTTGTCCGTTCTTTTCAACAGAAATAAGTAAATAAATATTTTAATGAATAATCATCAGATACTTTCACTCACTAATAAAATATACTTTTAGTTTTGTTTAAGATTACGGAAAAACCGCATGATTCAGTAATTTAATTCCTCTGAATTATCTAAATAATGGTTTTTTTTTTACAAATGTATGTTGTATATGAATAATATACAATATAATAAGGAATTGTATTCCTTCTATATTTATTTTATATCCATTTATAACTAACTACAAATTATATTTACAACGCGTTGGCGCAGTGCTTAAGGAACTTGCTGATGCACTAATAGTCTAGTAAGTTTGATCCCCACACATGGCAAATGTTTTGTGTAGGAACATGTACAAATATGTCTAGGTGTTTGTGTCTTTTTGAGTGTGCTTTCACAGGATCCTTGACACAGAATAATAATTGCCTACGGAGGTCTATTTGTAGTAAATATTATAATAAATATATTTATATAATTTATAAATAAATTCCATTATAGAATAGCATTGATCTATTTATTCTACTTGTAATTATGTATTTAATATAGCTTATTATCCCGACAATCCACAGTGGAGCAGTGTGGTGGATTAAGCTTCTGACCATTTTCCTATATGTAGAAAGAGGACTATTGCCTGTGTGATTGTTACTAGCTGTATCAATAATTAAAATAGTTGCAGCTATATTTATATTATTTTTATACTTATGTTGTAAATGAAATGATTATATACTGACAGAATTAATATCTCTAGCAATTCATAGGTAGTATATATAATAACAGATCTAAAAAGCTTCGATAGCGTGATTCAGACACTACACTGTTTTATTGTCACGCATAAGTTAAAGTACATATCCATTCACTAACTTTCAAAACCGATTCCCAGGGCTATTATATATAAATATATCTACGTTCAAGTCGGCCTCCGACAGACAGACGGACAAAACAATGCGAGCCCGAGGTCCGGACACACCCCTGTAGTGATGGGGTTACAAGGTTGTCGATACGTTTTTAGTGATGTGTTTTTAATTTTTTTTATAGTTACTATAAAATATTTTAATTTAACGCGATAGTCAGTGATTTGAAAATCATAGATTTCAAGCAAATAGTGTCCATTTAATATTTCTATTGATTTAATAAATGAAAACGACATTCTATAATATAAAAATGAGTCGCTGAATGTGTTGCTAAGCGCAAAACTCGAGAACGGTTGGACCGATTTCGCTAATTCTTTTTTTTAAATATTCCTTCAAGTACGAGGATGGTTCTTACGGAGAGAAAAATTAAAAAAAAATTTAAATTTCCTGAAAAAGTCTAAAAACAACACTTTTCTATACTCCCATACAAAAGATTTGTGATAATACTTAAAAGTCACTGTTAGGCGATACGAAGTTCGCCGGGTCAGCTAGTTTTAAATAAAACTCTATATGTATTTATGAAAAGGAATGGTTTATGGGATTCGATACCTATAACAAATTATGAAACAAAACACAAAATTATATAATTTATATTACAGTCAAATTAGTATAAATGTGACAAATATATAATTATCAATAATTTAAATTGTTAGTGAGGACAAATATATTCACTCAAAGACGCAAATAAAATTTTATTTTTTGATGTTGTGTGCATACAATTTGTATTGATATATTTGATATATATTTCGTGTTATATGTCTAAACCAATTGGTAATTTTTTTGTAAAAATATTTAAAACGTTATTCAACTAAGTACCCACATATAAGAGTTATAAGAACTGAATTATTGCCATAAAATTTAAGTTTTAATTTTACTTTTTTGTCATTGAGAAGTATTCCTTATTCACAGTACGTATTCATATAGATTTTTTGTCAAACTTTTAAAATGTGCTATAATTTTGCAAATAATAGAAAATTGTTTCCATTATCGATTCAAACTCAATCCTTCAACTAATACCCTCGTGTTAATCCACATGTTTTAAACAAGGAAATTTCAATTAAATAAATAATATAATAATATAAATTTATTATTAAAATCCATGTTAAAAATCATGGTAACCCCAGCGTCGCGTCGAAACCGCCCCGCCCCCGGGGCCGCCTACCGAAAAGCGAAGATAAAACGAACCAACTAAAAAACAATAAAAATCTTTAAAAATATTTAGGCATCCACAAAAACACTTTAAGACTACAATGAGAGTGTAGACTTGCGTTTGCTACTTTTTTGTCGCATTTATTTAAGACATTTTTGACATAATGGTGAACGAAAAAACTGACTCTAACTTTAACTATGGCGGTCACTTAGTAGGTGTTTGTAATAATAATAAAAAATGTTCGTTATTGTAAACACTAATAATGATGGACTAAATCACCTGCTAACCCACAGTCAAGCAGTTTGTTTGATTAGGATCTAATCCTTCTGTTATATGGAGAGGTCTTTAAACGTAAGTAAAAGTAATCGCTTTTTTTACATTTTAGTCCTCCCTTGCGGTTTTACTTTTAACCGAATTAAATATCGATAGATGTCAAGTTAACATAGTATACTTCTCAGGTCATTACCTCAATCAGTTATCGAACCCAAATGGACATTTGCCATTTGACATATTCGTCCTGAGTCATTACATTTTAATACATAATGCTTACTGAAACAAGATTTAGGTATTTTAAAGTCAGCTCAAGAAGTACTAATCAAAATACCCTGTATTTACTCAAAAAAAACGAGGCGTGTTTATTAACATTTGTGAGTTTATGTATGTGAATCTTTAAAAATAATATATGGCATAAATTCTTGACTTCTCTTTGTTTATTTATGAATTTATTAAACGTCTCAAGTCTGCTTGATACTTACAAAACTTCGTAACCGATACCTACGCCGGTTTTCACTGGACAAAAACATAAAAAAATATATATATTAAAAACAACACACAGAAATCTTATGGGAATCAAATTATAATTTTAATTACTTTCACATTATATTAACTTGTTAATATTAAATTTTTAAGCATGTGTTACATCATTACCGCTCATCTATAAAACGTTACGCCCAAATCGCCAAAATTGATTACTTTCACAATTTTTAATACAGTCATAATTAAATTTCTTTTAAATTGATAAGCTTTTATTGCGTCATTATTAAAAACTCATATTTTAAGCAAAAATGTTTAACAGATATTTTATTTTTTGTTTTTAATATTTTAATATTATTTTTAATCTTTATCATACGGAGAGTTTGACTCAAGTTACTTTTTAAAATATGTATAAGTATTTGTATTAAAATAATTTATTATTTATACCAATAAAAGAAAATATTTCAAATGTATATATTTTATGACGATTATTGTAATTGTACTTTATTTTATTTTATTTTATTGAAATCATATCAAAAAAACCTTTTTTTATGTCGTTTATCCCCTTCAAGGGATAGCCTATGGTACTAAGCCGCGTCTGGTGTGCTTAATGTCAAAACATAAAAAGACACAAGTCGAAACTTCATTTAAAAAAAAAATAACAGGTGAATGAAATGTGAAAAAAGTTTACGTCATCGGTTTTTGTTCAGCGTTAGAACGTCAGGGCGGGTCGTTTTGGAGATAAAAAAGTACGATAAGACGGAGATTCGTAGTAAAGGGGTGTGTCCCGCGCCTTAGGAGCTCGTATCTGGACCGCGATCGTTAAGGGTTGACTGTTGCGCTCGAAAGTGTTAGTGTCATCAATAATAATAATTCTATTCATTGTATACCATAAAATAATTAAAGAGAAATGTGCACCGTACCTTATTGTTAAATTATAACTAACGAATAATGGTATCTATATTTTACTAGTCGGCTAAAAATCGTACGGCTCACCTGATGGTTAGCGATTACTGTAGCCTATAGACGTTTGCACCACCAGAAGCATTGCAAGCGCGTTGCCCTACCTCTAATCCCCTCTCCCAAGAGTTCTGGTCATCTTACTCACCAGAAGAACACAACACTGCTTGTAAGCAGTATTATTTAGCTGTGATCTTCTGTAAAGTCGAGGTACTTCCTTAGTTGGGCTATAATTCTGCCAATGGGCAAGATATTTCCTACTGTAACCTCAGTTTAAAGCCTTGGAGAGATTAGCACTTTAGGAAAAAAAGAAGCCTCTTATAATATTTATTAATCTGTAATCTGGTTGGTAATTTTAATATTTTTGGAGTGAAATTAAAAGTAGGCACCTGTATTGCATGTGTTTAAGGTAGTCTAATCAATAGATAATGACTCTTCCAATCAACCTTCGGTTGTACGATATATAAAATTCCTAATAAACATATGCAACGTGTTTCAACTTTTAAAACATGCGTCCTTCTTTTAGGAGCACTTAGAGATACATGTAGGCATACCATAGCCAAAATTATAAATAAACTACAGCGTAGCTTTAAAATCGACATATAAATCCTAGTGTTGGCCGTTGAGTGTTGGTCGTTTAATGACAAAACTATATAGTATTCAATTATGATCAATAAAAACTGGCATGAAATGATGACAAACCGAAAATATAATTTTGCTGTAACTGGCAGCAACAAGAAAAAAAAACGTGCAATTACGAAAATAGTCTAATATTTAATTCTCAATGATAACAATCACCATGATATACACTGTAACAAGTTCAAACACGATCGTTTAAAAATTTTCATCGTTTCAAGGAAAATAAAGTGATTTACATAATATATAACGCAATTACACTCCGCGACTACACGCACGAGATACATCATGTACCTATCAAGAAATAATTAGCCATTGTCAATGCTTAGTCATACTATAAATCAAAGAGTTTGTTTAACTCACCTACCAGTTGTATCTGATAATCTATTTAAAGAGTAACTGCCGAGTTTCTTGCCGTATCTTCTTTGCAGAATTCGCATTAAATATCAAATATAAAATCATTAATAGATTCATATTTTAATTTGCAAATAACCAATTAAATGTGTTTTTATGCCTAGCTTAATAAATATAAAATTTTGGTCGATTATGAGTACTTTGACAGTCAATTATGTTTTTGCTTTATAAGTCTATGGCTGTATGAAACAATACAGATTCGTTTTACGTCAAAGAGGCTGCGTGATTTCCATATTGACGTAATGATCTAATTCTATTTGTCAGAGCTCTATATTCTAATGCCCTATAATTTTCATAAACGGGTAAAATGTTTTTATTAATTGGACTGCTTACGAGATGCTACAAAGACACAGCTAATGAACGCACATTTTTTAATTTTTATGATATTAGAATATCTATTAAATTTATTTAATATAAGTACTATATTAAAATCCACTTATCTATTCAACTGTACGGCACACGTGCTTGCGCTTGCGCCGCTAGCGAGAAATTTTTCTTCGAAAAATATTAAAAAATGTTGTACAACACTACGTTGTAATTAAAATGTGTCCATATTCATGGTGTGTTATTAGTTGTAATGACGCTTGGGGCGAAACAGTTGTGAGTTTAGGGGTTCCGGGTTGGACAGTGTAGCAACAATTTTTTTTCCTAATAAAGGGTCTTAAAACGAAATATGTCATTTCCAGTTTGATTCGCCATCACTTTTGGTACCCATCTTTAATTATATAAAAAAATAATAATTATATATGGCGCCACTAGAGGCTACGCCTGGTTTCACCTGCGGTTATTGTTCTGCTCTAGTGGGTTACAGCGAGATATATAGTTTGTAAATATATTGAATAAATAGAATTTTTAAGGAAAATGAAAATTTAATAATCGAAACCGTAGATTTTCGTATTGGTTAGCGCCGTAAAAAAAGACTCATCCCAACAATCTCTTCAATAATCTATGTAGGTAACTCTGGTTTGCCTACTAGCGGTAGTTTTTTCATTTTTTGACACAACTTATATGGAATGGAGCTTACCGCCTACGTCAAAATTCTATCTCTAGTAAGAAAATTCAGCGATAGCTAGAATATTGAAACTGACTCTTCATCTTCAAATTCAAAAAGTTTTAAAATTAGATCTCAAATAATAGCACCTATGTCATTTTTTTATAAGAATAACATTAAATTAGCGTCGGTTAAATACCTAAAAATTTTCTACTACTAATAATTGTAAAAATAATTTAGAAAGATTAATTGCAATTTTGAACTATTCATCGAACACTGTGAAAAACTAAGCTTATTAGGTTGCTTTTCTGATAGCATGCAGCCAACATTGCCATATAGGTACAATACAAATTAATTTGAATAAAACAACTAAAATACCCGCATTTAAGTGACTCATGAACACTAGCCATTATCTAATCTACGGACAAACAGATATATTAAAACAAACGGCAATAAATAATTATATAATTAACTTACAAATTTGTTAAATGTACCAAGATTTATGACTGTTGAAATAAAACGGTAGTCATGGGAATGTAAACTTTAGCACAATGAAATAAAGGCTACACCATTACACACATATAATTAAATAATCATCATTAAAATTGACCCTAATTCGTTGTAATAAGGACGTAAATAAAGTGCTTAAAACGAACCAATTGATGTCCTTTTAATAAAATGAAAGAAACATGACATATCAAGACGTATTGGTATCTGTTCTCATCTATTTCGAATAATATATAAAAATTGATGCACGCAAAAGTAATCACTATATCTTTTACTTAATTGTTATAATAGCTTAACATAATCTGTTGATAATGTTTTTGGAATTTGATGATTATAGCGTTAATAATTCATATTGTGATTCAAATGAACACCATATCTTTATAGTAATTGTGTTATATTTACATCAACATGGTCATAAAATCCTAGATAATTATTTTAATTTAGATTTAAATAGCGTTGCGGTTAATGACTTAATCACATTTAACACATTTTTACTTTTTTTGCTTCCGAAATATGTTGTATGTCGAGAAACACTAGTATGTAACTGATTGTATAACGCCCGTTGCTATAGATGATGACGCGGCTTACTATTACAGTATTACTGTTACCGACGGTTTTCTTACAAACGAGTACCAACCAGTAACAGGTTCTCTAAAGTTTTGAAGTAAAACTTTTTTACGCACACTTGACTTGAGGAGTAAGCTGGTGAATGCGTGACGAGAGCGTTGCGAAAAATGTTATAGGGCAGGACGAACAGCAGTTGAGGGGGAGATATAAGTTAGATGGATCTAAAGAATTCTTATGCTGTGTGGTTACGGCATCAAAGAATATAGCCACCTCCTCTCTTCCCGTGGGTGTCGTACGAGGCGACTAGGGGATAACACAGTTCCACTACTATCTTGGAACTTAAAAAGTCGACCGACGGCGGGATAACCATCCAACTGCTGGCTTTGAAATACATAGGCCGAAGACGGGCAGCAACGTCTTCGGTGCGACAAAGCCAGCCCTGCGGTCACCAACCCGCCTGTCCAGCGTGGTGACTATGGGCAAAACACACGAGTTAACGCCATTTTTGGCGTGAACTTGTGGAGGCCTATAGTCAGTAGTGGACTGCGAAAAGCTGCTGTGATGATGATGATGAAAGGCGTCTTAAATCTTGTGCTCGAAAGCACTCTTGTTTTTTTTTCTACGACGGATTGATGTCTGTTAGCCGATATCGATGACCCTAAGCCAGTAAGTATCCAATCAAGGAAACGTACCCAAACAAAATGTATCATAATATCTGAAACGAATTGGCTAATATGTATTTTTCAGAAATATCTTCCTCTTTTAGAAACAGGCAGCGTTTCTAAAGACATTTTCTTTTCTTGTACATTCGATTTATAATGACTAGCTGTGCCCACAACTTTGTCGGCGTGGAATAGTGACGTGACTGCATGTTAGGATATGTATATCTTTTGGGCTATTTTTGATTATAAACACCGTCATTTGGGTACATATTAACTTGCTTAGTGTGATTTTTTAAATTGACATTACTTATTTATTTGATTTATGAACTGATTGACATGAATCAAACACAATATATTAGTGAAAATCACATCTAAATCGGATAAAATGTTTTTGAGATTAGCGTGCCCAAACGCATAGAAAAACAGACAAAAATTCTAACAATCATAGGGTGCTATTTGCGTTGATAAATGTCCCGATAGTATTTTTTCTCATATATCTTCCATGTATAGACAGCGATTCGTTAGAGTTTTATTATATGTATTGATATAGAATTTTGAAATCAGGTAACCATAAGCTAGCTAAAGAATATGGATAGTACTCAAAGAATGGGAATAAATTGTGTTTAGCCATAGATTTTCATAGAGTTCAAATCTGTACAAAATTGCATGTCGCCAGGCGAATGAATCCGAGTATAGAATTAATTAGCACCAACTAGCTAACTTAATACCATAACATTTAATATCATTTAAGTGTGGACAAAACGGACACGTCCTTAGTTCTGTTCTTAATATGATTTTATTACGCTTACACGCAGAAGTGAGATACTTCTGGGCATCGGCCTCTTTCCCTATGTAGAAAAAGGATCAGAGCTTTAATCCACCACGCTGCTCCAATGTAGATTGACTATATCCCTATTACGAGTAACGATTGCTATCATTTGTACATGATAACAATCGGGACCGACATCTTAACTTTTGCTTTGAGCTTGATCTCCGAGGCACGGTGGGGAGACCCACAAGGACTGCATGATTTTATAACCAGTTAGTTAATTATGTGTAAGAAAACGTACGTGAAATTCGATAACTGTAACTTTTTGCACAACTCTTATTAGAATGAACGCGCTGATCTCTTTAACTGTTGGTTCGAATTGAATAATTCTTGGCTTTGTGTTGGATATGTAGACTGACGATGTATATGACTGATGTATGTAGACTATGTAATATTTTATTACATTTTTTTCTGAAACTAACGCGGGTAAAACCGTGGGGCAGCAAGTGTAAAGGGACAAAACTTTGCCCTTTTGATTGCCAAAATACTTGGTTTAGTATAATTTTGCTGTAGATAAAAAAGTGCATATTTATATAATATGATCTTATTATCTGCTTCAACTATGAGATTGTAATGGAAACGAAATCCTGAAATAATTTTTTTTGTACCTACTGCTATCTACAACACTTACATTTTAACTCAAGACAGTAGTCAGAGCAAAGTAAAAAATTAAAACTAAAATAATTTAAAACTTTCGACTAACGTCTTTATTGTACACAACCTATCAGTAAACAAAAATACAAAAAAATCAGAACATTCAAACGTTGAAAATACTTGACCCATTTAATTTTCGCTACGTACCATAGACCAGTCGATTACAACACGCGATGTTAAAAAAAAAACGATCACGGTGTCCGTCGGTTCAAAGGAAACACGATTCTAATTGTACGCCATCCGACCGAGTTTCTAAGCGGCCGTTGAGCGCCAAGGTCGATTTTCCTTTGCAGTATCCGCTTGTATACATCTTTCTTGATTTCTACTTTCCAACGCGAAGGTCTCAGTTTTTGGTAGGTTACTTCGTTTTAATATTGTGTTTTGTTGTATGTTTTGGGTTGAAGTTATAATAATTGTGCTTGCTTGCAAATAAAAAATAAAAAAAAACCAACATCAGGTTGCATCGACAACAATGCGCATTATTAGGTAAAACTCAAAAAGTATTCATCAAATCTCGTTCAAATTTAAATGGGACCCCAGGACCAGCTAGTGATTTCGATTTAAAAAAAGAATCATCAAATCAGTGCACCCAGTAAAAAGTTATTAGGTATATAAAGTACAGTCGAATTAAGAACTCCGTCTTTTTTGAAGTCATTTAAAAATTTGCCCAATTGTGCTGTAACAAAGATTAACTTTGGTCAGAAGTCACAAAAACCGTCTGATCGGTTTTCTATTAATATTGAATCAAACTAAATCAGGCTAAAACTTTACTTCTGGGCTAAGTCCTCTTCATTATATTGGAGTAATGAACCTTAAACAAACTTGCTGCTCTACTGTTGGTTGTTGGAAAATTCTTTCCGGACTGAATGGTCAAGATAATCAATAGTTATTAATTCTAAAACCGTCAATACATTACTCAATTTCAATTCTGTTAACTTGTATATGTTCAAGCATGAAATATAACTTTGCTAAGATCACACATCTTTTAATTTATATAGCCTTTTAATATTATACATGGCCATGATTTTAAAAAAGTCAAGTTTGTCAACTTTTCTGTTATTATAAAACTATGCTAAAATAACTTCTAAATGTTTCGTAACTGATGAAACTATTCCCATCCTATGAATCATATGTCGCGTAATGTCTCTTAGTTATTATTCTTTAATTAATTTTATTTACTGCGAAGCTACCACTGATTAAGAATGTTGATTCTGCTGAGAATATTATCAAGAACTCATCTGACATAAAATCAAGTTGTAAGTGGGAACTAAGCCATTAATATAATAATAGTTTTAGAACAAAACTAAGCAAACTAATGATCAAACTAAGACTTAAAAAAAATATCTTTCATTTATTAAAATCAGTAGATATAGGATGGCATTCTAAATATTTTATAAAAAGCGAGTAATGTCGGTAGACGCTTAAAGAATTCACAGAAGCTAAATTGTAGGGGGGACCCTTCTTTGTAGAATATTAAAGGACGTATCACAACTGTCGACTTGTAACGTTTGTTTTGACGTGAAGATTAAGACTTTTATAACAAACGATATTATGACTTGGTTTTTTGAATCTCGTATACTTTAATTGGTTTTACTTGGCAATAATAATTATAATAGCTCATTATATACCAAGAGACAAAGAGATTTTTTGAGACTTTTTTAGCAAGGAGAAGATTACGTGAAACAGATGAAAAACTATAATTTAAATCCTTCTTATCAATTTTCTTTTTAATAAGGACTGGATAAGTCCCTTTTTAACCGACTTCAAAAAAAGGAGGAGGTTACTCAATTCGACCGTATATATTTTGGATATTATATTGTTTATTGCGCTTAATAATTTTTGTGATAGAAAAGTTGCAGAACCTATAAAGTATAATAGCCTTGACGATCAACACATTATACGTCGAAATCGTATCGTATCCTATAAAAATATGAATTAAATATTTATATCAACATGGCTTGAAAAATTTCCTACGCAACAGTGATCTAAGCCGTCGTTTGACGCCTCCGGAACAAAGAGTAGCAATTTGAACTATTATAGCACTTTTGTACTGGCTGACAAAAATTATATTTTTCTTAAATTACCAGTTCAAGTGACATAATTTGGAAATAGATATGGTGTCGATATAATCATACACCATTAAATGTAACGATTTAATACTTTCTGAATTATTTCTGGACAGAAAACGTACAGATATCGTGAGAAAAAATTCACATTTGTGTTAGGTATTAATAAATTAAACTTACCGTCTTTAGGCGGACTTGCGCACTGTGGGGCGTAGGAACCTAAATGATAACCATACGTGTTCTGATGCATAGGAGGGAAGGGATACCCTAAAGACCTCGGGCTCGGAAACCCTGAGGCCTCGTGAGGATTTTGTTGAGCACCCGGACTCCCAAAATGGTGGGGATGTTGGTAACCACCTTTGAAAGGACCGTACCCATGCTGTTGTAATTCTATAAAAGCTGATTTTGAAGATACGTTTGTCGGTGTAGAATTTGTGGAGTTGGATATGTCGTGTGGTGTTTGTGACCCCCCTAAATGATGGTGCTGGTGATCTAGCTCCTGGGTGGTCATGGCCGGCTGGGGGGTGGATGGGCCCCCTCCGTCCGTGGACTGAGGAGGCCCGAATGGATCTGAGAAACTCAGGTTGCCGGATTTGGTGCTTGGGGATTGAATTCGGGTAATTTTGAGAGATTTCTGCCGCTCGTCTGGAATTTTGCCGCTTGGTACGCCTGTCGGACAAAAAATAAAAAATTAATTAGGCTTACTACAATATAATAAGCAAAGATATTTATATACTATGATTGTGTCTTAAGTATGTGGTTTTTGTAAGTAATGTGTAGAACATTTCTACAATATTTTCTTGCAATTTTATAATGAGGTCGCAATGCGCACACAAAATTCTTTCCAGTATTTGGTCTCTATTCTAAGAAAGTTATGTTAGGTTCAATACATTTCTCGGACTTTTAAAAACTTAAAATTTAGTAGGGTTTGAAGTGAACGTTAATAATCTTTTAATGAAAAAAGTTTTTATATCCCTAAATAATTTAGGTCGTGACCCTTACAAAGTGAATTAAAAAAATATTCTGAGCAATCATGTGTAACGGTAACAGACATAAACACCCACATAGGGTCAGTGGAGTTCAGAGTTTTGTGGAAAACAATTTATACGTTACGCTCAATTGAATCATTGGAAACAAACTTGATCTTGGATTTCGAAAATAATTTATTGATGATAAAATGGTTATTGTTAAGCTTTTAATGAAATTTCGAAAAATAATGTTTAAGCGTGTAGTCAGTAAAAGCTAATCTTGAGCGAATTTGGGTTTTGAAACCCAACTTCGAAGATTATAGGCCCAACTAGTCCATAGGCCCAACTAGCCCATAGGTCCAACTAGCCCATAAGGTACCTCTCAGTTTTATAGTTTAGCAGTTATAGTAGGCGTATCCTCGTCTCATCGGGCCGGAAAGAAGTCACTCGATAGTGGGTAATGCCGAAGAGGAAGAGCCCGGGCAGGCCTTACAAGGCCTGGAAACTCGCCAGTTCCCACACGAATAGTTTTCGAAATTGTGAGTCATTTGAGCAACTAAAACCTTCTTAGAAATTTCATTTTATAAAAAAAAGTTAACATTACACCCTCAATTTATTTATTGACTCATCTTGCCAAATTGTGAATCTCAATGATTAGTAATCCGTTTTCTGTGGATTGTTGTGCCAATTTGTACAAAATCAAAATTTTCTTGTCAAGTTTTTAACTGTTACCACCACCATCACTTGATTTGAATCGCTATTTTACCAAAAAATTAATAACAAATTACATTACGATAATTTATAAATTATTATCGAAAACTTAGGAAAAAAGAAAATATAGACAAGGTAAGAATCGACTTGATCATTTTAGACCAGATAGAATATAATAATAATATCTCTGTATACATAAAAAATTTTGATAGGCCACATAACCCTACTTGTCTGACTTTAGGGCGAGATGGCGTCTCAAACAATATTGTCCAACGTCTTGTTTTTGTTGTTAATTATGATCCAACTCATGAATCATTGCATCAGTTGACATATCACGACTATACTTTACAGATATTTATGGCAAAATAAATTTTCGAAATAACATGTTAAATGAATCAAGTAATTTCATTTCATGTCAATTTGATCGATATTTTGAATAGGCCGTTTGGCGTAGTTTGCAGTAGCCTACTTTCCACTATACGTTTGTTCAATTCACGCCTCGAGTCTAAATGTAGTACACGTATAGATTTTTATTTTTAAGTGTCTTTTTGATTCACACAAGTTCACAGTTTATCAAAAGCTTAAAAAATTAATAATACACTTATTATTAACATTATCTATAATATAAAAATGAGTCGCTGATCTGTTGCTAAGCGCAAAACTCGAGAACGGTTGGACCGATTTCGCTAATTCTTTTTTTAAAATATTCCTTGAAGTACGAGGATGGTTCTTACGGAGAGAAAAATTCTAAAAAAAAAAAATTAAATTTCCTGAAAAAGTCTAAAAACAACACTTTTCTATACTCCCATACAAAAGATGTGATAATACTTAAAAGTCAATTTGAACTTTAATACCATACGATAAAGTTTGTGTTAGGCGATATGAAGTTCGCCGGGTCAGCTAGTTATTTAAATAGATTTTTAGGCTAACTCACATTTACAAACATACGTATAAACGCCAAAAAGTAATTACAACATTTTTTTATCATTATATTTTTTTGATAAAATAATTTAAAGGCATCATTATGGTATACAATAGAACCGTTTGCAAAATGTAACATATTTTGAAAATTTATACTAAAAACTTATCACACTAAAACTACTATAAAAAAATGATCTAAAACAAGTGGGTTGCAATTAAAATATAATAAAATCACTTAGCTCGGGATCGGCGTATACATATTATATCTAACTATATTTTTTTAAAATGTAGCTATATCACTCGGCCGTTACTTACGATACAAGAATTAAGTTTCTTGCCTACCTTGGGAACAGCCAACAGTTCGTTCATGTTTTATGCCACCCAATTAAGTAGACTACGATTAATTAGTATTTTATTGTTGAAACACTAATAATATGTTAGCGATCAAATTTTAAACTAGTGCAAATCAACATCGGTATAATCCTATTCTCGGTGGTCCGTTCTAAGAGTATCTCATTTAGTTTTATTGCTTTTATTTCATTAGAAAAAACTAATTGGCTCTCGCCTTAGAACCATTCAAGGAACAATTTCTCACAAAACTAACGCGAGAAAAGTAAGCCCTTAGGTCGATTATCCAGTGGAATGTGGAGACTGTTATATCTTTAGCGATCATTTATTTTAATATATATAAATAAACTCAGATAAAAATGAATTGCCGAACTGTATACGCGCATAACTTCCGAAGGCCTGCATCAAATTGGATATTTTTTTTTGTGTTAATTTGAAGGTATAAACTTCACCGGTCAGTTATTATATTTCTTCACGTACCCTCAAATATTGATAAATATTGATTTGTTGCACTTGTAAACGTTTTATTTATCAAGTTATTTGAGAGAGCAGTTTATACATTTTATTGTACATTATACATTTCACGATATCACGATAGACGAGATATCACGTACTTATGGAATGAACTTTCGTTTTAGTACTTGAAATTAACTTTTGTTTTTCTTGAAGTTTATTTACATGTAGCTACTTTGCCAGGCTGTCAACTGACTTTAAGAAACGAGATTCTTAATTTGATTGTTTTTTTTTATACGTGTTACCGAATACCTTTTTAATAGATATACCGATTTTGATGATTCTTTTTGTTTTCATGTGGTCCCATTTAATTTTTGAGCGAGATCTGACTAGTAGTTTTTGAGTTATCCCTAATAATGCTTGTATGAAGCCGGTTTGTATTGTTTGAGAACGAACATAGTAGTATAATGCCATATAGGTAGCATTGTACAGTGCAAGTATAGCATTTTAAATCGTTGCACTCCCAGTGGTCACTCATCCTCGAAGCAAATGACCCCAAGAATCGGTATAAAAACCCTTTTCGGCAAGCTCTTTGAGTTAATTACGACTACCTCTATCCCTTTCCATCCCATTAAGATTCACATATATCTATCTTTCTCGATCATTGGTTTCTTTTTCAACATCTCGACGACGCTTGTAAAAGGTCGGGTCAAATCGTTTTGTTATTTTTTTTTAAGTTTGTTTGTTTGTGTGCGCGTTGATTGCTCATGCCAGTAATAATAATGTTTAGGTTCGACTAATTGGTGTAAACTTTTATTGAAAATTATTACAAGATCGATGTCTCCAAGGGTTTAAGAGTCACTTTTTTTACTTAAAGTCTCTGCGGTTTGACTTATTTTGGAACTTCACTTATTGATGAAATTTTAGAATGTTAAATTTGATAGTTTCAGATTCACCCCTTTCGAGTAGGTATGTACCAAAAAATATTTCTTCTTTCTAATACTTATTACGTTAGACATTATGACTTCTACATTACTGTAGTAAAATTTCTACTTCTAGTAACACTATGTATTAACCATTTATTATCATAGAACAAAAAAATCACGAGTCTGGAAATTATAAATATTAAAAAAAAAAACATCAAAGTGAATTGAAACAAATGCTTCCCATAAACTTGACAAATACGTTACCGAACCATTAGACCTTAAAGATAAACATTGTAACATCAAACATACAATTAAAGACGTGAGTGTTTTAATTGCAATATTAAAAAACTACAATTTTAAATTTCTAATCTAGACCTCATTTATAATCGTAAAACGTATCCTGGGCAGTAAAAACTAGTTTTAACCTAGGATTAGTTTAATTAGTCTTAAGTTCTAACGATCGATGAATTTATAATTGCACATATGGATAAAAAATGTACGTCCAGAAAACCGGATCCAACGTTTGACTTGTATATTGACCCTCATGACATTTTCAACCCTTACAATGGGTAGCGGGAATTGTACATAAATATTAATATAGGGACAAAGCTCTAACAGTTATTAACAGAGAAGAATAAAAAGCAAAACTCTTTTAATTATATCGAATCTTTTGATAATGTTGGTGGTAATTGAAGTTTAAGAGCCAATTTCAATATTTTTATCTGAATTTGCTTACTAGAGATAATATTTGTGTTGGCTCCATATAAATTGTGTCAAACATCTTTCGTTAGTAGCCAAAACCATAGATATATTCTTATTGAAACCGATCGTAGGTATTGGTGTATTTCAGAGAAAGCTATGAAAAGATTGTGATATATTTTCTTTTTCACTTTAAACTTTTTTTTCGAATTTTTTCTTTTGTAGGAACTTTTGTCTACATAGAGACATGTCAGCCCCATCATATCCTAATTCTCACTATGTCTAAGAAATGAAGAAAGAATCATTGATGATGTAAGACAAAAACAATTTCTTTTTGTCATATATATCAAGGAAACGACGATCTCGCAAACATATTGAGTAATGATGTGACACTTGGTTACTAAAAATTGTTATTGGTAAAAAAAAAACTTTTTCCAATTTTGCATTTAATTTATAATATTGTTACATTAAATTACAAAATATTGAATTTTTTTAATTTCATCGAAAATAGGTTTAATATTTAACTATAACTTTTTAAGTCTGATTAGAATGTAGGTACATACAATAATGTAATTTTGGAAACACTTTTGAACAAAATTAGATAAATAAGAATGACAAATGAGTACTCTATAGTACCTGTATATAGTTTTATAGGACATTAAAACTTACAAGTTTAATCCTTTATAAACTAAACAAGTGAAGCAAGACGAAGGAACCATGGGAAAGAAGGCACCCCATAAAATGGTGTCCATAAAATTCCATCAAATATTCATTGGAACATTTCAACGGTTGACTGACTGGGATTTTGTACGCGAATCGTATACTCATTGTTGTATATTTTAATTTAGTATTTGATCTATAGTATTTGTAATATGTTTATAACATATGGATATACAAATATTTCTTTCCGTTTTGGATGTCCGTCTTTGTGGGTCTCCCCACCGTGCCTCGGAGAACACGTTAAGCTATCGGTCCCGGTTTTATCAAATACACCTAATAGCGATCGCTACTCATCTTAGTAGGAAATATATCCGCCAACCTGCCCTTGCCGCTTGGGTGGAGCAGCATGGTGGATTAATCTCTGATATTTATTTATTTATTTATTATAAATCTCTGATACTTCTCTTACGTTAAGAAAGGGACCCATGCCAAGCAGTGGGATATTACTCTGTGCGATGTGGTTAAATCGTGATCAATATTGGCTTGTCTGTAAGAACTGGCTGATTAGCCATAAGCCGCCCATTGTACTACATATGCAACTATCTTATAAATATGTTTAATAATATATTTGTGTTGAACCTTCTATAAAGTAAAAATAACTAAAAATGTATAAACTTCCGTTATTCTAGGTTAAGGGTTCATTATAAAAAATGTGGTACTATTTATACGGTCTTCGAAATTCAATAGATGTTACAATTTTGACCGCACTAATCAAGATATCATCTTCTATCATCAAGCAGAGGCTCGAACAGCTGCCAAAAAACTGGCCGTCGTCTCGAAGGTGAGACAGTACTTCACTCCGGAACAACTTTGAAATTTATACCAAGCTCAAGTTCGCTCATGCATGGAGTACTGCTCTCATCTTTGGGATGGTTCTGCCAAGTACCAGCTGGAGCTTCTCGAGTCAATCGAGAGGCGAGCAAAGAGGCGCATTGGTGATGATACTCTGGTTGCTGCAAAGCTGCAAAGCTTGGACCATTGGCGTAGGGTGACCGCCATGTCGGTTTTTTATTGGGTACACTTTGGATAGTGTGCGCAGAAACTCCACGAACTGATTCCTCCCTGCCCCTTCCACCTTCGAACAACCAGATGCACAGCGTTACGCCACCCTTATATGGTTGACATACCCACTATACGCACTAAGCAATTCGCTAGTATATTCTTGATGCGTACGGTTAAAGAATGGAACTCTCTACCTGCGGCTGTGTTTCCGGATAGCTACAATCTGGGGATCTTTAGGTCGCGAGTGAATAGCCTACTTCTAGGTAAGCGGGCTCCATCCACATTCTCACTTAAAATCAGGTGAAATAGTGGTTAAACGAAAGCCTATCTAAATATAAAAAAAAAACTTCTTTGTGTCTTCGAAAGTCTAAATAACATTAGTAAAATCGTTCACACTGTTCTTGAATTATTGAAACCATAAATCCTAGTGGATCGCTTTTCAAAATAAAATATCTATGTGTCCTTTACTTGTCAGTGTCCTAGGTTGGTAATAAAAGACGCGATAGGACGCGACAATTTGCGACATCTACGACAAGCAGGCAGTGTAGCGCGATAAGGAACTTAATCGCATCCCCAAGTTAGTTATCTCTTGTTCTAAATGACATATGTCATGGTGTTTTTTTCATATCTAAAAAGCAAAATTTGAAAATTATAAAGACGTTTATATAACGCAGATACAAAATATTATGATGTCGTTGTTTTTTTTTTCATTTTGTTTTTAGGGTATTAGGGATAGAATAGTGTTGCAATGTAAAAATCAGTTTTCTCACATTAATATTTTTTTTTCATTAATAATTTAAACTTTTTATAAGAAATTACATTATTAACGATCGCAAAACTTAAGACGTTTTTAAGAAAATGAGATACATAAAAACAAAGTAGCCCTCAATTTTTAACACGCAATAGACAACAAACTGAGAATTTCATCTCAAAATAAATTAACGTGACACAGACGAATCGTGATTAAATAAAAACGTATTAATTAATAAAGACAATAAAATGTTTTTCGTTACTAATTAGTTCGCGTGCTAGCTTTACGATCGAAAATATCAGATTCGATACGGTATCTATACATATTAATGGCCAGAGCGCTAAGCGGTGTTTTTGATAATTTTACACGATCCGACTTTATAATCGTTAAATATAAATATCTTTTTCGTTAGCGGCCTTGTATCGGTATGAACTCATATCGAAAAGTCGTTTTAAATGTTTAATAGGCGAAGGAATTCTTTGTGATATTTTTTTTATAATATTCTTAGAAAATAATTCTGTTTTTGTACTATTTTAACAGGTATTTTTTGTCTATGAAAAGTGCAACGACTTATTTTTTATTTAATATTTAATTCTACTTTATCGGAGAACGTCATCCTAGTCTAACCGCAATTCGATTATTATTTATTTTTATTTTCACAGGATGTGGTAAATTTTTAAATTCTAAATAAGGAAAATCGAGATGTCAAAGACCTCTTATTATTATAAAAGTTATATTTTAAAGAAATTTTTGATGCTCCAAGCAATATTTTTCTCAAAAACATGTATGAAAATAAATTATGAGCGAAAATTTAACCAAATTTTTAACAAAACACCTTAGTCGAATTCCGGTGACAAAATTATTAGCATAAAATATGTCCGCGGTCGAAACCTATCATTTTATACACAATTGCAAACCTGTAATTATGAATTGCTTTGTATTAATAAACACTTCGCGTGTCAATGGAAGCCATTTTGTGTTAGTTGTCATTATTGACAGTTGACAGTTACATCGTAATGGCGGCTACTTGTTGAGCGCGGGAAATGTCATAACAGTCTTCAAATCGACTTTTAGAAGCAGTGGGAAATTGCCTTATGGGTTTCTACCGAGCAATTTTAGAATTATAAGTTGTAAATGTTATATTTGACAAAGATCTTTTGAAGAATTGAGTATGAAGCGTTTGCATTTAGTATTTATACACATGATAACTCAATTGTTTGATTTGTAATGTTGTTGTTATTTTACGGCTACCATGACTACCATAACTTCGCATTTAAAAAAATTATGAAATTAACGTCTTGTGTATGTAAATAATAAAATTCTAGTATAATAGTAAAGCTAAAATATAATTAAATTAATGAATTATACTAGTATAACTATCCGAAGAATTAAATAGACAATAATTTATTTTTTAAATTTTCATAATATTATGTATTTTAGACGCGTTAAAAAAGTTAAAAATAAAAATTTAAACATTGCCACTTAATGCCAGTATGATTACAATCATAGGGATTATAAACTTTGTAACTACGGTTGGTAGAGCATCCGCAACAGAATTATAAATATTATAAACGGAAAAGTAATAGATTTCCGAACGAATATATCATATAAATTTCATTTAAAACTTTATGCTAATCTCTTGCCGATATATTTATTTATTTGCTGCTGCCGCTAATGCTGTTTTTTTTTTGTTTTTCTCTTTTTATGTTATACCTAGTTGTGTGTCTATAAGCAGTGTTTGTATCTCAAATAAATGCCATTTTATATATATTATAAATATTTATATATTTAAATTTTATTATTTTGCTTTAATGAATTATATCACTCAAAATTTAAATCCTACCGCTTTATGTGTAAGAGTCCTAACATGATGTTTTATAGCCAGTCGTACCTTCCAAATTTTTTAAAGGTAAACTGGGAGGTTCTTTTTAGGGTGTTTTAAAATTTATCTTCTGTCTTTAACTGCTCATTTCAGATTGTCAAGAAGAGAGTAGGGATAAGCACCCCTTTGTACATACATATTTTTCAAAGATTTGGGTGATATTTCTTAACGTATAAATATTATCAAAACATAATTAAAGTATATTTTGATATTATGGAAAATATTTGCCTTTATATTAGTATAGCCAAGCCTTTTTTATAAAATAAAAAAAAAACGGCTTGGCTATACTAATATAAAGGCAAAGCAGCCTTCATTTTACCCCTAAACGTAATTCTACTAATATTATGTGTTTTGCCAGAATGGATTTTTGTAACTTTATCTAGCAAAAACTACTAAACTGATTGTATTGAAATTTGCAAATTAAATAACCGGGGATCCAGAATAACACATATATACATTTAACAATGTTAGTTACAAATTAATTAAATTATTATACAAAAAGCGATACTTTAAAAGCGAACCAAATATGGTATGGTTTACTTGATTAATACTTTCATGTGAACTGATACTGAATGTTTATTCATTGTCCATTAGCGGCATTATTATTTCTATAATAATTTTCCAGATATAAAACCTCATTCTTTTGTATTTTTATATTTTTTAATTTTTGGCAAAAAAATTCTGTTATTCTTTTTTATTTGAATTTGTTCCTTCTTTTATTAAGGTGTATATATTAGCAAAGATGAAAATTTTATAAAACAAATATCTTTGGTTCATCTGAATTCTAATGCCGAGCATGTATGTACCGGAAACCGCCTTATTTTGGTTTTCTTGTCTACTACTTAGGTATCTACTATCCGTAACAATTTATATTGGTATTAATACGCGAAGCAAAAACTTTGTACCCCTTTTTATGAAAATTGCGTGGACGGAGGAGTATGAAATTTTATACACTTATAGTTTATATAGAGAAGGAGTGCAGAATGCTAATATTTTTTTCTAAATTACGCATAAAAATAAATTAAATCAATAAAGAAAAAATTACAACATAATATTAACACACACACTACCATGTATTTGACAGACACACGCATATATACTCTTTTATTTATTGTTAAAGTCTGTGGTTAAATGATGGTCGACTGGGCGACCACTAGTAATTATAAAAGCATATATTAATAAGAGTTGCTGAATAGAAGCTTAAACTGCTCTAATTTTACTATAACTATTAAATAATTTGTAATTACTAGGTATGTACATAGTTAAAGACCCGGCTAAATACAGCCCAGTTTTTATTTGGAAACTCCTATAGAATCGGGACTTGTGGGAATAAAACCAAGGAGCAATCATTATGTAATAATTTACACTTGTAAATTAAGTGTCTTGACAATGACAAATGGTAGTCAATTTTTATCAACTAGACAAGTAGGGTTTACTGTCAGTCGTATGTGTGTTTTAAAGTGAATAGTTTTTTTTTTATTCGTTATTGGCAGGACAAGATTCGCATAGCATAAAATTAAAAAGTCGATATATTAAAAAAAAGATAGTATCTGTCAGCCAGTGACTAGTAATAAAAATGTAAGTTTTTTTTTTAAATACAGTTAACAAAATTCTGAACAATATATCAGAATGTAAGTTTCATAGGAAATCGTCTTTGAATATGGACTTTTGAAAAAACCTTACCCAATACTTCTACTCAGAATCGGAACCAATTTAACACCTTTCAAACCAAGTCAAATAAAATGTGATTCCTAACAAAATAATTTTAGATCTTCCCTGTTTTATTGCCTATTGCATACGAGTTTACTTTCAAACGTTGTTGTAGGTGGAATCGCTGAAAAATAGACTTGACCTGTTTTGATTATTACCCCTTGGTATAAGAAAACTAATTATCATGACAACTTGCTTACAATGAACAACAAATAGTTGTTCTTACACATACGGATAAACAGATAACAATTAAGATTGATAACACTTGATGTATATTAAAATTGTTTTAAAAACAAATACTCTTTTTCTCGCCGCCGTGTTGGCGCAACGGTTACAGCCATGGATTGTACCTGTTGCGCTGGCGGTTTCGGGTTCGATCCCCGCACACGACAAACATTTGTATTGGCCATACAGGTGTTTGCCGTGGTCTGGGTGTTTGTGCAGTCCTTGTGAGTCTCCCCACCGTGCCTCGGTGAGCACGTTAAGCCGTCGGTCCTGGTGGTTATCATGTACACCTGATAGCGATCGTTACTCATAGTAGGGAATATATCCGCGAACCCGCATAGGAGCAGCGTGGTGGATTAAGCTCTGATCCTTCTCCTACATGGGGAAAGAGGCCTATGCCCAGTAGTGGGATATTACAGGCTAAAGCGTACTCTTTTTCTAATCAGAATTAATTATATTTCACAACGTAGTATGTTTAAAACTGACAGCTGTCATTCACTATGTTAGATCTTAATGACGTCAATGTATTTTTCAAATGACGCCAGAGTTGCTTTGATTTTAGTTAGTATCACAAAACATCTATATAATATATTAAGAAAAATCAAGGATGACTGGATCGATTGGGCTATTTTCTATACCTACTTGTAAAACTTTGTGAAAGGTTCTTACAGAATATAAAAAAAAGCGCAGTACCATTGGAAAGTTTTAGAAAACAATACAATTGTTCAACTTAAGCTAGTACAATATATATATTAATTAAATCAAATATATAGTAAATGATATACCCATTCTCAACCAGTGATACAGAATGCTACTTAATAGCTCGTATAAACAGGCCCGAAGAACCTTTCCCCCCCTTTTTACCCTTGCTACTATAGCCTGATTGTTTACCACTATTGTAGTATAAAATATACACAAAAAGTTTTTTTTTTATAATCTGTGTATTTAAAATTAATATAATAATAAATTAAAACACATATTAACACTTACGAGTGTTCTCTTTGACATTTTAATCATAATAATTAAAATATATGTTATTTCAATTCTTATCTCGTATTCAGTATTGATCTTCGTTTTTATCATCGAACGCAGCTGGCTTAAAATTATTGCGACTTTTACGACTCGATGCATTAAGGTATTATAGCTAAGTTAAATTAAGTAAGTTGTAACCTAACTTGTTTATTTGCCGCCTGTATACACTCGTATTTGTCATTTGTCTCTATGACATATTGCGATTTTTTTGTTATCATTTATCCCCACCAAGAAGGCAAAGGTTAAACCATACAGCCTCGTCTGATATTGACAGATTGTGAATTTGACATGTAAAATGTTTTGACAGACTGTCAATGTTAAATGGTTTTTTTTTTCGTTGCTGTAAGTGACTTGAAATGTAATGAATACTTCTTGAGACGATGATTTTAAAGTTCAGCAACTATTGCTTACCTATTACTTAATAAAATAAGTTAAGAGCTTTATGCTTATTTTATTACATCTTAAGCTATTTTACACATATTATCTTTGACTCTTTATTTTGATCCTAACGTAATAAACCAAAATGCGTCTAAAATTTCTAGGGCACGCTTAAAATATAACTCTTTACTGTATGCAAATCAAGTTAAAAATGTAACATCAAATTTGAAATAAATATTTTTTTTTAATAAAAGTCATTAACCATTTACTCGAAATTGTAGCAAAATAAAAAAAAAACTACATAATAAACGTGTGAATTTAATCTGTGGAGTACTTTTTATCTATAATCTAAGATAGATAAGATTGCACTATCATTTCCGCCGGTCTGTCTAATATTAAGTTCTAGGCTAATATCTTAAATCAGTAACTGGTTCGACATCCGTTGTCATCTATATATTATGGGAATAGAAAGTGTACTTGTAGGCTTGACGGTAAGTGGTAGCTTCTGATGGTATATCGCCATCAATATACGGTGCTCGTGGGATGTGTTCGTCTATGATCAGTTAGATATCCTGCGGAATATTAGAAGTCCGAAAATGAGTTTGACATATTTTGCACAACATTAAAGTTAACGGTTACAGGTTACGGGTTTAGTTTTTTTTTTTGTTTTTAGCTACCATTTAGTCTTTCCATGTACCTACATGGAAAGACTAAATGGTAGCTACTGATGGCATACCATCATCAATATATTAGTACACGGTATTCGTGGGATATGCTATGGACCAGACACAGATCTGCTGCATCTATCCTGCGTAATACTTACACTCTTAAAATACAAGTAGGTCTTATATTTCTATGCAACACTTAAACTAGTCTAGGTATAGTAGTTGCTGAGTAAGTGCTAGCTTGTGTAGTGGTAGTCACTTGTGGGCCAATTCTGCTATTAAAGATATATCATATCTATAATAATCTTGACAAATTATATAGAAATATATATATCAATTTTTATACAAGAGTTAAATAACATGGGCGCATAGGGAACATAATCAGGGTCATAATCAGAAGCGAAATTTAATTTTCTTTTAAATAACCAATAAGAAACACGTGGACTATGTAATGTAATGTGTATTGTCTTTATATCTTGACTACTCTAATGTATGACGAATTCTTCCCATCCCCTAAACTTACAGACTATTAAAAAAAGATAGGAACGGGTAAAGTACCATTTTTTGTTTATTACAAGTAACAAACAAAACCTTCTTCTGCCTGATGGTAAGCAGAAACCGTAATTTATAGACGCCAGCAATACAGGAGCGTTTCCGGCACGTTTCAGCTACCCGTTAGAGTATGTTTATTTAGCAGTAACCTTCTGTGAGTTATTGCAAGATATTTTCTACTGTGCCTCAATAGAGCTTGTTAGCTTGAGTCTTTCACACGGGACGTATAAAACTCAGGTTTAATAGGCATGTAACGATGATTTTGTTTGAGGGTAGAGTATTTATTTATATTTATAGTTATTTACTAGCTGACCCCGCAAACGTTGTTTTGCCATATATGTTATTAACACCCTTAATCCCCCCCCCCCTTATAACCTAGGGGTATGAAAAATAGATGTTGGCCGATTCTCAGACCCGATATGCCCACAAAATTTTATTAAAATCGGTCAAGCCGTTTCGGAGGAGTTCAATGTTTAACACCATGACACGAGAATTTTATATATTAGAAGATAGAATCTACTAGTATACAAGCTGAACTTAATTGTTTTATAAAAACGGAGTTAGAGAAGATTTTTGACTAACTATATAACTTGAAACTATCTTTTCTTCTATTACCTATGTTAGTGGCGAATTTAATTTTAATTCAGCTGTTATATCATCAGTGAGTACCAAACACAATTTTAAACTTTCCTATTTATATATGCAGCAGGATAGCATTATAGGAAACTTAATGTAATACGATCTTATAGCCAGTAAGACAGTTGTTTCAGTTTCTTATATTTTAATACTCAATAATTTTTTAACGTTTTTATTTCATCTTCTAAACATGACACTCTCAAATTGATCACCTAGTTCATCATTACAGCCTATACAGTCCACTACTGGACATAGGCCTCCACAAGTTTACGCCAAAAATAACGTGAACTCATGTGTTTTGCCCATAGTCACCACGCTGGGCAGGCGGGTTGGTGACCGCAGTACTGGCTTTTTTCGCACCGAAGACGCTGCTGCACGTCTTCGGCCTGTGTATTTCAAAGCCAGCAGTTGGATGGTAATCCCGCCATCGGTCGGCTTCTTAAGTTCCAAGGTGGTTGTGGAACCTTGTTATCCCTTAGTCGCCTCTTACGACACCCACGGGAAGAGAGGGGGTGGCTAAATTCTTTAGTGTCGTAGCCACACAGCACAGTTACAGTCACATAAATGACGTTGCTTAAGCTAATCTAAATTTAATTTCTTACGATTATTCCCTCAAAAATCGAGATTCAGATAAAAGAAGATAAAAAGTAGCCTATGTATGTATTCTGGATCTTTGCTAGCTACGTACCAAGCTTCATTACAGTCAGTTCAATAGTTTTTGCGTGAAAGAATACCAAAAACCAAATCAAACTTTTGTATAATTATAATTTTCCCAAGTTCTCCCAAGGAGGTCGTGTTATTTGAATTATATTCTTTAACATGTAATTGCGAGTAAACCCGAAAGTTGTTGTAAGTGTAGAGCGTCATGATTATCAGCCTTGCGTGAGATAGTGATCTAAGATATCTTTACAGACGGACACGAAAAAAAAGTAATTCCTTCAATCATTAACTTTTATAGTAGTTTAGCTGTCTCCCCTCCGATAGTAAAATGTGAATTTCTTTCTTTTTAAGTAATTTTAAAAAGACTGTCCGTTACTTCCGAATAGTTTTCTAGTTAAGAATTCAATTTAATTTAATTTTAATTTTTGCTTTTGTTTAAAACACTTTAAGTAGACTGAATAAATATTTTTGGGTCTTTCAGATTTTATAAGTATACTGCTGACGTTATTTACCATGTTTTGACTTTCAACCCCCTTCTTAAGGGGGAGCTTACTGATATTAGACATAAAAAAGTATCTAATGTCCTAGCTCTTAGTATGAACTCAAATCATGTCAAATTTCAATGAAATGCATTCATTACTTTTAACATAATTGAATGATTGGTTAATTATTGAATGTTAACCTTTAATTAAGATGGTCACAGGACTTGATATTATGTAAATAATAATTAATGTTTAATATATTGAAATATTTGGAGTTTGAAAATGACATTTGTATCTCATTTAAGTAAAACATACGCTAAAGCCTAAAAACTTGTATCAAAAATAGGATGAATGTTCAGGTTCACGAAAGTAAAATAGCCAGAAAAAAGGAGTGAAGACATTTTGTAAAGCACATCACTACACGTGATGATCACAACCTTTCAAGAATATAGGTAGCAACTTAGAAGAATTATTAACAATTCAAAACTATTTTTTTTTTTCATTTTAAATTAATTTTTAAAAGGTTAATAGTCAAGATGATTTCCTTTTTGAAGCATCTACTTAAATTTAAAACATGGTAACATTATCACAAAAAATATAATCTGTGTCAAGCAATATTCACACGAATCGTTTTTTATATATTTTTTAATGTAAAAAGTCTTATATTTGATATATTTACAGTCAATTACTTCTTTTACTTTTACTTAAATGTTTAAATAAGTATTTGATTTTTTTTTCTAATTTATATATGTCTAATTGTAACTGCCTTATGACATTATTTCTAAGCCGTTATAAAAAAAATCGACTTAGATTTCTCAGACATTAATAATAATTAACATAAATAATTAAAGTTCAATATTCTCTTTAATGTTTATTTTCTTACGCACTTTTTTTTTATTACGAGCAAAAGCGATACAGCAAAATGAATAGATAGTAACTATTTAAAAACTGGATGTGTGTAGAATTTACTATAACTGTTTATTTGTAGAAAAAAAAGAGAAAGCGTACAAAACTAACACTAATTTGATAATTAAAAATTTTACGGTGTGAATACCGATTTTTTATTTAACAAGCAGTTAATCATATTTTCGATAAAAAAAATTTGAATTACCATATATTTTTTTTATTAATTACCGTGTATTATATATTATTAATACCGTTTGTTTTATTAGTACATTAGTTTATATGTTATTGTTAATTTTTAAACAATTAAATGAATGAAAAAAAAAAAAAAAAACGAATGTGCATCACACGACTGAAGTAAAACTTCTGCATAATAGGCCTGCACTGTGTCTTCGATATAAGAAACCTAACGGGCCACGGCAGAAAACGCAACTCTCTCTCTCTTGCTCCATTCGCTTCTCCCGATCGCACTTTTCGTAACGCTCTCGTCACGCATTCATCAGCTTAATCCCCAAGTCAAGTGTGCGTAAAGAATTTTTACTTCAAAAACTTTTAATGTGACATTGCAGAGAAAATCTTAGTCAATAAATAAATAAAAAAAAAAATCAAAAGTGGCGGGAATTATGACATTAGTGTCTCCGTGTCGTCAAAACGTCCACCATTTTGTTTTTATACAAGACATTTTAATTGAAGTAGAATTATTGTTTCATCGGTTGTTGATGTTTGACGGATAACGGTATCCAACAGATAAAAATTTTTGATATAGATATTTTTAAAAATTAACGAACTTTTGCTCTTTGTGTAATTTTTTTAATAAATTAAATTACAATATTCTTACAAAACGTTGAAACATAGGTTGGTAGGTACCTACAGAACAAAGAAATATAGAAGTGCTCTCTAAAATTATTTATTTTATATTATACAGGTTTCTAAACGAATAAATCATTAGAAACTATAAGTTATTTTAATAAAAGTTTCAGTTGAATTATATTATTACTATATATTGTAGTATATGTTTATTTTAACTTTTTTTATGGCAATCAATTCTATTATTTTAATTATATTACTCAATTATATTAGTATATATTATATGATATCATTATAAATACATTTGCCAAAGTTTTTTTTTGATAAAATTTTCTCATAGATCGACATCATGGACAAACTCTATTTAAAAAAAAAATCATTCTAATACTTCTAATAACCTCCTTTTTATTACGAAACCAAAAAAAAAGATATACAAAAAGGAGAACTATTAATTAAAAGAAAAACATATTTCCCTATTGCTATTTCACAGAAACATTACGGCTTGCATTTTATAGATTTTGTGGAAAAAATATTTATACTTCAAAAAGGTCGGTTGCCAAAGAGTTTTTTATATTTGCGTTTTTCTCTGAAGCAACTTCAAGCTATATTCCTTATATGTTGATATTTTTTTAATAGATCAGCTGTTTGTAAATATTCTGTGAATTATCGTAAAAAGAATTTTCGTTAGCACCTACAATTCGAACGATTTTATAATTAGTTTAATTTATTTTTACTAGTGGTCTTTATTTTTACTAGTGGTCGCCAAGTGGTCATTATTCGGTCGAATTACGACCACTTGGCGATTAAATAATTTAATTAATTTAAATTAGAAGTTTGAACATTAAACAAAAGGATATATATGCGTGTGTGTGTGTCAAATACATGGCAGTGTGTGTAATGTTTTTATTTATTGATTTAATTAATAATGTATTTTTATACACAATTTAAATAAAAATATTAGCATTCTGCACTCCTTCTCTCTATAAACTACAAGTGTGCGAAATGTCATAGGTACTCCTCCGTCTACGCAATTTTCTTAAAAAGGGGTACAAAGTTTTTGCTTCACGCATTAATTTACAGATTAGCAACTTTAATTTTTTAGTATAAATATATACATTTTTAATCGCTTTATTTTATAAGAAAAAAAAAGTTTGTCAGTAACTTCCTTAATTTAATGTAGGTAAATTAAAAGTTTTTTTTTAATATTCTATTTATCATTTTAATATAATTATTACAAATATAAAAAGCGAAAATAAAAAAAAAAGTAACTTGTCAGTATAACATAATAATATTTATAAATTAATATTTCACTTCTAACACGGTAGGTTTCTAGTGCTATAACACTATTTAAGGAAATAGCAAAAATTAGTCGACGTCACAGGAGACCGAAGAGCTGGCAGCTACTTCGGACAAAGAATTAGTCTAGCTATTCAAAGGGGGAACGCTGCCAGTATCTTCGGAACCTTGCCTAAAGGGACTCCTTTTATTAATATTTTTTAACCGACTTCCAAAAAAGGAGGAGGTTCTCAATTCGACTGTATTTTTTTTTTTTTTATGTATGTTACATCAGAACTTTTGACTCGGTGGAGCGATTTCGACAAATTTTCTTTTAATCGAAAGGTGGTGTGTGCCAATTGGTCCCATTTAAATTTATTTGAGATCTAACAACTACTTTTCGAGCTATATCTAATAATGCGTTTTTACTTGACGCTTTTTTCGTCGACCTACGTTGTATTATACCGCATAACTTTCTACTGGATGTACGGATTTTGATAATTCTTTTTTTGTTGGTAAGGAGTTATCCTTAGTTTAGTACCATGATAAGGAAACCAGGATCTGATGATGGTATCCTAGAGAAATCGAGGGAAACTCTTGAAAATTCGCAATAACTTTTTACTAGGTGTACTGATTTTGATAATTCTTTTTTTGTTAGAAAGAAGATTTTAATGATTTTTAATTTAATCGAAAGCCGAAGTTTATCATGTGGTCACATTTAAATTTCATCGAGATCTGATAACTACTTTTTGAGTAATCTTTGATAATGCGTTGTTACTTGACTATTTTTTCGTCGATCTACGTTGTATTACTCGTCGATGTAATTGAAGTCGGTTTTTTTTTTCGTTTGCGAGCAAACACAATTATTAGTTATTATATTATGTATATATATATACTTAAGGTTTTTTTTTTTTAGTTTAATGTAATTTATCTGTTAAATAGAAGATAATGTAATAATATTTATATAATAAAAAAACTTCTAACAACAACACAATTAATTGACTTATTAAAAAATCGTACTTTTAAATACTATTTAAAATTCCAGAAATATCAAATAAATCACATATCGCTATTTAACACCGAACTAACATAAAAACGTACAGACGGACACGCAACATGACATACCGATCTTAATACGCTCACACAAGTCATAAATCACATATAAATCTTTAAAACACTCGTACTCGTATATCTAGCATTTCTTTGTAAGCTTGCTGGTGTCACACGGCTTTACTCTATAACTCTCGATCCAGGAGCAAATTTGGGATTAAAATTGCCCATCTGTTATTCTAAATCTGCAGCTATCTATATATTAAGTTTCATTACAATCGGTTCTGTAGTTTTTGCGTGAAAGCGTAACAAAGTTACTAACTTTCTCATTTTTTATATCAGCAGTAGAACTCTAAAGATCTCTTATATTTTATTTTTTTGAGGTTATACTTCCTTTTGCGTGTTAGGGAAAAAGGATGAAAGTAAACTTTTAAATGCGCGCGCACACCGTCTCAAAAAACCGACACCCTGAAGTTAGCTAGTCAACGAAGAAGTCAGCAACGTGAAGTTAGCTAGCCGATGAAGTATAACTTCGTGCGTACATAAGTACACACACTTTTTTCTTGTTGCTTCGTTTTTCGGATTGAAAAAGATTGTACGTTTTTCTATTTGAGTAAAAGTAAAGTATTTATAAAGTAAAATCTCTATCTAAGTAAAAGTTAGCCATTTGTAGAGTATAATTTCTCTGGACTGAATAAACTACCCGTAAAATGAACAAAACCGCGTGCTCTGTGTAGCACAGCGATGAAAATAAATCTCTTAACGATATAAGGGCTTGTGGATAACCTTATAGGGCTTCGCCCCCGGCTCTTACTCCTGTTTGAGTCGTAAAACAACTACATAAGACTTATCTATATAAATTATGTATCGCTAACAATGGTGCTAAGTGCGAAACTCAAGAACGTTAAATTTGGCAAACTTTTTACTAATAGCAATTTTTTTTTAAAATGCAACTAGGTCGGCAAATCAGCGTACGGCTCAGCTGATGGTAAGCGATTACCGTAGCTTATAGACGTCTGCACTACCAGAAGCAATGCAAGCGCGTTGCTAACCCTACCCCAATTCCCCCAGGAGCTCTGGTCACCTTACTCATCAACAGGAAACAACACTGCTTGAAAACAGTATTATTTAGCTGTGATCTTCTGTAAGGTCGAGGTATACTACCCCAGTCGGGCTGCTCTATATTTTGAGCAAGAAATTTCCTGCTGTGCCCTACCTCGGTTAAATTATTTTTTATTTGCTTGTAATGAATAAACTCAAAAATTACTGCAGTGGTTTAAAATTTATTTGACAGTAGAATGCTATAACTGAGTGACATAAGGTACCGCTACTTCAATTGGGGAAAACTGGACATCCAAATTATTAGAATATTATTGGTAGTTTTTTTCTTGTAAGTTTTCCAAAACATCGTAAAAGCATCTTTCGCATCTATACTTATGTTATGAAGCTGAAAAGTTTGTTTGAACGCGCTAATCTCTGGAACTACTGGGTCGAACCGAGAAATCCTTTTTCGTTGGATAGCATTTATCGAGAAAAGGTTCAAGTTATTTTTTCAGAAAATATGGATAGTTTCAGACAGCTTAACAATTATTAAATATTCACGTGTTTGACAGTTCGCAAGACAAAACAACGTCTGTCGAGTCAGCTAGTATAAAATATAGTATGAAAATAATATTCGACAAGTGAAAGAAAACATTTTACTCTCTTTGTTCAATGACGGTTTTTTTTGTCATCAAACATCAAGATCTACTAAATCGCTTTGATAACACAATAAACATCTAAAAAAATGTAGTCTGTAAAATTACGCTTTAATTCATTTTTAAAATGATTATATATTATGTCTTTCGTTGTGATAAGAAGTTAAATTACATGCAAGTAAATCCGGGTTTGTATTTTAGTATGAGATTTATCTATTGCCTACAATATGTGATTGTTGTCAGAGTTGGTAGAAAAAGTTAGCCACCTTTTTTGTTTTTTTTTTTTTTTTTTACGGCATAGGAAGTTACGTGTTGTCGCGTTTTTTTGCTTTGTAAGTTTCGACGGTTTCTGGTTAAAAAAATACTGCTACAAACCGGCTAGATATATATTTCATTATTTATATTTCATAATTATTTTAGAGATTCGCTGGAATTAAATATAATAATAGTTAAAATTAATTTTAAAAATTCAGTCTTTAAGGATAAAAATAGTTACCTAGAGATTTTTTTTTTCGAGAGTTACAAAAGAAATATTAATTTCTTAATTATTACTGTAATCAATATTGTTATTATTTAAATAATTACCATATTTTAGATCTATAACGTTATGTTTCGTATTTATAACTATTTTTATTAAAGATTTGAAATGATCTGAATGTTTTAAGGTTTTTGTACCCAAAAGCGTCTACAACATTGCTTAGAACCATAATAAGGAAAAAGGTAGATGAAATTTCCACATATTTTCTATTATTATTTCCGTTATATGCACATAACAGAAACAGAAATATAGAAAAGTAAATAAAGGATAGTGACAAAAAAAAAACATAAAAATAATTAGCGATTTCAGATCGATCTAACACATGAGTTCACGTTATTTTTGGCGTAAACTTGTGGAGGCCTGTGTCCAGCAGTGGACCGTATAGGCTGTAATGATGATGATGATATGTAGAGCTACGGACTTTATAAATCCGGCTCAAACTTAACCTTTTTTTATTAAGATATAAATAAATACATTTTAGTAGTCCGTTTACGAAAGTGATGTTTCATTTATTAAGCCAGGGGGACACAACGAGGACTATTTATTATGAATAATTAATATGTATCGATCTGATGTAACCCAACTCTTTAGTAAAACTTGTGTTTCGAATATAATTGCTGTAATGAAATCATTTTCGATTATTTCATTTCGTGTAACGGCTTAAACTTTGTTTATATTATTAGCAATTTAGTTAATTTTACTTGTTCAATATTTGACAGTTTAATTTTTTTTTTTCGTATTTTGGAGACGACGAGACGAGGCCGAGGTTTTATTGTATCAAGTATTTTATACATTTAAAAAGGCAAAGGCTGTATACCATTCATGGTTTTGTAAATGAGACAGTTTAATAGCTAATTGTAATACATGATCTTTTAATACGAAAATTATTCGAAAACGGGATAGTTACCATGTTTATTATTTTCGCTTTGCAGAGCTCGATATTTCGACATTGACTTCGAATGTCTTGATCACGAGACTCGTGATCGTGATCACCTGTTATACCCAATATCCCGTTTTCGAATAATTTTCGTAATAGAAGTAACCACGTTAATCTAAAATCTTATAAAAAATGATCTTTTAATAGTTTCGTACCTCCTTACATCAGAATTTTTGACCGGGTAGACTGATTTCGATAAAAAAATTTTTAGTCGTAAGCTTGTAATGAGGTCACATTTAAATTTTATCGAGTTTTAACAAAGATTATTAAAATCTTCGACGGGTATTAGGTATTTTAAGAACAATATGTTAATTTTATTTATTAAAACATTTTTGAAACCGTATGAGGAAAAATATTTTGTAACTACACGTAATAAAACTTAAAAATATAACTTGTGTGAATTAACGTAGTTTTTTTTTTTAATTTCTTATGCACAGATGTAATTACTTTAATATTTTTAAACTCTAGGACGCCTTTTGTATTTATGTAAGACTTATCCTCAACTATTTTTTTTATTTGTCTTTTTTTAATTTTTGTAGTTTGGACATAAAGGATGAAACCTAAATGGAGTTTAGGTTTTTTTTTAATATTAGCTTGTTTTTTCTAATTCCAACTTATACTTATAACAGTTAGTTACGACCAATTTAAATTTCATTTAAGTAGTATTAACTGAATATACCTATTTCTTAGGTTTTTACTGCAATTTGAAATTTGCCGTATTTTATATTTACTATAATTCCTAAACCTTTGTAATAGTTTTTAATATTTTATTAATTAATTTATTAAGGCCCATTAGCAGTGACATTTTAAAATTAACAAAAATATCATGACAGTATAAACACGACTGTTTAAGACGGCCACAACATTCGTATTTGGAGTACAGTAATCTTTAGTAATATCTATACAATATATACCAATTCTTCTTGTAACTACATAAAAATAGTTAGGTACATTACCTACTATAAAAATAATTTAACAATAAATGGAACAATTTAACAGAATCTATGGTATTATAATAAAAAAAATATTTAAGATGTAACAGTATCTAGCAAATTGTAGTTTAATTCTATAATTATAAAAAAAAAATGTTTATGTTCTGTTACCGGTAACAATATCGACAGCCATTCAGAAAAATATAACAAAATTTTGTTTTAGGAGAATATTAATGCATTAAAAATATTTGTATATACCTAATAGGTTAATAATATAAAACACAAATATTTAAAACTTAGGTAGCATTATGTTAGTCTATTTTCTTTGTCATGGATGGATTACTTTAGTTTTATATGTTCTTAGGCACAATAACTTAGGATTATAACGATGTTTCAAATATAAAATAAAAAAAAAAAAATTAAAAAAAAAACTTACGGTTACGATGTCACTCTAAACTGAAGCACACAGCATCACTATCACAATTCAAGATGCACAAAATAGTCCAAATATATATTTAAAAAAAAAAACAAAATCACTCGTCTTTTCACTTAGTCGATTTAGTTTCGGCTTAAAAGAAAACTTTAACACACGGCGCGAAATCAAAATGTCGGTAACAGAACGGGACAGAAATATAATTACAGATTAATTAGCGATCCATAAACAATTTTGCAATTATAAAACACGTGGCGTCATTATTTATTTTTTTTTCGATTATTTTTTTCAAAGATCGCGAATCGCAGCCACGGTCTCGTTCACGTCACTGATGTCATTTTTAATCACAATCACGATATCGGTCCTCGATTATCAACGATCGCTCTAATCGCCGCTCATTTTACATAAAAATCGCAATCAGAAATCACTGACTATCGCCGCACGCTAAACTCGAATGATAATAGTCATCAACTTTCGAAAAAACGGAAACGTCACAGAAGAAAAAAAAACCGAACGCACACAAGCACAAAACTCTGTCCAATTAAAGATAATGTTTGGAGATATTTTAATAGCGCACCCCTCCGAAGTAATACGACGCGACCAACTCCTGTTGAATTTAAACACTTAATGATCGGTTGAAGGAAATTGTCCGAGAAACGAACGGCCCAGTGTATTTCTCTCTCGCTCTAATTAGTGCCTCTATCCGCCGCTTGTATGGGAGCCATGGCGCTAGTGTCGCCTGATGGGAGCGGCCTCTTTGAAGGTGTAACACCATATGGGAGGGGCTTCCCCCTCATTGGTCGGTTGGAATGGCGCGATTTTTTCGTTTGTACGCGAACAGCGTTCGGGTTGGTGAGGCGAGATCGATCGTCGGCGCCTGGGTTGCCATTATATTTTTTTATGGGTATTTTTTGGCTTTAGTAACCTGTTATGGTGGCCACGCCCAGCTGGCGAGTAGAACGTGCAGACGGCTATCAATCTAGACTCCGGCCGTAGGCTTTAAGACTTTTTTTTTAGTACGAAGTGTGTTTTTTTTTCTTGTGACGGTGTCTTTGATTCTGTGTGGTGTTACTTTATCTCAATCTTGTTGTTTGTTTTAGTGAGTGGTACATATAGGTATATGTTTATACCATGACTTATATATAGCTATAATTATATATTACTATGTATACATAGTCTTAGAAAATATTTATTGTAGTTTCCTTTTAAACGGTATGCGATGAATTACTATGTAGAGATTGTATACCAAGTAAATTATTATCATTTGTGAAATACTCTGCAACTCTACACATGTGTTATTATATTAATAATAACTTGAACTTGTTATTATAATACCTACTACTTTTAGAATAAATGTTCTAGACCAATTTTTTTATTACATTTAAAATAAAAAAAATATTCACGTTTACATTCAACGAAATTCAATCTAATATGGTTATACCTACCTATAACCTGCCTACTTATGTATTAGTATATTCATATTAACCGACTTTATCAAAAGCTCTATTTTAAACTCGATCTATGTTTAAAATTTTATGTCGAAATGAAAATTATATATTTTTTTCTAATGTTTACGCAAATTTCACTTATTATAACGAAACAAAATTTTCGGCTTTTATCGAGACTAACTAAGTACCTACCTACACCTCCCGTGACCATGGTTACTGTAAAGTATCGAAAACGTCGGGCATCTAAAGAACTTAATAAACCACGATAAAATCCGAAAAAGCTGTTTCATTATAATGAAAATTGTATTTTTAAAAATTTTACGATCTCCTCAAAACTAGTAAAGAGTAACTACTGATATGCTGTGGATAATAGCATCAATATTCGTATTAAGATAAAAATTTATTCAGCTTTACAATGCTTGCTAGATCTAAATATTAATAAGTTGATTGAAGTAAAATTTTTATTAATTAGGTACAATTAATGAATATAAAAAAATCTCCTTTTACCTGAGGTTGTCTGGGAGAGATTGCTTAAAGCAATAAGACCGCCATTGCATGCTATCATTGTAACTACTTTTTGTTTAAATTTATTTCTGTACTATTGTTTTCTTTTTTCCTTTTTTTACTACATAAAAGTCTTTGATTATATGTATGCAAGAAGCAATAAATAAATTAATAAATAAATAAAACTGCAAGAAATAATAAATAAATAAAATAAATAAATAAAATAAATAAATAAAATAAAACTTCATAAATTCATGTGGTACCTACCTACTTTCACAGCAGTCACTTACCTAATTATTCTTTAAATAGTCATTTAATACATACTTATGTACTTTTACTTGCTTTTATGTCATTTTAATGTAGAACCAAAGAAATTGATACTCTTTATTTAGATGCAAAATAACGCCAACGCGTAAAGAATCAATAAATGATTAATAAAAATATTAATAATAATAACAAATAAAGTTAATTTCGCGATTCGGCCTGTACCTACCACCCCACTGCTGGGCATCTTTCTCCATGTAGGAAAAGGATCGTAGCATAATCCCCCACGCTGCTCCATTGAAAGTTGGCGGATAGTTCATTTACTTTAATTTAATATTATATAAATAATTTAATTAAAAACATATAGTAAGGTAATTATATATTCACTTCAGCCTATCGCAGTCCACTGCTGGACATAGGCCTCCCCAAGTTCGCGCCACACATCCCGGTCTTCCGCAATCCTCATCCAGCCTACACCGGCAATCTTACGTAGATCGTCGGTCCAACGGGCCGGAGGACGTCCCACATTGCGTTTGCTAAGATGCGGTCTCCACTCTAGGACCCGTCTACTCCAACGGTATATATATATTAATTATTTATAATCTGTACCTATAGCTCTACATAAGATATAGTTCTATCTAATAAAAGTAAGTAAATAGGATCACACGAATCTAATGATTCTTTATACTCATTGATGGGTAAAGGGAACTTTATTTACTTACAAGCAAATGTAAATTTACATTAACCAGATTAGTTAAAATACCTAAAAATTAATCCTAAGAATTCTAGAAATAGTACTAGATATGATGCCATTTTCCCTACTTCGATTTAAAATAGGTACTTTACAAAGTTCTTAATATTACTAAATGTCATAATATTGTGTTTACGCCACTTTATTCTTTATCAAGAAGGCTGTCTTAGACAAAGATTTTTTTTTATTAGTAGGTACCAGGGATACAGAATTGAACAAGTAGAGACACAAATGAACTCTACAATTCTTTTAAGCTTATACACTAACGCATATATGTAAAACTGTATATTTATCACTAGCTGTGTCCCGCGATTTCATAGACGTCAATTCAAGGAAAAAATTAGCCTTTGCTTTCCTAAATAAATGGGCTTTGCTACACAGAAATAAATTTTCAATTTGAACATAAAGTTCCTGAAATTAGTGAGCTTTATAACATTAGTACCTATAGATGTGTTTTGTTTGTCATTCTTAGTTTCTAATACCGTGTACAAATTGTATATAATCATGTCACCTACATATAGATATTAGCTAAACGTATGAATGTTTGTTTTATATAGGTACCTAAACAAAAAATCGTATATTCTTATCCTGATATAGTGCAATAGTTTCATCTGATAATTGGTGCCCATCTATCTGGTTCGATGATAATTTAGAAGTAAAAGGTCACATTTGTGTTTCGATTGGTTATAAGTTATCTAAGTACCAAGTTTAAAAGTAACATAGGTGGAAGGATGAGGAGTTATAGGTACCTAGACCATGGAAACTAACGTAAAATTTATTTATTCCATTAATGGTTGCTACTGTATGCAACACGTACAACGCGTCCTGCCTGTGTTAACATAGTGAAAGAAGGGACTAGTCCACAAGTTCAAAGATGCTCAACGTGCAATGGAACGGGTTATGATAGGGGTTTCTCTTAAAGATAGGATAAGGAATGAGACTATCAGCGAGAGAACGAAAGTAACCGACTTAGCCCACAGATTCAGCAAGTTGAAGTGGCAGTGAGCTGGTCACCTGTGTCGCAGGATAGATGGCGATGAGTGGAAACCACGTTTTGCCAAATGCCAATTGGATGAGGATTGCGGAAAACCGGGATGTCAGGCGCGAACTTGAGGAGGCCTATGTCCAGCAGTGGACTGCGATAGGCTGAAATGACGATCTGTGATCTATCAATAAACGTATCCTCATAAAATAACGTGTAATCAAGTAGGTACCTAATAGACATAATAAAAAAACTTTTAGTCTCGTAACAAAAAAAAAACAAATTCTGACTTACTCTAATGATGTCATTTACATAATTTACAATAGAACTGTTTACTCGTATAAATCCTTCTTCTTTCAATGTTTGATTTTAATCTCTACTTCTTCTTTGATTTCAAATCTTTTGACAATGGCTCATCTTAAGCTGAATTTAACCTTTTATCTTAACGGTTATCCGGTAACATCCCATGGCTGTGAAAAGGTCTGTTTCTCAATGTAGGAGAATGATCGCAACTTAACCCACCCCGCTTCTCCATTATGGGTCGGCGGATACATTTCATATGAGTAACGATCGCTATCTGGTGTATATGATTAACAACCAGGATTACTTTATCTTGCTTGAAATCATCATAATGTTATCGTATTATGGTGTCACAAATCAATTAATAGAGTCAGCTGATTAGTAAATTAGCCAAAATCGTCAATAATGACTATCATACTTAGGTTATTACAATTGCAACCACTGGTGTAGTGGTTCGTGTGGTCGCCTAAAATGCCGATGGTTTGCGGGTTCGTTTCCTACTCGGAATGGGTGTTTCTAACTGTGCAAATATTTCTTTCCGATTTGGATGTCTGTCCTTGTGAGCCTAACCATCGCACCTCGGAGAGGCACAAAGACTAACAACTAGACCGGAAATAAATATTTGTATAAGCACAAATATCCAATCCGAGCAGGAATCGAATTCGCGACCGTCGGTGTTTAGGCACCACCGACACGGCACACGCTCCATTACGACAGAGCGGTCGTCAAAAGTAACCATATTTTAAGTTAGACAAAGTTACATAATTATCTGTATAAATTTTCATTTAAATCGGCCTAGAAGTTTTTGAGATATTTATATATAGTTATAGGTATACTAGCTGTACCCTGCGTCCGTTGCTACGCTTTATTTTTGATCGTACCACCTCAGAAACCTTTGTGGGCTCATGCACAATACTTTGCTCAAGATCATGACATGATCAAATGCATAGTTTACGATTCTATAAAGGGCATACAGACAAACATTCACTTTTATATACATATAGATCTAAAACTACGTACTTTATCTTTACTCATCAAATCCGTATTTTGTAGTCAGCCTTAAACTTGACCATAAGTTCAAGGAACTAAACTATTATAGTTATTAAAATTTAATTATTGTATAAAATAGCGGTTCACGAATTAACCGCTTTATATATTTTAATTGTTTTATTGTTGAAACTTTGAACTTTATTAGTTTTTTTTATAAAATATGTATATTTTAATAATTTAAAATTGTTAACTTGTTCCTATGTAGGTATATAATATCGATTTAATAGTAAATATGTTATAATTATGTAGACTTGTAACAGAAATTATTCATATTATAGTTCTGTTTAATTTTACGTAATAGTTATATTATAAGTGTTGTTTTTTTTTTTGTTCGAACGTTTTTAGTTTGATTGTATTTTTTTTGCTTGCCTGTTATTTGAATGCTGAAAATCCCTCAATTCAGTGTAGTATCGAAACATCGAATACTAGTATTAGTAACAAAATGTTTGTATGTGTTTATCTTATTATTTCGCATGTATGCGAACTGTAGACTGTAGTCTATTTTAGTAATTTCACGATTAAAATGTCAGAATGACAGTGACATATGTCAAAGTCTCACTATCTTGACAGGTGCACGTAAGAAATTAATACACAACCTATTACAACGACATTAAAGCTATTTATTTATCAAATTGAAATAAATGTATTTTTTTTTACATTCCTAACATCGAGATGATTATAATTGAGCTGTAACATTTATAAGGGGTAAGCGTTTATGCGAACAATTTCACGCGATGTCGTTTGTTAAAGTCGCTTAGACTTGTTAAGATGTCTTTGTGTTAAATTATTTGTAATTATAAAGAAATTATAATGTGACAGTTCTTTTGTTTTTTTTTTTGTCTATTCTAAGGTTACTCTGGTTTTACGTTCATATAACTTTTAAATTTTTGTGTTTTTTTTTTATCAAAAATTTTTGTACTGACGTAGGCTTCAAGAGCAATTTTTACCTAGAATTATACCAATATATTAGTTTTTGTTACTGTTAATACATTATAGTTAAACTGAAGGTACTGTCGCTTCAAAATGTAGATTCTGGTGGTAGGTCTGGTGATGATCTAGTGAATTCTACAAGAAACTCAACTGTTAGCCTTTTGTAAAATATTTTTTTAGTAATTATAATTTTGATAATCTTGCTTGAAGTGCTAAGCTAAACGTTTCACACTCAACTGAGGTAGGGTACAGGGTTTTTGAGTTTATTCATTACAAACAAATAAAAAACAATTTAACTGAGGTAGGGCACAGTAGGAAATTTCCTGCTCAAAATATAGAGTAGCCCGACTGGGTAATATCTCGACCTTACAGATGATCACAGCTAAATAATACTTCTTTCAAGTAGTGTTGTGTTACTATTGGTGAGTAAGGTGGCCAGAACTCCTGGGGGGAATCGGGGATAGGGTCGGCAACGCACTTGCGATGTTTCTGGTGCTGATTGCATCTAGAAGCGATAGTAATTGCTTACCATCAATTGAGCCTTACTCTTGTTTGCTGACCTAGTTATATTTAAAAAAAAAAAAAACGATCCCACGTAGACATCTCTCCTCTGTCAGAGGTCTGGAAACACAAACAATAGACAATATAGTGTTAACCTGGTGGTAAGCAATGACTGTAGTTTATAGTCGCCTGCAATATCATACATATGGCCAGTACAAATTTTTGTCATGTGCGGGAATCGAACCTACGACCGCTAGCGCAACAAACAGTGCTATGATATCAGCGCTAACGTGTCGTCAATCATTTACTATCTTTTATCATCAACTTGCTGTGCTCCGCGGTTGCACTTGAGTTAATTTGGGGAAACAGCGTTTTACAATTTTATATAGTCTTTCTCGGTAAATGAACTATCCAAAAAAAGAGTTTTTCAATACGGACCAGTAGTTCCTAAGATTAGCCCGCTTAAACAAACGAACTCTTCAGCTTTAGAATAATTATAAAAATAGAATAGTAAATAAATATTAAAATAATGCAACGAAAATAAAAAAATATTTTTTTTTTTCAAGTAATACAATACAATTTGTGTGTCTATGAGCTATATTCTATAATTTTTTTAGTTTAATTTACAGCCTACATTTTTTATTACATATAAATAAATAAATAAATATCTTATAACATACACACACGGTCGTCTGTTCCTATGGTGAACAGTTTAATGCTTGTATTAAGGTAACAACCGACTCTAATAACTATTTTTGTTTTGATAAACATACATATAAATAATACATATATAAATAAATATATATATTACACCCAGACTCAGGCGGGAATCGAACCCACAACCCGCGGAACAGAAAGCAGGGCTATTACAAACTGCGCCAACGGGCTAGTCGAAAATCTAATAGTTCCCGACAAAGCAAAAACAATCTCAAGTATCAAAGAGTCAGAGAGTTTTATGAAAAAAAAATTGATTACTTCTACATGACATTAGAAAAGTAGGTAGGACGAGGTTGTATTTTGATAGAGCCACAGCAGGATATATCTTAAGGTATTCACCACTGGAGAAGTACCTCAACCTGACTGAATATCACAACTAAATAACACTATTCTCAAGTACCTACTTTGGTGTTCCTGTGATGAGTAATGTTGCCAGACTTACCGTAAAAAAAGTCAGTTTTGTTTTTCAAGAACATTGTCATATTTTTAAATATTGTAATCATATATTTTTAGATTTAAAATTAGAAGTTTTTTTTCTTTTAAAAAATGTTGTATGTGACGAAATCGAGAACGCCGTGACCAATTCATTCGCTCTGGTCGCCAATTAAAGTAATCATCACTAGCGAAATAACTAATAAAATATTTACATATACATATAAAAAGTTACGAAAGTAGGTTTTTCTTTTCATTAATGACTCGTTGGCGCAGTGGTCACGGCATCTGGCTGTTGTAGCAGCGGTCAGGGGTGCGATCCTCGTACAAAACAAATGTTTCTATAAGCCGTGCAGATGGGGCTTTTGTGCTTGTGCATTTTATTATGTGTCTGAACCCCCGACGCAGGGATGCTGTTACTGGGATCGTTGGTCGGGAGACGTTTTTTACGTACCTACTTATCGATAGTAGATACCTAATCTTAACATATATATTAGCAAATAGTTTTATAATAGTTACTTTAAATCCCTACTATTAGTTCACATTCTCCCCCTATGTACCAAGACAAGGCTATGTGGTTACGGCAGTAAAGAATATAGCCACCCCCTGTCTTCCCGTGGGTGTCGTGAGAGGCGACTAAGGGATAACACAGTTCCACTACCACCTTGGAACTTAAAAAGCCGACCGATGGCGGGATAACCATCCAACTGCTGGCTTTGAAATACACAGACTGAAGACGAGCAGCAGCGTCTTCGGTGCGACAAAGCCAGGCCTTGGGGTTACCAACCCGCCCAGCTTGGTGACTATGGGTTTGCCCATGAAGTCACACCAGTTTTGGCGCGAACTTGTGGAGGCCTATGTCCAGCAGTGGACTGCGATAGGCTAATGTATGTGTGTGTGTGTGTATGTGTGTGTGTGTGTGTATGTGTACCTAGCCATACATAAAATTAATAGTTTATTTAATATGCTAAAATCTATAAGAATTCTTCATTACTAGACCGTTGGTGGAGTTTGTTGTGACACTGTTTTCTGCTCCGGGGTTTGTGACGATTGCCACCCAAAGTCTGCGTTGAATATATATATATATATATATATATATATATATATATATATATATATATATATATATATTTGTATGTCTTATTTATTTATATGTGTATCGAAAAATAAAAAAATGATCTGTATCAGTCAGCTGTTACCTATAACACAACAATAAGTTGATTTCCATAGGAACAGACAATCATGTATGTTATAATATATTTTTATCTAACATACTTATATCCATCCATCTAATCCTTTTTAATATTAAATGAGATATTAAATATACCTAATGTTTACACGAATTTCACTCATTATAATGAAACGTATCGGATTTTATCGTGGTTTATTAAATTTTTTAGATGCTCGACGTTCCGGATACTTTACAGCAACCATGGCCACGGGAGGACCATTCATAAAACTTACTTTAATTTTATTTACTTACTAGCTGTGCCCACGACTTCGCACGCTTGGAATTTAACGAAAAAGTTATTGTTCAGATCGCACAGTTATAAAATTAATACATTTATAAAATAAAAGTAGCCTAAGTTACTCCTTATCACATCAGCTATCTGCCAGTGAAAGTCCCGTCCAAATCGGTCCAACCGTTTGAAACAGACAAAAATTGAAAAAAAAAAAAATGTTATTTTGGTATATGTATCACGTATACATCCGTATGCATTTAGTAAAAAGCGGTTCTTTTAATATTAAAAACAGACTCTACAATTTTATTGTATAGATAAAATAGCACTAACCTAATCAAACACGTTTAAATTTTATAATATTAGCATTAAATTATTATAAAATAGATGATCTTAAACAAAACGGTAGAAACACCTGCATATCCAACTTTTACAGTACAATATAAAACTGAGGCGAGCGACGCACACAAAAACAATTTTTACTACTCCATAAAATCACCTCAGACGCCGACGCGTTTCCTAGAAATTGAAATAAACATTTAAAAAACTTTACAGTTTATTTATTTTACCAGGAAACGTGGTTAATAATAAATATAATTGTGATCAATTAGAATTATAAGAACGTTATTAGGAAAGGTCGGTTTTTAGATTTTAATTTTTAATTTCGTGTGTTTATTTGTTTATTGTATTAAGATTTGTCTTAATTTGACTAGGGGTTGACCAAAGAGGTTTTTTTTGAATATGTCAAATATATTTTTTTTTTGTTTCAGGGTATCGAAGCCCAATTAATCGAAAACTTCAAATAGTTTTTACACTAAAACTCATTTGTATTTGTTTTTCAATATGTCCTCGAAAAAAAATTAATTTACCTAATTATTAACGGATTATCCAACTTCCGTCACCCACGTAGATAAGACAGACAGATCATGATTCAAAATCTATTAATCCTAAATAATAATATAAATTATAGAAATAGTTATATAGCTTAACAAGCATAGAAATATAAGTAAATATAATTATGTATAAATATATAAAAATACCTACAAACCTAAAAATACTAAAAACAACACTTTTCTATACTCCCATACAAAAGATTTGTGATAATACTTAAAAGTCAATTTGAACTTTAATACCATACGATAAAGTTTGTGTTAGGCGATACGAAGTTCGCCGGGTCAGCTAGTATTCAATATTTTATACAGTAAAACCTCATAAATGTAAATCTTCTTTCTCAAAAAGATTACATTCCACACTGACCGAAAACATGATCGAAAAAAAAAAATTGACAAAGGAGAAAAAATTTTCACGCTTCATAAAACAGACGAGAACTAACGACTAACAAATAATAAATGTCACATAAAAATAAAAACATAACGTCGTAAAATAGAACCGAACTTAATTAACTACTGTTGAGCGGAACGCAGATTTATTAGTGAAAATAAATCGACGTCACACGGAGCAGGTAGAGTAGATTTTTTTTGCGAAGTACTCGTAAACCTGTTAACTCGACAGTTTTTTTACAAATAGTATCGATTAATAATTTACTATTTATACTTTATCATAGCCTAAGATACATTACTAAACGCAGTTTTAAGACAGTTACAGATTGTGTAGTAGGTACCTTCAATGAGCAAGAGAAGGCTCAGTTTACGTAATGACTATTTAGTAATCTGTGGCTCTATCTCAATTCTCTCAAAGTAGTAAGTCGATTTATTTAATAAATAAATTATTTGATAGTCACATTTAATATTAATTTGTTAAATGATAATTTTAATAATTTTTTAATGATTATTTATATTTTTAATGATTTATTTATTTAACAATTTATGTACACTAGGATAGCAATAGGAAATAGCTCATAAAAACAATGCTGGTACAGTGGCACTACTTATCCCATAATGTAATCTCTTTCAGTAATCCTGCCACAGGAAAATTATAATTATAAAAAATATATTATAATTATAACAGTAGCAAAATTAGCATGTACAATGTAAACATATTGAGAATAAAAATATAATATATAATAAATACATAACTATACAGTATATAAATGCATCATTACAGCCTATCACAGTCCACTGCGTGACACAGGCATTCACAAGTTCACGCCAAAAATAGCGCGAACTCATGTGATTGCCCATAGTCACCACGTTAGGTAGGCGGGTTGGTGACCGCAGGGCTGGCTTTGTCGCACCGAAGACGCTGCTGTCCGTCTTCGGCCTCTGTATTTCAAAGCCAGCAGTTGGATGGTTATCCCGCCATCGGTTGGCTTTATAAGTTCCAAGGTGGTAGTGAAACTGTGTTACCCTTAGTCGCCTCTTACGACACCCACGGGAAGAGAGGGGGTGGCTATATTCTTTACTACCGTAGCCACACAGGGTATATAAATGCATACATACATAATAATATTGTATACACACGTAATATGATAATTATACTTATACTCGTATATACATGCATACACATATACGATACATAATATAATACCTACGATAATATATTCCGTATAAAGACACATTTAAATTGATTTTAGACTAGGATTGATTCAGGTAGAATTCTCTCACTCTTTTCTTAAATAGCGATAGTGTTTTGCAATCGCGAATTTCATATGGTAGGGAATTCCAAAGTCTAACGAAATGTACAGTAAAGGAGTAGGAATAAAAATCGGTACGGTGCGTGGGAAATGGGGAATCTGAAGAAGAGAACGCTTATGAGATCTGCACGGAGAAGGATTAAAAAGATTTTATTTTTGTATTTTTAATAAAATATTTATCATACAGATATATTTTTATATTGACCCCAACTAAGCAAGAAGTGTCACTTTCAATACAAAATTTTAAACTCAGTTAATGCACAAAATGATAATTCTCTATAAATAATCTAACCCTCCAAACGCCATGCGCCTATTCCGAGCCCCGTCTAGCGGTACTTTTGTCCCATTATAACTATTATACTGCCGTCAATACGACAATCACTATCGGCTTTGCTAATTTTTTGCCTATTCACCCATTGTTATGGGGGGTCTAATGGACCCCTGCGAGTTTTTTTCGTAACAGGTGAAGTGTGCACGGATTTAGAAGGGTTCCTATTGTTGCCGATTATTGGGGAATAAACTAATATTGTCGGTGATTCGCGTGTTTTGTGTATTTGCGTCATTTTTATTTGTTACGAAATTTGTATTGGCGTGTTTGTGTGTTGTTGATATGGGTGATGTATTTAACGTAACTTGGAAGCTGGTACCATCAATTTTACTGTAAAATGTCTAGAAATCGAACTTTCTTGGAGTCTTGTGTGCACTTTTTTTTTCTTATTTATTTGTTGTATAAATTTGTAAGCGTGATTATTTTGTCTTGTTAGCTGTTTTTTTTTTTTTTTTTACTTTTTACTTAATGACATAAATGATTTAGTTTTACGAATTTTGCTTAAGTTTGACAAATACTCGGTCAGTAAAATGAATTATAAGGGTTAACTTAGAAAAAAAAAAATACAGCTTACAGATTGTAAATGTGACACTCTTTTTTGAGTTTTACTGCATTAAGGTAAACTTAATTGTAGTTTAGATGTGTATTCATAAATATGTTTGACTTAGATACACGGTCGCTGCTTCTGAGGCATACAACTTAGTCTCTCTTTTAGACGTTCGGTTACAGCCAATTAAAGCAAAAAAAATGTGTAAGAATTTTATGCTACTCTCTTTCGTTTTTACATAGATTAAGTAGAACTACACGAAAACTATTTTTTTTTTAAACATAACTATAGATTTTAATTTCTTAACTGTATTTAGTTATAGCCAAATGTGTATGTTTTCTTAGCATATTATTGTATAAGAAGTCTAAGAATTTATTTTTTATTAATTGAATATCGTATATAACTAATTTATTTGTTTGTGTTTTTTTTTTGTTTTAATAAAATGTACCTACAAAATGAGTTGTTTTATTATTTCGTTATTTAATTTTTATACAACTTCATTCTTTTCACAGTGGTCAAGTTTGAACATAAAACTACATAAATAGGTACAATTCAATCCCTTACTTGGAACGTGCATTAGGTGGTTTAGGGTTAAGAAGGGTTATTATTGTTATGACCTTCCCCTTTTGCTACAATTTCTAGGAATAAATCAAGCAATGTGCCTGAAACACGATTAATAGCATAACATAATTTTATATTATAAATTTTGTATGAAATTATCTGTTTAACAATATTTTCTTTACTGAGCTATTAGTTAGAAACGCGGAAGATAATATTATAATAATTATTATCTTCCGCGTTTAAAATATCAAACAAACTTTTTAATTTTTTTTTCAATTAGGTACGCTTAAAATAAAAAAATATGTGTTTTGTTTTTTGAACGAAAAACAAATTAGTAAAATAAATTATACAAAGTAATTTCTTTCCTTTGTCTGAATGAAGAAAGAGACCTACGCCCAGCAGTGAGATGTTACAGTTTAATAGTGATCGCAAGTTTTTTTAACTAAAGAATTTCTTCCCACACTCGTACTTGTATTACTACCATAGTCAAAAATACCATTAATTCCTGCCAAAGACATACTTTACCCGAAACTGCCAAAATATTCCACTCAAGAACTGCTGCATCATGCTCTAATGCATTTGCAATAGGAAATTTGACTTGTCATTACTGCCTGACAACTCATTTTAGATATGTCACAACAAGTGTAATAAAAAATTCTGTCGAAAGACGGATAGCTTACTTTATTAAGATTGTGATAATTTTGTGTTTTTAGTATGTACTACTGGAAATTGTAAAAATAATACACGAACGCTAATATTTGATTGTTTCATAGTTGTTAGAGCGATATTTAAACGATATTTAAGTCAATGTTTTGCTTATTATGCTAACTTTTTTAGTTAATTTTTTTTTTTGATTAGACTCGTCATCTCGTCAGCTATATGTTATTACATTAGCACAGATTCCATATTTAAAATGGGGATCAATTAACAGAGCTATTTGTATAATCTTCAACTATACTCACCCGTATGGATTACACACTTTTAACTGTTACTTTAATATTGTTTATTATGATCTAGCCTAAGTATTATTCAATGATATTTTAACCTTCTCCAGTTGTTTTAGTGTTTAACACTATACATATTTGAAAATACAAAGTTTGTGTTTGCTGGCAAACGAAAAACACTATTCTTATTAAAATTCAACATTTTTCATTCATAGCAAAAACTACTACAGATTTAGTCTTACTGCAAGATATTTAAAAAGTAAGTAATATAACAATCACTATTTTTTTGTGACAAGACATGGAACAAAGGGGGTTTAATACGTTCGCTGATGCTCAGAAAAGGAACAAGGACAATTCATCATTTCAAACTTATAAGTACAAATAATAACTCATGAATCAAATTAAAAAATATCGCCATTAAAGTTATTTACTTTACTACTGCGCTGATCGACTGTCTTAATGGTAAACTATAAAATTACATTTGAAAACATAAAACTAATAATACATTTACGGACAAAAATACAGGTAGCCATTCGTGAGGATTTATTTTTAAAGACAATCAAATAAACAATAAAACGCGAAATGCGTTCAGCCTAACAAATCTGTGGCATAGAGAATCGTGTATTTTTTATAATAAATTAAAAATGTGCCCTATAGTCTATGGTGTAAGGTTGTCAAAGCATCGACCAGGTAAGTTTAAACTTGTCCAACTGGAAAGGGTCTAACAAGGTGAATTTTAATTACTTTTAAACCAGCGTTAATTTATTTTTTTAAGCCGGTACCTTTGTGTAGCGGTGCCTTTATGCTTTTTTCGTTTGTGTAATCTGTGAAATGGCATGTTAGCGCCATTTGTAAGTTGGATCTTTTTTTAATTATGTTCGATATTTGAACGTTTCCGGTTATTATGTTATAGTTTTGTTAATTTTATGACCACCCAAACTTATATGACAATATTAGTAGACGTAAATTAATGATTATTTTAATAGTCTATTCCCTTAATAGACGCTTTTAAATGTTTTTCAGTTCTCCTATTTACAGTGCATGTATTTATTAAATATGTCAGACCTTTTTTGTCGATTATGGCATAAGTGCATTAATTGCATTTACAATAAATTTGATTTTTGTTACAAATAGAAAGACTTTTTGCGTGAAATATGTCATCTATTAAGTATAATATTTCAGCTAAGAGCCTGTTTCATCAGTTGTGGATACAGCTATTTGACGAATGACGATACAAATAGTTCGAGTCTTCACCTCGAAGATTCCGCAATGACTTAAAGACAAAAGTCTTTGAGTAATGCGTCCTGCCATTGTATATGGAGCCGAGACGTGGACACTGACGAAGGGACTGGTCCACAAGCTTAAAGTCACTCAACGTGCAATGGAAAGGGCTATGCTTTAGGTTACTCGCAAAGATAGGATTAGAAATTAGACTATCCCCGAGACAATAAAAGCAACCGAAATAGTCCACAGAATTAGCAAGTTGAAGTTGCAATGGGTTGTTCACCTGTATCGCAGGACAGATGGCCGATGGAGCAGACGTGTCCTGGAGTAGAGACCGCGGTTTGGCAAACGCGGTGTGGGTCATCCTCTGGCCCGCTGGATCGACGATCTACGTAAGGTTGCCGGTATAGGCTGGATGAGGATTGCGGAAAACCGGCGAGTCTGGCGCGAGCTTGGTGCACTATGTCCAGCAGTGGCCTTCAATAGTCTGAACTGACTAACTGACTGACTGATACAAATAGAATTTGATAGTGGGACCGAAGTGGAGGGCCTGTTTCTCCTTAATGAACAAGCTGCAACTTAATATATGTAAATAGAAATATCTGATAAAAATATTAGAATTCAATGGTAAAAAGTCTCGTCTAATAAGTCCACAACTGGTGAAACAGGCCCTAAGGAGTATAAAATTCTACCAGAACTAACCACAGATAACAACGTCAGTACTTAACAAAAAAAAATGAACCGCCAATTTTTTTTTTAATTCTGACAATCGCATGAGCTTCGCTTTTAAAGACTAGATATAAATCAATAGATAGCACGTTGATCAAAATAGGGTATCGGCTATATTACATAAATATTACAGCCATAAAATTCAACATCTATGACATTTTTTTTAAACCATAAATTCTAGTTTATTTTTATTTTTATTAAATTGTCAATTACATAAAAAATTGATGTAAACGATGAACGAGATGTACATGACATGTTTAGCAAATTGCAACAAATCCGCCTAATGATCGTGCCATTGTGCTGATATAAATTACTGTTAAATTACGGGAAATACAAATGATCTAGGCATACTGTAGACTTTTTTTTTAATTTAATAGGAGCATCTCATGCTATGACCATAAATAATGTACACGTGAATAGGAAAAGTATGCTATATCTGTTTGTAGAACATCTTTAAGAACTGAAATTAGTGCTTTATTTATGTAATTACTTATTGACCCGGCGAACCCCGTACGCCCATACTTTTTTTCGTGATTATATAATATTTTTTAATTTTCGGTGTACTCTGACAATAATGAATATAAAATTTATTAATATTATTATTTTGGCACATCAGGAATTTCCTGCTCAAAATATGGAGCAGCCCGACTGGGGTAGTACCTCGACCTTACAGAAGATCACAGCAAAATAATACTGTTTTCAAGCAGTATTGTGTTCCTGTTGGTGAGTAAGGTGACCAGAGCTCCTGGGGGGATTGGAGATTGGGTCGGCAACGCGCTTGCGATGCTTCTGGTGTTGCAGGTGTCTATAAGCTACGGTAATCGCTTACCATCAGGTGAGCCGTACGGTTGTTTGCCGACCTAGTGACATAAAAAAATAATAATAATAATAATTTGTTGCAGTCATAGATTTCAGCGATTTTTATTTAGGTATACAGATTTGTAGAGGGAGCTTTGTAGAGGATTGATAGAGGGAGGTGCGCATTAGAAAAGCGTTGGCGGTCAAAGCACTGGAGCAGTGATTATAGCTCTGGTTGAATTCCAGTTTAATGATTTTTTCTATAGGCCATACTTTTTAAATGTGCTGTATGCTTACGAACCCCCGACATAGCTTGTGTATTAGGATGTGTTTATTACATTTGAAGCAGAACTTTGGACATACTTATTTCACTTACGTGTGTTACATTTCTACATATTTTGCTGAACGATGGTTGAACGATAAAAAGAATATCATACGACTATACAGTTATAGTCCTATGTAATTGTATTTGCTCGCAAACGAAAAAAATCGACTTCAATTAGATCGACAAGTAATACAACCTTGGTAGACGAAAAAATAGTCAAGTAAATACGCGTTCTCAAAGGTTACTCCAAAAGTTGTAATCAGATCTCGATGAAATTTAAATTTGACCACATGATAAATATCAGCTTTCGATTAAATTAAAAATCATCAAAATCGGTACACCAAGTAAAAAGTTATGCGGTATAATACAACGTAGGTCGACGAAAAAAAAGTCAAGTCAAAACACATTATTAGATATAACTCGAAAAGTAGTTGTTAGATCTCAAATAAATTTAAATGGGACCAAATGACATAAACAACTTTTCGATTAAAAAAATGTTGAAATCGGTCCACCCAGTCAAAAGTATGAAGTAATATACATAAAAAATACAGCTGAATTGGGAACCTCCTCCTTTTTTTGGAAGTCGGGTAAAAATTCTGTAACGAAAAGAAAGAAACCAAAATTGTAATCTCTGGTAAGCATTAAGTACATTAACTGTCGCTACAAAATTACTAACTTCTCGCTTCAGCCTGTAATATTCCATTATCTGGGCATAGGCCTATTTCCCTATGTAAGAGAAGGATCAGAGCCTAATCCACTATGCTGCTCCAATGCGGGTTGGCGGATATATTCCCTACTATGAGTAAGGATCGCTATCTGGTGTACATGATAACAACCGGGACCGACGGCTTAACGTGCTCTCCGAGACACGGTAGGGAGACGTACGTACTAACTTCTACTTATCAGAATTTAAAATAATCAAATATTAGATTCGGTACTGGTTTCAATGCAAACATTTCTTTGACAATTAGCATGCGATCAGCAATTGGTATTTTACGTAAAATAGCAATGTCAATGGATAATTGTTCATCGCGCTTATTAGAATACAGTTTGATTTGCAATTAGGATCAACGGTTTTTTTATCGAATAACTGATGATAATGATTAAATTGAATTAATTGCTAATTATGATGTAAAAAATATATTTGATAATTAGAGAGCGATCAGCTATCATAAACGTCACATAGTAAATGACAATGAGCAACGAATCGCACGATATCTGCACAGAGTTGGCTTCGCTATTGATGTTATTGGTTGTTTTGTGTGAACCATACCCTCTTACACACAAAAAAAAAACTTCATAATGATTTTATTAGAATATTGTTTTCATATAAACGTACTAGAAATAGGATCACATAAAAAATACCCTAAAATATTAAATAATAGACGTTCATAACACGTAATTTTAACCACCATACTATACAACACCATAGCCACGTCAATGTTTGTCGGAACTTTCACTCAGAGAAATGTGCCCCGCAGAGCGCCGACAATCAACAATGATTGATGCGACCCGCAACAGCGGCACTAAATGTTTATAGAGAAGTGTTGCCATTGCAAAAAATTATCAATTTCGAATGTCAATTTGAATGTTATATTTTCAGACACAGGTATCTACAACTCTAGTATAAATGTGTGAGTAATAAAGTAGATACCTATAATAACACTATAACCATAACACAACTAAATGCATTTAACATTAAAAAAAATACTAGCAGATCTAGCGAACTTCGTACAGCTATATTTTTTTTTATCTGCAAATGAATAAAAATGGCTGCAAATGAGGCCATTAAACAAAATAAAATATAGCCTGTATTTTAATTTGCACAAATTTATGTATCTGTGCAAAATTTCATTAAATTCTTAAGGAGGATTAAGGATTAGCCTGGACAAACGTCGTGACACGCGATTTATACATAGCATATTTATACATAACTTTAATATATGCTATTAATTTTTTCAGCCTACTATAAAATATTTGAGTTGATTTGATTTCTTTTATTATTAGACCTTTTTTTATGTATTACTTCTTGTATGGACATCACACTGGTGTGAAAAGCTGGAGTGTTACGTTACGAGTGGAGTGTTAGAGGCTAAGTCTATCATTCATATAATATTTTTAAGTAGGTATACGCAAATTACGTTTACAACAGCCGAAGGAATTAAAAAAAAATCTAAAAAGAATATTTTATTTAAAATTAATTAAAATTACATTAAATTGAATAATACTTACTCTACTGAAACAATACTGATCGATTCTAGTATCAGATATTGAATGAAAAATATCTATACAAATAAATAAAATTAGAGTCTCTGTTTGTAATGTTAAAATTACCGCTTTTTACTAAATGCATATGGATGTTTACACGATACATATACAAAAATAACATTTTTATAATTTTTGTCTGTCTGTATGTATGTTTGTTCCGGCTAATCTGTGAAACGGCTGGGCCGATTTTGACGAAACTTTCATAGGCAGATAGCTGATGTAATAAGGATTAACTTAGGCTATTTTTATTCTAAAAATTTATTTATTTTTTAACTCTGCGAACTGAACAATAAATAAGATTCCACGGACGAAGTCGTGGGCACAGGTAATCTATAATATAAAAATAAGTTGCTGAATGTGTTGCTAAGCGCAAAACTCGAGAACGGTTGGACCGATTTCGCTAATTCTTTTTTTAAAATATTCCTTGAAGTACGAGGATGGTTCTTACGGAGAGAAAAATTCTAAAAAAAAAAATTAATAAAATTAAAGAATCGACTGTTAGGCGATACGATGTTCGCCGGGTCAGCTAGTATTAAATATAATTTTATAGGGAAATTTAAGAATGCTGATGCTGCGTGTTTTTTACTGTACCTATAATTTTATAGGTACAGTAAAAAACACGCACAAAGTAATTTTACCTATAGGTATAACTTTGCTGGTTTTTTAGATACGCATAAGTTACGTTACGTTTACTGCAGCTTAATTTAAAATTATTCTAAGTATTTATCTCATTACTAGCCGCAATAGTAGATATATATAGATTGCCGTCCAGCTCTATTAAGAGCCAAATCTTCACCATTTTAATCCTATAATATGACAAATTTCATACAAAGAGTTTGTCAAATCGATTGTCAAACAAGTCATCATTTCTGCATCAATGAAAAACATTTTTTTTTTCACTTTACTTGTAACTTAAAGATTCTCAATAGCTAATCCAACTGTATTTTCCAATCCTATTAAGTACGATGCGATGAACACTTTGTTACTGCCTTAAATTAAAAAAAAACATATGTAACCTTTTTGACGGTACCTCTTTAATCTAATTTAATTGTACAACGTTTATTTCCTACTTTTTTGATGTGGCTTGTTTTATTTTATACTAGCTGACACAGCGAAATTTATTCCGCCATATTTTTTTTTGAATAGCATAATAATATATGGACTTATATAGACATATGCAGGTATATGTTTTTTTAATTTCTTTTATACAGGTCTTTGTTTATACAAACCTTGACGACATGTAGACGCAACGGTCACAGCACTGGTTTGTGGCTGTTACGCTGGCGGTTGTGGGTTCAATCATCGCATATGATAAACATTTGTAAAGGCCAAACAGATATTTGCCGTGGTCTGGGTGTTTATGCGGTCCTTGTGGGTCTCCCCAGCGTGCTTCGGACAGCACGTGAAGCCGTCGGTCCCGGTTGTTATTATTTACACCTGATAGCGATCGTTACATAGTACCTATATATTTATATAACCCACATTAGAGCAGCGTGGTGGATCAAGCTCTGATTCTTCTCCTACAAGCGGAAAGAGGCTTTTGCCCAGCAGTGGACAGCTTAACGTGCTCTGTGAGGCACGGTGGAGAGACCCACAAAGACTAATAATTAAACCAGAAATAAATATTGGTATAAACACAAATACCCACTCCGAGCAGTAATCGAAGCCGTGACCGTCGGTGTTTTAGGCACCGCCGACACGGCACGCGCACCATTAAACCAGAGAGGTAACTTCACTTTTACCGTAATTAAAAAATTTACTATTACGATGACGATTCGTAGGTGTTTTTGAAGCCTATTTGCATAAAGTAATTTTTTATTTTATTTTGCCTTAAGCCTCAATATACACGCGACATATCTCGATAAACGGACTCTAAGTCAAGTAGGGTAGTTTTATTTTCTAATAAGTAGTTTTTTCTAACATTAGGTCGCTCAAACAAATCGAATGGCTTTATTCTTTACTAGTCAGTCTTCAGTGAAGTGAAGTGATTATTTACTAGTTATCATATTATATCATCATCATCATTATATCATATCATATTATATCATATAGGATTATATGATTTTGACTGTTTTGTTTTCTTCCGTTAACATGAATGGCCTATGTCACTCAGTGATAGCGGAACAGAAGCATTCTCCTGGTAAAAGAATTATTAAAATCCATCCAGTAGTGTTTGACATCGTAAATTACAAACATTCAAAACTACGAAAATACAAAATATTTTCTCTTTATTATATTGATTCGTTCATAAGAAGATGTCATCAAAATTCTTTTTCCTTGTGCATATGCCTAACTTTGAATATTGTAGACAGTACATTATGACTGTAACAAATGTACTGGTGGTCGCTAGTTAAATTTTCTCTCCGAACTCTGCATCGCCATACTATTATTTTTTTCTGAAATTTTATATAATTTTTCATTACAATTATTCACTATATGAAACATTTTCAGTAAATATTTTTATAATCTATACAAATATAGTAATAGTCGGTTCCCCCAAAAACAAAAAGACATTAGCTGTCATAAATGAAGCGGGAAAAGATGTGTACGATAGAGACTACTTATACATTTTTTTCGCAAAACTACAAATAGAATAAAGGAACAACTAAAAAAATATAGACAACAGGTTAGGAGAACTAATAAGAAAGAAGAAAAAAATAGTGTATTTTAATTATTAATTATTTACATTTTTCAATAAATGATTTCTTATAAGACATTTATTTGTCATAAACAATCATCAACTTTCTATATACAAAAATGAAAAAGCATCAGCTGTCGAAAACGAGGCGGGAAAAATGTGTACGGTATAGACTATAAATTTTTTATATTTTTTTTTTTCTCAAAGCCACAAACAGAATAAAGGAACGAATATAAAAGGTTTGCGTGTCTCAACGTGCCGATGCCAATGCCGGTACATAGCCGGTGTATAATTGTACATAATACCTATGTATCGTAACGTAATTTGCGTCTGAGCTCCGCGTCTAATGACAGGGCGTAGCACGCATGCGCGCCACACGGGATGAGTTTTGTATCTGTGCACATAGTTTTGTTTTTTTTTTTTTTTTTTATTGTTGTCTTTGAATTTAAGATTAGGTGGTCACGAAATTATTTTTTGAAGTAAAACTCCTTACGGACGCTTGACTTGGGGAGTAAGCTGGTGAATACATGACGAGAGCGTTGCGAAAAGTGCGATCGGACGAGGACGGAGGAAGATATAAGTTAGTGAAGATAGAAAGAAAGAGTTACTTCATTCATATGTTTACTTTATTCATGTGGCTGAACTTTTACAATACAATACAAAATACTCTTTATTGTACACTATCAGAGAAAAATTTTACACCGTAAAAGAAAATATAGACATGTACAAAAGGCGGTCTTATCGCTAAAAGAGCGATCTCTTCCAGACAACCTCTAGCATGAAAAGGACATGGACATGGACCAACTTTTTAGTTAGATTTGTTTGTAAAAATAAGATCGCCATAAAAATGGTTTCGAAAATGTGATTTTTATTTTGTCTTAAATAATTTTGGCCATGTACCTATAAAAATTAGTTTTAATACCTATGTATATTTTATATATATAAGGAGGGAAAAGAAGTAATCCAGAAAACTAGCTGACCTGGCGAACTTCGCATCGCCTAAATTTTTTATTGAGTATAATAATTGTGTATATCGAAATAAATTATAGCCTATCTTTCAAGTTAGACAAAGTTACACATCTGTGCCAAATTTCATTAAAATCGCTCCAGTAGTTTCGGAGATTAGCCCGGACAAACATCATGACACGAGATTTTTATATATATAGATTGACAAAAAATATTTGCCTGCGTTAATTTCAGCTTTTGTCTAAGTTCACTTATAAAATATCGAAAAGAAAATATTTTTAATAAATGCTCTTATTTACTGGGTATAGAAAATTATAATTACAGAAACCACACTTGACAAGACTTAAAAGAATGAAGTTAGGCCAAAAGTCTGTTAAAATTCCGGAATAAAAATTCTTTGTTCCTCAGAAACTGCTTAGCCGTCTTAATAAGTAATAAACATTTATAATAACAGCTAAGCGTAAATGATTAACAAACATCCATTCATTGATACTTAAAAGCTTTCGTTGTGCATAGTGCTTAAATATAAAACTCACTGAATCATGCAAAAACTATATAAATAAAAATGAATCACTAAATATGCTGACAAGCGCTAAAACGAATAGCTAGAGCGATTACACTAGAGTGTACAGACTAGTCTAGAGACTATATTTTTTCTAGAAAGTTCTTGAAATTAAAAAAAAAAGTTTAAAATTGGAAATTTTTTGGAAAATCAGTCGGTTCATCTGTTTTAAAATATAAAATGTAATATAATCTATACTAATATTATAGAGCTGAAGAGTTTCATTTTTTGAACGCTTTTAGGAACTACTTATCCAAATCGAAAAATTCTTTCCGCGTCGGAAAGATCCATTAACCGAGGTAGGGAAGGTTGTTACATAGAATAGGCCGTATATATTATAGTAAGCTTAGGCGTTATACGGTATATAATATTTTAGTACGCTTTTTCTTCAAATTAACACGGCTAAAACCGCGCGGCAAAGCTAGTGTTTTATAAAAGACGTAGTGTGGTCCGCTTCTCTCGTGAGACGTAAAAACAATCGCGTTTCCTCCCGCAAACGTGATTGAAGTTGTCTATTTCGGTACAGTCGACCGCGATATATTTCATTAACATTACAACGTTTTAATTGTATTAACATTACATATAATAAATTTTTGATACAACAAAATAATATTGGTGCAGGGTACACAAGGGAACATCTTTTTTAAAGTTCCTGGGAAGTATCTCAACCTTAAAGATGACCGCAGCAAAATAAGTAGTGTTCAAGTAGTGTTCTCCTATGGCGAGTAAGGTAGCCAAAGCTCCCATGGTTGTACTGTAGTTTCAGCGGGGTTACAGGGTCGGCAACGCGCTTGAGATGCCTCTGGTGTTGCAATCGTCCAAAGGCTGTGGTAAGCGCTCATCATAAGACGGACCGTATCTATGTTTGCTACGTTAGTGATATAAAAAAATTACAATTATTTATAGAGATGGATTTATTCAGCCTATAACATACTTAGAATATTTACTTATTTATATGTTTTTTTTTCTTTTTTAATAATTATGTAAGTTTATCATATCGTAATTTTTATCTATTTATAATTGATCTTTACTCCTTAATTTGTGCACACCTTAACTGCTGCTACTGTATCGTGTCCTGTACCCAAAGGTTATCTGGAAGAAATCGCTATTTAGCGACAAGATCGCCTTTGTACATCTTCTATTGTATTTTTCTTTATATGTGTCTGTATTTCGGTGTACATTAAGAATAAATAAATAAATAAATAAACATACCGCAGCTGGGTATTGGCCTCATCCTCCAGGTAAGAGTGGGTTTTTTGTTATTTTTTTTTTTATATTTTAAGTAAATACACATTACTAACACGAACGTATAGACCGCGACGAAAAAATCTGTATTTATTAAGTGTGATAAATCATCACTAATATTATAAATGTGAATGTAAGTTTGTTTGTTACGCTTTCAGACAAAAACTACTTAACCGATTATCATGAAACTTTGTACACATATTCTTGGAGATATTAAAAGTAACATATGATACTTTTTATTGAAAAAAAAAATCAATGCGAGTGAAGCCGCGAGTAAAAGTTAGTCTACAATAAATAGCACAACAGTCAGTTAATGTGAACGCTGTGTCAAACATAGGGGATAATGTGAGTTTGTTTGTGTTCAATTGTAGATAACCGGTAAAAAACACCTTTTTTAATAATTGTTTTATTACATGCCTAGAGATATATTAAATCATAATAATAAATATTTTCTACAAGACCTTAGATTAAGTATATGAATAGTAAGATTTTATTTTATAGCCTATAACACTCCTCAATAAACTGACCCTACCTCAAAAAAAGTTACATTTTTTAATACTTTTACCTACATTTTTTTCTCATTATTTATTAACATTTATAATAAACGAACCCGACTGTACAACGCACAAGTGGCGCCGCAGCTTTCAACGTAAAATCTTCTCTCTCTTTCTCCCACATCTATCTCTCTCTCACCCAATGTCCACTCTTACTTTCTAAACACGAAAGCTTTAAAAAAATTAAATTAATATGACAATGTACTGGCATCTCTTATTCTGTCAATACAACGATATTATAATGAGATTTGTGGTATGTGATCATTGAATGCGCTTGCGCATATTAGTTATTATTTGAGTATTTATTTTAATACATAATTGCTATAAATTCTATTTGAAATTGTCAAAATTTCAGCCTAAATTCTGTACTAGTTAACAAATGTTATTTTTAAGGTAAATCAGAAGTCCGACCCATCCTCTCATACGGATAATTGTTTTTGCTCGTAAACAAAAAAAAAAATCGACTTCAATTACATCGACAAGTAATACAAGGTAAGTAAACGAAAAAAAAAAAATAAAAAATAATAATAACAAAAGCACTAGTCGTTACTACGATTTTCGAGGGTTGCCCCCGATCTCGCTGGGATTCCATCATCAGATTCTGGTTTCCTCATCATAGTTACACACTTGAGATATCTCCTTTCCAATAAAAAAGAATTATCAAAATCTGTTCATAAACGACGAAATTATCCCCGAATTATACACAAAAAAAAAAAATATGTAGGTACGGTCGAATTGAGTAGCCTCCTCCTTTTTTGATCCGGTTAAAAAGAGAACTGCTGAATCAAGTCAAACAAACTTTGTATGGATGTTTGATACTCTTTTACACGAAAATACTGAATTAATTTCAATGCAACTTACCACACACACATAGCTAGAGTTTCAGAACAACACATAGGCTACTTTGAGCGGATGAGATTTAACAAATGTAGTAATGATAAAATTTTCGCTATCTTCACCAACTTTTTATTAAATAATAATAAAATCAAAACAATGTTGAAGGATGGATTATAGCTGATAGATTCGCGATAGCGATAGGTTCGCGTACTCGCGTTGCGTTTTGAGCTTGCGAACGCGACTCTTAGTGTTATGGCAACTTCTCCCATCCCTAGTCCAGACCTTTGTGTAACTTTATCATTATTTTGTTATAACTTTTTTTTATATTATTTTTTGACGTGACAACGTCTATTAATTCGATGGACGCTCGTTGTACGCTTGCGCCGCATCTATCTCTCTTCCACTCGATTGGCCGATGCGTCCGAGGAGATGTTTTGTTATGACGTTGTCAAGCTAAACTCCGTAAACCAACTTTCATCGTCATCATCATCATTTCAGCCTATTGCAGTCCACTGTTGGACATAGATCTCCACAAGATCGTGCCAAAAAATGGCGTCAACTCACGTGTTTTGCCCATAGTCACCACGCTGGGCAGGCGGGTTGGTCTTTACAGACAACCAATTTTTATTTTTTATAAATTTTATTTTATTAAAAGTATACAAAATAATGATAGTTATTTAAAAACAAATGAAACACAATGAAGTGTGTCTATAAGATTTCATTCTGGGTAAAATGACTGTTTATGATTCAGATTCGATTCTCGGAAGGTGAAATTTTTCCTCATCTATATCGTTCGATCAATAAAAAGAATACCGACTTCGTGTTTATAATTAATTTGTCTGTTTATATATGCATGCATATTTGTTGTTCATGCTTCCATGCATGTTTGTATGTATTGATAAGCTATCACTATGTATGTGTTAATTGGTGGATAATTAAACTACTAAATATGGATGTAATAGAATAATTAATCATAAAAAAATCATTAATAACAAATGATTAGTACAAAATCAAGCAAACGTCTCGACCAATTTCACAGAATGTCCATTAAGATACAGATTTCCTCACGACGTAGACTTTCAGTGTTTAAGACAAGTATTCAGTTTCCTTTTGTAATTTAGACCAACTTGAGCCAGATTTAAGCCCACGACCTTGCAGTTAAACTTTAGATAAAATACTACCTACTGCGCATATATTAAGTATATGAATACCAAGTGTCACTTCAAAATTAACGAAACTTTAATAAGTATAGGAGGCAAAAAGTTTGTCAGATCAGTTAGTATAGAATATAAATAATGTTGGACTCCATTGCTCCTAAAAATTTTACGTAATATATCGATAAATAAATAAATATCATATAACATGGATGGATGCTTATTACCCAATAAAGTTAGAACGGTTTGAATTAAACCTTGTATGTATTGTTTTCTAATGTTTACACGAATTTCACTTATTATAATGAAACAACTTTTAGGATTTTATCGCGGTTTATTAAGTTTTTTAGATTCCCGACGTTTCGGATACTTTACAGTAACCATGGTCACGGGAGGACTCCTTGGACCTAGCATACATATATAGATAGTTGGAATTGGATACATAAAATAATATAATTATAGGCTTTCAAAATACCCAAAGGATGCAAACATACGCTGTAGTATTGGCTAATTTTTAATAATTAATATCAATTATTATTAAGGACAGTGAACTAGGCCGAACATAACGCCTTTTATGTATAATAAAAGAGATTTCTTAAGAAATACAAACCCAAATTCGAGTGTTGTTATTCTAAAATAGATAACTACCTTCTTTAAAGAAATGTATATTAGAATCATTGTCTTTCACCATCAGTGACAGTTTGACAAATTTTTAAAGTCTGCAGAAACTTTGCTATTTTTTTTTTGAATAGTTAAAAAAATTAAAGTATTTATTACATAAATAAAATGGTAAGCGCAAAACTCGAAAACAGCTGAATCAAATTCGTTAAGTTTTTTCGTAATGATTCTGATACTTTACACAGAGTTCTTATAAAATGATAAATTAAGAAAATTGCTCAGCAAATCAGAATAATTCAGAAAATGTAACAATTATATACTATTTGCACTTCACGCATTTGATAGATCGCAAGACAGGACGACGTCTGGGTCAAGTATAAATAAAAACTAAACTAACTAAACTTGAATTTTAGTACAAAATAATTCTTAGAATCAAAATCAGTAGTGACCTCCGTTACAATATCGTATTAGTGCATTAAATATTAAGAGACAACTGCATGACTTGAGGTTTTCACAACAATACACCGCGGGACAGAAATAGTACAAACTTACTTATCATATTTTGTGTTATATCTATATGATATCGCTAGCCATAATGAAGCCATTATGCGACGACTGATCTGTTATTATGTAATAACTAAATCATATAGGGACATATTTTCCAGTTTTTTTTTACATCTATGTATTTTAACAACATATCTAGAGTCGTTTTATTTTGTACTTTACAAAACTAATAAACTGAATTTATTTACAAACAGGAAACATTAGGCATTTTACATAATACTGTTTTTTTTAAATTTTAAAGTTTAAAATGTTAAAATGCTAAGTGTACTATAGTCTTAGTTGTCCGTAAGGGTGGTAGCGAGTCATTCACAATACAAGTGTCTCTGAGTACTTACTTGAGAAGACTCGGTGATGATTTGTACTAGAGATTATAGAAATACATTTCAGCCTAGTTTAGTTTAGTTTACTATAGTTGTGGGCTCGGTTTTCTGCATTTAGACACAAAGGTGGTCTGTTATGCGTGAAAAAGAGGGCTGACTAGTTAAGTCAGCCCAGCTCCTTCCAGAAGCTCAGAAGCCTCCTGGGGCGTTCACAGGCTTCTCGGAGCGTCCTTATTTCCTGAAGGATGGTAGCCCGGTGTGCAGCCACTCCCTCGCATTCCAGGATTACGTGGGTGGCTGTTTCTTCAGCAGCCAGACATCCCCTGCAAAGAGAGCTTTCTGTCGCATTCATAATGAATAGTTGGCACTTCAGCCTATCGCAGTCCACTCCTGGACATAGACCTCATCCAGCCTACACCGGCAATTTTACGTAGATCGTCGGTCCAACGGGCCGGAGGAAGTTCCACACTGCGTTTGCCAAGATGCGGTCTCCACTCTAGGACCCGTCTACTCTAACGGCCATCGGTCCTGCGACACAGATGACCAGCTCACTCCCACTTCAACTTACTAATTCTGTAGGCTATGTCGGTTACTTTCGTTCTCTCACGGATAGTCTCAATTCTAACCCTAACTTTGAGAGAAACCCCAAGCATAGCCCGTTCCATTGCACGTTGAGCGACCCTAAACTTGTGGACCAGTCCCTTTGTCAATGTCTACGTCACGGCTGAAAATATAATTATAGAAATAAATGATTTTTTTTTACTGTCAATATTATTACGCAAAATAGCCATATAAAACCAACAAATTTATTAAAATATTTTTAATACCTAACACTAAATTTGATTTATTTACTACATACTTTGAATGTCCTCACATGCACTAACTACCAGTACTGACTCAGCGAATTTACCTTAAACCGTGCTTCAAAAATTATCTAAAGCAATTTCAACTCTATCACATTGGAACATAAAGTTGAAAATTTAAATAAAATTTTATACAAAACACTTCATTGAAATACAATAATTAGTGATGTAGGTAATATCTGCTACCTGGCGTTATGAGTCTCTGATTTCTTAATACATAAAGTAAAGAACAAAGGGTTGAAGACAAGAGACGGTCAAAATGATATTTTAATATAAATACTAGTAGTTCGTACCGGTTTCTAACGTGTTTTGAAGCGTAATTAAAACGTATTTTATCATTAAAAACTAGGCGCCAACGTGCTTTAATTTGAGGAAAAAAAATAGAATATTGCCTCCCCCGGTAAATGGGTTATCCATATAAAAAATAATTTTTCAATTTATAGCAGTACTTGCTGAAATTAGTACGTTTAAGCAGTTAAGAAAACAAACTGTTCTGCTTAATAATATTAGTAGAAACAATTAACAAACATATTTGTTTTTTTTTACTAGCAATTCGGCTGTTCTGACCTGCCAGACCATTCCTTTTCAGGTATGCTATATGAAATGCCTTCTAGGGATAAGCATACCAATTTTACGCGACTTTCAATAACAAATATCTATGTCTAAAATTATAAAGTCGAAGAGTTTGTTCGTTTCAATGCACTAATCTTAGGAATAACTGGTTCTAATTGAAAAATTAATTTTGTGTTACACAGGCCATTTACTGAGTAATGCTATAGGCTATATAATATTTAAGTACGTTTTTTCCTCAAATTAACGCAGGTGAAAGCGCGAGCCACAGTAGTTTTACCAACATAATTCTGTACGTATAATAAATAAATACATTTATCATCATCATCATTTCAGCTTAATACAGTTCACTGCTGGCCATAGGCCTCCATAAGTTAGCGTCAAAAATGGCATGAACTGTTTTGCCCATAGTCACCACGCCGGGCGGGTTGGTGACTGCAGGGCTGGCTTTGTCCCACCGAAGAGGCTACTGCCCGTCTTCGGCCTTGTGTATTTCAAAGGCAGCAGTGGGATGGTTATCCCACCATCGGTCGGCTTTTTAAGTTCCAAGGTGGTAGTGGAACTGTGTTATCCCTTAGTTGCCTCTTACGACACCCACGGAAAGAGAAGGAGTGGCTATATTCTTACTTTCGTAACCACACAGCAAATAACATTAATAAACATAAAAAAATATATCTGTATAAAATCCTCAAAAACACGTGAAATCGCGCCCACAATACTAAGTTCAGTATCAAGAAAGGTCATTAGAAAACGGTATGAACAAAAAATCTATTCAAAATGTTAAATCCACAAGCGTAACGGGCAATGATTTACTCATTTATCAAAATCAAACGGTGTTAGATCGTACGAAATTATTAACTAGCTCTACTTCTCGGTTTTACTCAAATAACTTTCGATCATATAAGAATATTGGAGCAAAAAAGTAGACTAGGTATGTGCTATCTTGAATCTCCAGACAATGTGCCAATATTTAAGTTTCATTACAATCAGTTCAGTAGTTTTTTGCGTAAGTAACAAACATTTGTTATTTTACTTTCACGGGAAAATGTTGCTTGTCTACTTCAAACTGTTTTCTTTTTTTATTCCTTTGTTCAGTTTTTAATTTAGACCAAAATTGGAAAGCCTAAACATAAAATGGATCAACTTTAAATGTTACAACATTCTTAAAGACGTTATGTTATAATTTATATCTACATTAATTCCGTTGTTATAATTATCATTGTGACTATTAAAATAAGTTCTAAATTAACATAAGATTATTACAAATTTTCAAAGCTAGATTCCTTATTATCATTTTGTTTTAAGCACGGGTATATTCATATTTATAAAACTAAATCATAAACGAACAAACAATCCAACGACACATTTATTATAAAAAAAAAACTAAGTCACTTTCACACGCAACGAAACAAAAAGCTCAGAACGGAAGAAGTCGGGATTAATTGCTTTTTAATTCGCCATTTTGGTTGTGTCATGGCTGACGTGAGCGGGAACTGTTACATTTTTTATCTGTACGTATGCAATGTAGGTACTATTTTTTATTATGAATTGTAATAAAACTTACTTAAATAAAACCTTTTTGTTTTGATTTGTAATTTTATTTTATTTTATTGAATAGTACTTAAAAAATTGTGTTTGTTATGAATTTTTTGGTTGTACTTATATTAATGATAAAGGTGTGTGGATTGAGTGGGGTTGTATTTCATGCAGGATTTTACTAATTTTGTAATAAATCACAGTTTTTTTTAAAGAGTAACTGTGGAGCTTTTTGCTGAATCTTCTCTGCACATTTACATTCCGAATCGGTTGCATCTTCACATTTAACTGTAATTAATTAATTAAAACAAATATAAATTTACTTAATACATACATACTTACATACTTGAATAAAGTAATTTTGTTTATTTTAATTTTATAATGTAGTTACTTATTAAATGAACAAAACATGGTACCTTATGAAACATCATACTAAATTTATTATAAATAACAGATAAATCTAAATAAAACACATTTTGTTTATTTTATAAACAGTTTTGTCGTCTATTCTTATTTCTTACGTCACTTTGGCGATTAATTTTAATGGTCAACTTTGCCGCTTAAAGGAGGATATCACGATTTAACAAAAAGTCTACATTATGATTAAGATAATACGTATAAGTTTGTTTAATAAAAAATGCGCGTGCATACAAAGTACACACGTCAGGCGTGAAACTACTTTGACAAACTAATTTTTAAGTTTCGTTTATATTTATACAAATGCGCCATCGAAAAAACGTTGCCGTTTCATCCGTAAAAATTTTATCCTCATGCGCCTACAGAAGTTTCACTTCAAAAATTCATGTATTTATTTATTAACTTGTTTGATCGAATCAGCCTGTAACATTCCACAGTTGGATATTAGCCTCTTTCACCATGTAGAAGAAGGGCTGGATACACTACGCTGGTCCACTAAAGGTTGGCGGGACATAATTATGTTTATTACTTTTAATTAACTTGTACTTTTCTGCGTTTCATGTAGATTAGTTAATTTAGATAATGCTGTATGTAACATAACATTAAAACTCTTTATTCTTCCATAAAAATTAATCATATTTTAAAGGTATGTGTAATTATATATGAATTTTCAGTTTTGTTTTATTGTGTGTGTGTGTGTGTTTTTTTTTGTGTGCTATATGTGTGCGTTCAGAAAGCAGTGTTGCGATATAAACTTAAGTTTTGTATAGGTACAGCTGGATTGGTAAATGAGAGTACGGCCCACCATATGGTAAAGGATTAGCATAGCTTATAGATGCCCGCAACACCAGAAGCAACGCATTGCGACCCTACACCCGCCCTTCCCAGGTATTTTTGTTACCTTACACGCCACATGAACACAAAGTCGTCGTGTTGACAGTTTTCCGAAAGGCGCACTCGAACACTAAGCCCGCTTTCCTCGTCGGGGCCGATCAGCGAGGACGATGTACCCTCCGAACCACTGCTTGCCAGCCCAGCGAGTGGGGCGTAAAACTTCCTTCCCACAACCTCACGCCCTCACTCTCTTAGCGTCACAACCACCCCCGAATACCCATCCAAGGAGGGAACTAGTTGGAGGAACCCACCTCCGGTGGTCCAGAGTGACCCAGGGGCTTGTTGCTGTAGCTCTACATTCTGGCGCACTACGGCCTCAGCTCTTCCAACTCCGCGCCATTTCTGCGCCATTCCCACCCTCCGAACTGACCCATTCGATCCAGGGGACGAGTTGGCAAGATACGCCCCCGGTGGCCCAGGGCCAGGAGCTTGTGTAATATGTTACCCACCATGTTTCACGTTTCCGTTCTGATGGACCAGAGAGGTACCCGGAGCGCTCCCTCCCCAGTCAGTCGCTAGCCACGATAAACAGCAGTTCCGCAATTGCTGCCCATCCCATTGCCGGAGCGCACCTTCCCAGTCAGTCGCTAGCCAATATAAACAGCAGTTCCGCAAGTGTTGCCCATCCCATTGCCGAGGGTGCACCACGAGGAGGTCACGGACAGTGGGCACACAAGTAGGGTAGTACCCTAAATAATAATTTAATGAAATAACTGGCCATCTACATTAATAAAAAAATAAATAAATAAATAAATAAAATAAAAAGTTCAACATGAATCATTTCCTTTAATCCGATTTTTACTATCATAGAACAAAAACATAATTAGATTTGTAATTATAAGGAAAATCTCTTATTCGAACAATGGACAATGGCCGTTGAAAAAAAAAATTAATCCGAACGAGTGATGAACCAACAATACGATTATGTTTCCTTAATCTGTGATTACAATTATATGAAAAAAAAAAATAACAAAAAGATTTAATGAATTCCCACTTAGTTCAATTTATCCCATGTAACAGTCCAATAAATATCTAATATATAAAATTCTCGTGTCGCAGTGTTTGTAGTTAAACTCCTCCGAAACGGCTTCACCGATTCTCATGAAATTTTGTGTGCGTATTGGGTAGGTCTGAAAATCGAACAACATCTATTTTTCATCCCCTTAATTTGTAAAAGGGGGGGGGGGAATAAAGGTATTACTAACATATATGGCAAAACAACGTTTGCGGGGTCAGCTAGTATATATATATATTCTTTTTTTTAATTTATTGGTCAATCCGTAACAAATACTTACATGATACTTTTGCAATTTATCTACCACAAAAACCTTGCGGGATTATGGGGACAGAGAGTCATTCAGTTCATTCACTTTGTTCAGTGGTATTTTGACTAAATAAACTATGTGAAAATTTCTTTAAAAATAAAAAAAAACATCGTAATAAATGTCGTGACATACCTATAAGTACTACAAGTTTAAAAAATATATATTTGCGTTTGAGTCGATGAATTAAAAGATTTATTATCAATTTTTAACCGACTTCAAAAGAGGAGGAGGTTACTCGATTCGACCGATTATATATTTTATGTATGTTCGGGGATAACTTCGTCGTTTGTAAACCGATTTTGATAATTCTTTTTTTGTTGGAAAGGAGATATCGCCGGTGTGGTACCATGATAAGGAAACTAGGATCTGATGATAGGATCCCAGAGAAATCGAGGTAAACCCTCGAAAATCCGCATAAATTTTTATTGGGTGTAGCGATTTTGATAATTTTTAATTTCATCGAAAGCCGATGTTTATCATGTGGTCACATTTAAATTTCATCGATATAATTGAAGTCGGTTTTTCTTCGTTTGCCTGCAAACATAATTATTTAAATTTGCATTCACTTTGTATTTAGTCCTTGTTGTAAATTATGTACTATGTGTTTTCTTTTTATATAATTTTAACCTGATGCAGTGTGTTTTCACAAATAAATTTATTTATTGTTATGATTTATTTATTATTTTAACTATTGACAAAATATTGAATTTTTACGTTTTCCATTCGTGACTAAATCTATATAAATAATAATGTAACCATGGAAATGTACGCTGCAACGTAGGAACGACTACACCGAAAACACCCCACAACCGACTTTCTAAAAAGGAGGAGGTTCTCAATTTGATTATGTATTTTGATGTATTTTTTAACCGACTTCGAAAAAGAGGAGTTACTTACGTTGTATTACTTGTCGATGTAATTGAAGTCGTTTTTTTTTCGTTTGTGAGCAAACACAGTTATTTGGGTTCTATATTGTCAGGACCAGGTTTTTATAAACGAAAATTGAAACAAAAACGCAAAATAATATGGTGAGTAACTTCTTCGTGGTAAACTTCTTGTTTACCTGGTTTAGTCAAATATATAAATGTACTCTATATAAATTTTAACAATGATTATCTCATTTTAAGTGGATTTTTTGTAGTTTTATGGGAAAATAAAAACCTTTTAGCCTACTTTATTCTGTTCTAAAATACAAGCACAACCAAAGTTCGAACCGAGTCTAGCTCCATTACGGCTCGGCGCCGAAGGCGTGGTCGATCTACAAAAGAGAAGTGTCAGTGGCGCCGATGCTTTTTGACTTTTTACTTTTTTTTTCTTTTATCGAATACGCCCGCGGCAAAGGCGTTAGCGCGCAACGATAATTTAATTAGTTAATGGTCGATATATATTTTTTGTTTTTGTTTTTGGCGGAATATTTTCAGCCATTAGAATTTTTCATTGAAGTTTTGTTACAGTTTAATTTTGGTTAATTTTACCAAAAACATTGATCAGTACATTAATTTAAAAGTAACTTTATAAATAAACAATGTTACTTCTAGTTATTTTGAATTTAGTGGCTTTACAAGTTAGAATCAAATATTGTTCTAGTTTTTATTTTTATTTTTATTAAACTAAATATCAATTAGCTTAAAGTACTTAGTAGTACTTTAGTTACTAAGAATAAACACGATATACTTACAGACGAAACATGCAATTGCGCAATGGTCATCGTTACTACCTGGCAAAAAATATTTGTGTCGAATTGTAGATCATAAAGGTGTTTGTCGTCGACGTTTATAATTGTGTTATGTGTATCGGCTATATTTGTGTATTTCTTCACTGCAGAATATATTGTACATCCGACTGAGCGAAAGACTCCAATTAACTACGTAAACTTTACGATATGTCGTGCAGAAGATTTTAAATGATGCCAAGACCAATACCTTCGAATGGACAAAAAAATATTTGTTTCTACTTCCATGGCTTGCTTGAATACTCCTTTCGGTATTTTATTTTTCCTAACTACCTCTAATGAAAGGACCTTTACAGATATAATTTTTTTATTGTATGTAGATATCTACATATAGGTACAACACTGGTACATTAGCTAGGTTTGTCATGTAAGTACTTAGTGTTAAATTGAAGACATTTTGTAGTTGTTGGTTGATTTGTTACCATGCCTTTTTATATTGAAATTTGTTTGATAGTTCATAGTGTGTAATCACCGTTTGGCGAAATAAATATTTTCATTTCATTTCAAGTTAATCGTTTTATAATGTTTACATTAAAACCTTCGCCGCCAAAAATTAAAAAAAAGACAACCATCGACAAATAATATTCAGAACTTTAAAAATACTTAAATATCGCTTCTCTCGCCTAAAATCTATTTTTATATACACAATGAAGCTGCCGCCAACAATTAGCCGGACCTCTGGAATACGTAAAAACCTCAAACACCGTAATTATAAAGCATTTTATTAAAAACAAAAAAGTTTACTTACAAAGCACGCGCCGTGCCTCGCGGCTGAACAAGATGGCGCCACTGCGGATTTGGCGGGAAACCTTTATTCTCTTTATAATAATATTACGATGATGATCAAATTCTAATGTGCTTTACGATTTTTGTATAATACCTATATTTGCCATTTTTGATAGGTTGTTAATTAATAAGGAATTTATTTATGGAAATCAAAATCAATCGATTTGTGCATATATATGAAACATAAGTAATGCGTAAACAAATTATAAGAGACATATCTTAAAAATGCTAATTTGAAAAAAAAATGATTTGAAATTTGATTTCTAATTTATCGGTAGCAGCATCACCTACCGGATCCAATTGTGTTTTCAAACCATCCATGGACCCGTTGAAATATACATACGTACAAAATTTTAACCAAATCGGTCCTGCCGTTTAGGAGGAGTTCAGTGACAAAAACACGCACAGAATATATATATATACATTCATTCACATTATTAGGTTCTGTTGTCAATAAAAGAATATACTTCTATAATAATAAACATAATTGTGTTTGCTCGCAAACGAAAAAAAAACCGACTTCAATTACATCGACAAGTAATACAACGCAGATCGACGAAAAAATAGTCAAGCAACTACGCGTTATCAAAGATTACTCAAAAAGTAGTAATCAGATCTCGATAAAATTTATATGTGACCACATGATAAACATCAGCTTTCGATTAAATTAAAAATTATCAAAATCGGTACACCCAGTAAAAAGTTATTACGGATTTTCGAGAGTTTCCCTCGATTTCTCTGGGATCCCATCATCAGATCCTGGTTTCCTTATCACGGTACCAAACTAGGTATATCCCCTTTCCAACAAAAAAAGAATTATCAAAATCGGTACATCTAGTAGAAAGTTATGCGGTATAATACAACGTAGGTCGACGAAAAAAGCGTCAAGTAAAAACGCATTATTAGATATAACTCGAAAAGTAGTTGTTCGATCTCAAATAAATTTAAATGGGACCAATTGGCACACACCACCTTTCGATTAAAACAAAATTTGTCGAAATCGGTCTACCCGGTCAAAAGTTCTGATGTAACATACATAAAAAAAAAAAAAAAAAATACAGTCGAATTGAGAACCTCCTCCTTTTTTGGAAGTCGGTTAAAAATATATAATATGCGGGTGTGTATCAAATATATGGTAGAGTGTGTAATTTTTTTAAAGGTTTTAATGTATTTTCATGTATAATTTAAGAAAAAGTAACGTTCATAAAGAGGGTCTTTGCTTCGCGTATATCGTATATATATTAATATAGATAACCACATAAACGTATGTAACATAATTTTGCAAGCGTAATATATATAATTATTATACCAATAAAATTATTCATAATATCCATAATGTACACAATTTGGTTTCAAGCCTTAGTTTAAAAATTAAGTTATATTAGATTAAAATTATATAAAATAATAAAAATATCTTGAATATTTACTATTCCATAGATTACCTTATCTTAGTGAAATAGTACTGTTTTACATCATGTATATAACAGAAAAAAATAACCCAATAAAACGAATAAACCTAAAGTCAATTAATAAATAAAATAAAACTAGCCCCAAAAAATATTACCTAGAATATAAAAAAAAAAACTATCCCCAAACGTTTCGAAAACTTAAAATCCACCAGACGTATCATTACAATCGTCCCGCACGCAATTTCTTTAAAAAACTGTGCTCCAAATCTTTAATTTACCGAAAAAACTATATCATTCAAGACCCTTTTTATTACTATTTTTTTCTACCTTTTTTACGTTTCCGAACGCGTGACTTTTGACTGACTGTTTTGGCCCAGGGCAATCTTCTATCCTAAATCCTAAACGCAACCGCAGATTAAAAAAAAATAATAAAACAAAGATGGCGCCGACAACGCGTGCTTTGGCGGGAACGGGCTTTCGTAAAAACTTTTACCTGTGTCGGAACTCGGAAACAAAGGTATGGAGAAATGGACGAAAGATGTACAGTTTTTTTTATAGTCGCGAAATCCACGAAATGGTTTTATAACAAGCCGACGTGGTATCAATTTATATTATTAGTTATAAGAAGTAAATGTACGTATAAAACCACAATTAGAATGTTTAGGCAGTAAAATTTGAAAAAAATAATATTGCAAAGAATAAAGTCTGCACTTTTGCCATATAAAGAAAAAAAATAGGTACAAAAAAAAAGATATGTCATAATACTAAATTTAAAACTAGGCCAAATTGTCTTAACTTTGTCTACCTACTTATAACTTTAGTTAACATTTGTTATTTTTGAGTCTAATTAAAAAAAATGTAGGTACTTACTTACTTTATTATGAATTATATTTCTAAGCTCTTCTTAATTCCATTAAGGTTGTCTTCTCAACTACGTCTATCAGTGTTTTCGTATTTTCTCCATTCTAAATGTTAGTCTGTGAGTTCAGCCTGTTGCAATACATTGCTGGACATAGGCCTCCCCAAGTTCGCGCCAGACATCCCGGTTATCCGCAATCCTCATCCAGCCTACACGGGAAATCTTACATAGATCGTCAGTCCAGCGGTCGTCCACTCTAATAATAAGTAAAATCTATAATATAAAAATGAGTCGCTGAATGTGTTGCTAAGCGCAAAACTCGCGAACGGTTGGACCGATTTCGCTAATTCTTTTTTTAAAATATTCCTTGAAGTACGAGAACGGTTCTTACGGAGAAAAAAATTCTAAAAAAAAAAAAAATTAAATTTCCTGAAAAAGTCTAAAAACAACACTTTTCTATACTCCCATACAAAAGATTTGTGATAATACTTAAAAGTCAATTTGAACTTTAATACCATACGATAAAGTTTGTGTTAGGCGATACGAAGTTCGCCGGGTCAGCTAGTTATGAATAAATTAATCAATAATACAATTATTTTCATATTTCTTGTTTATTTTGTAGAATGTATATATGTATTTATATGTATGTATTCATGTATGTGGGTATATATGTATATATCTTAGTATGTATGTATGTATGTATATGTTTAATTATTTGAATATTTATTATAAATTTGCTGTAACTTGTACACCTATGCTGACGCTAGACCATTTCCTTTGCCCTAAGGTTGCCTGGAAGAAATCGCTTTTTAGCGATAAGGCCGCCCTTTGTACCTAATGAATATATTGTTAATATTTTTCTTTCTTTGCTATGTATTATTTCTGTTTTTGGTGTACAATAAAGTGTATTATTATTTTTATTATTTATTCGTTTTTTTTCATAACTTTTCGGAAATTTGAGATTAATTTTTTTTTACTTTTTTTGATGTATTGATTTTTTTTGTAGTTTTTTTACCTGCTGTTCTTGTAATTTATTAATTATTATTATTTCTACGATTACTGTATTTTTTGGTGTAAAAACTGTTGTCTGCGATTTGTGTAATGTCTCGAATAAACGTGTTTCCTTCTTTCTAAATGGTTTAATTATTATTATGTTGTCTGATTACATCAAAATTCATCATACAATAATTTCAAATGCTGACAAATTTCTAATACGTCTTGAATTACTGAAATAACACGAAATTTGCTAAGTTAAGCAACTTAATGCTTGTGTTATAGGTGACAGCCGACTGATTTTTATTTTATTCTAAATTTACATACTTATACGATTATATCCATACTCAGTTGGGAATCGAACTCACAAACCGCAAAGCAGACAGGAGGCCCACTACGAACTACGCCAACGGGCTAGCTCCAACAGAGTACCCCACAGTCCAGCGTTTCTTAGCCATTTAATAATGTATGACCAATTGACAAAATATATGTTTTATCAATACATATAAATATTTTATAACGTACACACACGCTCGTCTGTTCGCTGACTGTTATAACTATTACAGACTGACCTAGACGGGAATCGAACCCGCAACCGGACGAACGGAAAAGAAAGCAGGGCAGGGCCGGGCACTACAAACTGCGCCCACGGGCTATTCAAAGTGTGTTTTGCCACATTCCACGTACTGTTTGCGTGTAAAATCTGAATTATACTTATAGGTAAATATAAGTATTATTAGTGTCATAAATGCTTATTTTTTTAAATAAATTGTCTTTATCTAATAAATACCCCTATTAAAATAAACCTCAAAACATGGACAACTGCAGAGAAAATTCTCATACTAAAAACCTGTAAATCTAAACTTATTATTTTGATTTTTTTCAGACGACGTGTTTGCACAGTGGTTACAGTGCTAGCTGTGGTCTCAGGTTCGATCCCCCGCTCACGAAAACCAATACAGATGTATGTATGTATGTAATGATCTAGGCGTTTGTGCTCGTGTACTGTGTATGTTTAGGGCCCCTCAAGTCTTAACGCAGGAGCAAAACATACTATTTATTTTATACAGCTTAATTTTAGCTAGCTTCGCATAACATAAGGATATATTTAAATGTTTTATTTTATCAACGCACTAGCATAGCATGGAATTTTGCCACCCGGGCCCATCGTAAATTTACCGCCCATACCAATTCATTTAATTATTACTCACTCATTGCAAGCACAATTTTCGTTATGTTCATTAACTGACTTCAAAAAAGGAGGAGATTATCAATTCTACTGTATTTTTAGGTGTGTACAATAGTAGAGGCGATTTAGATATTTTTTATAGTCAATTGAAAAAAATATGGTGATTTGCCACCCCTCCCTCGCTCCTTTCGTGTGCCTCCCGGGACCATGGCCCTGGGCATTCCCACAATATGCCACTATATCAACATATTCACTATGACCTTATCCATATTCAAAATTTTTGTTTACTCAGCTTTATACGCCTGTCGGAAATTTTACAGCAATATTATATTTTTGTGATAAGTGACTATCTTTAAGTAGGCGTATTCACTTTGATTAACAATACTGTAAAACCGACCATAACAAGTGAAAGAGATACTAGACAAAATAACATAGAGTTGGTAAAAAAAAATACAATTAGAAATTTAAAACATACTATACTTATAGGTATATTATATGCGTACACACAAACATACAGATATATATAGTTATAGACATGTCTATACATAGATAAATAATTAAATAAACACGTATCATTATTATAATCATTGTTACCCAATGAACGTCTATAGCTGGACATAGGTCTCTTGCAAAGTCTTTCGCGGTCTAGCGCCGCTTACGTCCAGCGGCTGCCAGCGACCATGTCATATCTACGAAGATCCCTAGAATGGTTGGTCGAAAGAAAATTAAATTTAGGTTTAAAATAAGAATGTCTAAAAGGGTTGTAAAGTATATGTGTAAAGTATATAATATGGTGCAGAGAATTTTCAAATCTCGGCGCGATTTCTCTGATGGGCAACCGTTGCGATTGGGATCGGTAAGACGAAATATGGCAAGAATGCTATTGGTAGCCTTCGAATCACAATACTGAATCTTTGAGCAAATATTGACCCCTCTTTTATCAACAATAAATTAATTTTAAAGTTGATGTACATAATTATGTTTAAGAATATCATTATGACAAGTAAGACATGAGTCTATAATGCTTAAGGTCAATATTTATTTCAAAGATAAAATGATAAAAGTTTCTACCATAATATTTCTTTTTCCTATCGAACTTTTTTATGTTGCATACTATAATTATTTCTATTCACAAACCTTGAAACAAAAGTTTATCAGTTAAGTCGTTCTCGATACGTATACCATACCAGATCAGACTAGACTAGACTACTAGAAAAATCGGCCAGTTAAAGAAAATGTGTTTTATATAATGTAAAAGTCGGGTTATAAATATGTCGCAGAAACGCTCTCGCAATTATTATTTGTGTTAGAAAAGTGGCAACTGTGAGCGCAGTCTGATGATAAGCCGATACAGTAGCATAAGGACGCCAGCTATACCAGGAGCATTGCCTTGCCGGCCCAATCCCCGATTTTTCGCAAGAGATATGACAACGTATTCACGACAGGAACACAACATTTCTCGAGGGTAGTGTTATTTAGCTATTCTTCTGTAAGGTTGCGGTATTTTCCCAGTCAAGCTGTTCAAAATTTGAGCGAGATATTTCCTAATGTGCCTTATCCTGTATTCTATTTCTGTAGTATAAAACTATTTTTTAAAGCTATGGCTTGTTTTTATATGTATTTTAAACAATATGTAATAAATTAGATTATTTTAAGAGCATCCGTAATTTGCTACAATCTGGTAATCTCAATATTCTGTAAATTCAAAATGTCAACTTCAAAACAATATCATTTTGACAATATTTGTACAAAGGTGACTTTGACTGATACGAGCAAATTGGATTACTTTTTACTTACCAAGTACCTGTTTCAAGTGTTGGACTGTTGATATTAAATTAATGGTTTGATAAGAAAGTACGCTTATAATAAGCCGGTTTTTTAATACAATATGGCTAGAAATTTATTAAAACTTGGAGCATTAGAAGCACAGAGAACGGCGTTTTTACTGTGCGATATTCAAGAAACATTCAGACCACACGTAAAACACTTCGGAGAAGTTGTTAGAGTCGCAAATAAAATGGTATGTATTTGATTGTGATTGTTACGTAATTGCGCTTCGATTAAAAATGTTAAAATATGCCATTATCAGTATCTGTTAATACTTGATCTACGTTTTTTTTTTTATTTAAAAAAATTGTGTAAAATGTTTCTACACACGCTTGAATGTTTACTTTGTTTAAGCTTTTCATTAGGTACCAGCATTGATATATTTTTTTATAATAATTATATTTAAATTTTGTTTTTCTATTCCAAATTGTTTGTTTAAATACAGAAGAATATAGATATATAATAAGTGTTAATAATATATGAATTATTAAGTCTATTAATTAATTTAATTTATAAAAAAATATATAAAAAGTTTTTTTAAATATTTTTATCATATATATTTCAGTTAGAAGCGGCAAAACATTTCAAAATACCAGTATATGTGTCTGAGCAATACCCTAAAGGCTTGGGTCACACTACAAAGGATATTAATTTAGATGGAGCTGCCCTTGTCTATGAAAAAACTGTTTTTTCTATGTATAATCAGGAGCTAAAAGATAGACTGAAAAAAGATATACCTAACTTAGAATCAGTCGTACTCTTTGGCATTGAGGTAAATATAACAATTAAAATCACTAATTCTGCTAATATTATATATGTGAACGTTTGTGAGGATGAATGGTTGTTTGTTACTCTTTTATGTAAAAACTACACAGCTGATTGTAATAAAACCTGGGTCTCCAGATAGCTGGAATTCCAGAATAATATATAGGCTATATTTTATCCTGATATTATCACGGGATCGGTAATCATGTGGGTGAACTAGTATGCTTTCAATTAACAATATTAATACTAAACTAGTTGACTACCAAAGTTTTCCATTATTTTCCATTTATTTTGGAACTGAACTAAGTTGAATCTGCCTGTAACCTCCCACTGCTGAGCGAAAGACTATTATTACATACGGTAGAAGCATCAGAGCTTAATCCACTACTATGCTTTCAAGTGTATATGATAACATCCGAGAATGTAAGCTGAGTGATTGAGAAATCTACAAGGACATACGTCTAGACTAGAAAAAAATATTGTACGCCACAAAAACCACTACACCAGAATAATTATAGTTTATACATATATACATACATATATGAATAAATTGTTTTTAATTTAATTTGTCTGAAATTAACTGTATCACTCTATGTTTCCTAAAAACATTCCGCGGTCCGTTAATGTTTGTCTTCTAACTTTAGTGCACAAGTTCTTTTTACTGTCTTAGCTAAGTTTATTAAAATCAATGATGTAAAACCATAATTTTCCAAAAAATAAAATTAAATAATCATTTCAAATATTTTCAATTAACCGCAGCTTAAGCGGCTTAACCCATTGTTCTACTGTCAAAATCGGACCCTGTCTCCGGACTTTAATCGACTATCAGCACATGTAATTGGCAAAATCATCGGCGAAAAGTTAATGGAGCCATAATCTTTAAAGAAGAAGATATGAATAAATAATTTTTATAACACAAATAGGTACTGTTCTAAAATTGAACCCCTTTATTCTCAGATGGTGATAAATATGTTTAAACAAAGAAATTTTTTCATCAAAATAATTAGGTTATGAAGATTAAGATTGTAAATGTAAAAAAAATTGTTCAGTATTTTAACAGTTTGAAAGAAAAATAATCGGGTTTCCTAATTCAAAATAAAGTTTTTCATGTGTAACTAATTATCAGAATTTGCATATCTTAAATACATAAACATAAATTGCCGACATTAGAACTATACTAAAATTTCACCAAATTGGATAATACTTGTAGGTAAGAAATTACAAAAAAAAAAAAATCGATTTTTGAACATATAAAGATAATCGAGGTTCTCTAGTCGGCCATATATGACATATTATATTTAGTTAAAATAAAAGCTATTTGATAATAAATAAATTTTAGTTTAAATGTCTTAAAATAAATAAAATATATTTATTATCTATTCCATAGGAATTACAATTTTCCAATATTATTATTATAGTAGCCGGGATAGACCTTGTTCTGTCAAAAGTTAAAAGATTTTTTATTTTTATTTTTAGTATTAAAACCTTCGATCATACAAAAAAATAGATTAGTCAAATTGGTCGAGCCATTCTCGACTTATGCGCAACATTATTAGCAGCATTCATTTTTAACCGACTTCCAAAAAAGGAGGAGGTTCTCAATTCAACTGTATTTTTTTTAATGTATGTGACTTCAGAACTTTTGACTGGGTGGACCGATTTCGACAAAAAACGACATTTTTTTTTTAATCGAAAGGTAGTGTGTGTCATTTGGTCCCATTTAAATTTATTTGAGATCTAACAACTACTTTTCGAGTTATATCTAATAATGCGTTTTAACTTGACGCTTTTTTCGTCGACCTAGGTTGTATTATACTTAACTTTTTATTGAATGTACCGATTTTGATAATTCTTGTTTTGTTAGAAAGGAGATATCCCTAGTTTAGTACCATGATAAGAAAACCAGGATTTGATGATGGGATCCCAGAGAAATCAAGGGAAACTGTCGAAAATCCGCATAACTTTTTACTGGGTGTACCGATTTTGATAATTTTTAATTTAATCAAAAGCTGATGTTTATCATGTGGTCAGATTTTAATTTTATCGAGATCTGATAACTACTTTTTGAGTAATCTTTGATAACGCGTAGTTAATTGACTTATTTTTTCGTCGATCTACGTTGTACTCGTCGATATAATTAAAGTCGGTTTTTTTTTCGTTTGCGAGCAAATACAATTATTATTTATATATGTATAAATTATTTATTCATCATTGTACTTAAAATACAAACAGATACATTAAAAATACGAAATAAAATATGGACAAAGGCTAACTACTTAAAATAATGATAAAAATAAAAGGTTGTATTATTCTAAGTCTAAAGAGATTATTGTAATCAATCCTATCCTTATTTATAATACGAAAATTTGTGAGGATAGATGGATTTTTGTTATTCTATCATGCACAAACTATTTAACAGATTTTTATAAAACTTGGTATGTCTATAAAAATAGATATACGACAGTCCTATTGGATTGGTGATATTAGACGGGTGAATCCATGAGGCTCAGCCACTGTATATTAATAGTAATTGTACAGCATAAAGAAATAGAGATAGAATAGATAGATAGATAGAATCCCCCCTTCCCCTAGGAGCTCCAGTTACCTTACTCATCACAGAAATACTTTTCTGTATACAACTAGGTCGGCAAACAAGCGTACCGCTCACCTGATAGTAAGCGATTACCCTTTTTTTGGTATCACAGGGGAACCCATTTACGGGTGATATCCAGGACGCCCGGGTAGGCAGTTCTAGAACGTATGTCGGCTACAGCACTTGGGGGTGCAATACCGACAAAACCCCTGCGGGAGCCTTCAGCCGCTTTAATTGGAGGGTTCCGGAGCTGCAGGCAACAGGATCCCTCCAGCGACCGGCTGGCCTCGGCGAAAAGGCCAGACTTCTCCTCCATGGATAAGCGATTACCCTAGCTTAAAGACGCCTTCTCACCTTACTCACCAACACATTACTTGAGAGCAGTATTATTTAGCTGTGATCTTCTGTAACGTAAAGGTACTTCCCCAGTTACACTGCTCTACATTTTTGAGCAAATAATTTTCTTGCAATGCTCTATGTCAAAATTGTTTTTCCACAGGCCCATGTGTGTATAGAGCAAACGGTCATCGACTTACGCAATGAAGATATAAGTGTTCATGTGTTAGCCGATGGTGTGTCCTCACGATCTCTTCTGGACAGATCCCTTGCATTACAGGTAATATCAACTATATACGTATTTATTAAAGGGATTCTAAACCAGGGTGTATGCTTAAAATTTTACATTTATTTTTCAATTAATACAAATCACACAGTAACTAAGCCCTAACTAATTCCTTTTTCGTTCTTAATTATGTTCTTCTTAAATAAAAAGATACATTTGCTTTTGAATGTCTGGCTTATAATAACATTTCCGTTTCTTTTTTTCAATCATAGACGTCATTTATATTTTTCTTGTTAGAGAAATATCCGTGTAATGTAGTTTAAAAAAAAATGGCTGCTTTCTTCTAGGTTTGTCAGAATACCTTATATTGATGGGCCTTTACCATTTAATGAAAAAAATGCAAGAAAAAGCTATTAGTAAAAAAATAATAAAAATGAAATTAATGAAACTCTTATGTGTTTAATGGCAACTTTACTAACAAAAGTTAACAAAAAATTAACCTGCTTTATTTAATATTTATTATTCTATTTAATATTATGCTGTGTGGCTACGGCATTAAAGAATATAGCCACCCCCTCTCTTCCCGTGGGTGTCGTAAGAGGTGACTAAGGGATAATACAGTTTCACTACCACAGTGGAACTTATAAAGCCGACCGATGGCGGGATAACCATCGAACTGCTGGCTTTGAAATACACAGGCCGAAGACGGGCAGCAGCGTCTTCGGTGCGACAAAGCCAGCCCTGCAGTCACCAACCCGCCTGCCCAGCGTGGTGACTATGGGCAACACACACGAGTTCACGCCAATTTTTGGTGCGAACTTGTGGAGGCCTATGTCCAGCAATGGACTGTGTCATCCAGACGAGGAGTGGGAGGCTGCGAATACATGACAGCGTTTCGCACGCGATAGTCGCGGTGACTAGACACACCAAGGCCTGTGTCTACTACACCGACTACAGAGATGACGCGATCTGTTGTTTCGTCGGGAGGGCGGCGGAGGCTACGGCAAAAGACATCCTCGAGCATAGTCTCAAGATGGCGATTCATAATAGAGACACCGCCGTCGTTGAGAGTATTCTCGAGATGTCAAAATAAAATTTGAATAGGTTGCTTTGCTTGGGAGGAGTAAGTTGGTAGTAATATAGACAATATTAAAAAAAAATATTTTTAAGAAAACGATTATTACGCATGTAAATAATGTAAGATTTAGCTAGATATAAGTATAGTATTATAAGGAAATAATAATAATACAAAAAAAAAATGTACCATACATTAGATTAAGAACCGGTCGGTGGACTCACGTCTCTTTTGGAGACATTAAAAACAGTCTGACTTGAACAGCGATGTTGCTGAGTAACGCCTACCTTGAAATAGAAAAAAAAAAATAAAAATAAAAATTGCATGTATTTAGAATAAAAAAGGACATGGGTTTATAAGCCCGTGGATGTATATGACTTGTAAAAAAAAAAAAAAGCAGTGGACTGTAAAGGGTTGAAGTGAGATTTAATATTTAGGACTACCTACAATTGTTAACTAATTCTACTTTTATGTTTTTCATTATTCCATCTTTATGCATGTACTATTTTTAATTTCAGCGAATGCAAAATATAGGTTGTTTTGTAAGCTCCGCTGAGAATGTTTTGTTCAAACTTTTGAAGGACAAGAATCACCCTGCTTTCAAAGATGTGTCTAAATTAATAAAGGAACCCACTTCTGATACTTTTGCCCTAGATGTCTCTGCCAAACTATGACATTTTTTGATATGAAGTAATTTTTTTCTAATTTTTTAATTATATTTTTAGATATTGTATTTTACTTTAATCGATCACGTACAAGTTCGAAACAGTATTTATGTGTTTTTTCTTTTTATGACCTTTTGGAAAGATATTTCTTTTTTTATATTTCCATAAGAATTTTGCGTAAATTTCGTAAAGAACGTGTACAAGTTCTATTAAAATGAAATGTATGGTATTTACCCATATAAACATATTTTTTTCAATAATTTGTCCCTGACGTTTAATTGGTTCATTTCATTAATTTTCATTTACTAACTTGATTATTACTCTGTAATCTACATATCACTTCAAAATGTCTTTACTTATATAGATTTAAATATTACTTTTAATAGTAATTTCACCAGTGAAACTTTGTGTTTCTGTTGGTGAGTAAGGTGACCAGAGTTCCTGGGGGGAGTTGAGGGTAGGGTTGGCAACGCGCTTGCGATGCCTCTGGTGTTGCAGGCGTCTATAAGCTACGGTAATCGCTTACCACCAGATGAGCCGTACGCTTGTTTGCCGCCCTAGTTGTATAAAAAAACTGAAACTATCACCGTTTTGGAAAAAGATTCTGCTGAGAATAGTCAGCAAGAAATTTAAAATAATTTATAACATATATTATTTTTTAATTTTCAGAGACTTCAGTCTATCGGGTGCTTTGTGGGAACTTCTGAAAATGTATTATTCAAGTTATTGAAGGATAAAAATAATCCTGTATTCAAACAAATATCAAAACTAAGTACTAAACCAACGCCAGATGAATTTGGTGTTACCAATTAAAAAAATATTTTTTTTTAAGATTCTGATTGGGGGTAGTTTCAAAAAATATACTCGTAATATCATCACTTTAACCTATCGCAGTCGCCAAAAATGGCGTGAACTCATGTGTTTTGCCCAACTCATACATACATACATACTCGTAATGTCCTATTGTTATACCTAAGCATAAATACTTATGTATGAAATTTAATATGAATTTTATTTTAAGTAACATATTTTTTTTATGTTGAGGTTTTCAGCTATGCAATAATCAAAAGCAAATATTATTGTTGTTATTTAAAGTCCTGTTTTACCAGTTGTTGATAACGCTAATTGATGGATGACGATACAAATAGACTTTGACAGTGGAAGGTAGAATAGGCCAGTAGTAGAACCTGTTTCTCCTCAATAAATTGCAACTTTAAAATTAATATATAATAGAAATATCTCAAAAATGTAGTAGCATTCGATGGTAAAAAAGAATAATGAATCAAAAATTTTAACTCTTGGATACTGTCGTTCGTCAACTAGTGTTATCCACAATTGGTAAAACAGGCCCATAATATAATAAAAATGTTAATTATTTGGGTTTTGTTTTATTTTTTAATAATCGTTAAGTTTTGTAACTCTATACTAATGTTTCCTATATATAATATTGTGTTTAACAAAAAAAAAATAAATAAATAAATAAATAAATAATAATAAGTCATTGAAAGTATTTCGTGTACCCAAGTTTTTCCTTTTCTTTCAAGATTTTTTAAACATTCTTACGAAAAAAAAAAAACCATATCTGCACTGCAAACTCATCCTAACAATCGTATGGATCATGCAATAAAATAAAACCTGAAGTTTTCGCTCTTGTAAGTCGTAGCTCTGTATCTGGATTCCAGATAGATCTATCTGGATCCAGATAGCCCAGATAATAAAATAGATAAAAATTGTACCTATGATAAATTTTGGAATCCCTGTTTCAAACACACAATAGTTTAACCATAACTTCCCCTACAATCATCGTTTTTTATTAGGAACTTTCAGCAGGGAGTACCCCCAACATTTTGAGAAAATTTTGTTCACAACATCCAAATCGGATGGCCGAAGAGTTTGTAAATATTTCAAAAGCGTTAATTGTAAACAATGCCTACATTTAATATTGTGGTGCCTAGAAACTTGCAATACCATAGAATGCGCTAGGGCCTGTTTTACCAGATGTGGATAACGCTGTTTGACGGATGATGCTACAAATAGACTGACAGGAGGAGGTACAATAGGCCAGTAGGACCTGTTTCTCCTCAATAAACTACAACTATAAGATTAATATATGAGAATTGAAATATCTCATAAATATCGTAGAATTCGATACACTTCAGAGACGCTGCTGCCCGTCTCGGGCCTGTGTATATCAAAGCCAGCAGTTGGATGATTATCCCGCCGTCGGTCGGCATTTTAAGATACAAGGTGGTAGTGGAACTGTGTTATATCTTAGTCGCCTCTTATAATACGCACGGGAACAGAGGAGGTGGCTATATTAAGTGGCTAATATACTGCTATAACCACACAGAATTCGATAGTAAAAAATATAATGAATTTTTTACTATTGGATACTGTCATCCGCCAAATAGCGTCCGTTATCAACAACTGTTGAAACAGGCCTTAAGATCCTAAGTTAAACCCTTAAATAAATAAAAAACCTTAAATAGTACCTACATTAATCTTTAGAAATACCATATGCCTAGTGCATGGAATACGCTTCAAGGCCACAAGCCGAATAAAACCAAGAAACTAGTAGCCAAAATTTTGATATAAAGCGTAGATCTCGCGTAGATCGTGATAAAAGAAACCAGGTGCTTTATGTTGACCATGTTTGGAAAAATTCTTAATAATCACCCTACAGGTCTACCAGGATCTGATGGAAAAAAGGGGAAAAAAAATTGACGCTAGCAATACTGGGGAAATTGGAATAAAACGTTTTCATACTTTTTTTTCCTTATTTATAATTTATTGATAAGGATAATTTTTGTTAAATTAATAATAATAATAAAACAATAATTCTTGCTTGCGATCGAAGAGGTTTCTTCGACATTTTCACCACTTTTTAAAGGAAATTTGAAGCCAAACGAAAAATAATTCCTCGAAATTTCAGTTGACAGATGACATTTTGCTTGTTGCTATATAAAAATCACTATTTAAAAAAAAATTTGCCATCACATCCTAGTAGACCTATACTAATTTCATTTTCAAATAGAAAAAGCACATCATATGAAATAATTTTTTATTTTGTTTAGAAACAACATATTAAATATAAATAACATTTATTTAAGAATAATTATGTTTACAGTGGTAGGTAGAGGTATAAAACAAGGAAATTTTAACAATGATATAGTAACATGAACCTATCCACACCTACAATCAGGTGTAGGTTTACTTTTAATCAATTTCGATATTTGTTCATAAGCGGGGTGTTTAGTACCCCCTAATAACTTGAGCAGAACATTTTCTGATGTGCCCAAAATACAGCCCATTGATTGAAGTCGCTGAAAATAAAAATTAAATAAATAAATAAACACGCCCTCAACGGCCCAACAACGGCAATTAGGATTAATACCTTTATTCTAAGAGATGTTTTTAACATAAACCAAATTGAAGTACAAATTTCAAAAGAAGATTTTCAAATAATAAAAAATAACTAACTACATACCTACTACTAGGATTACCTTAAATATTTATGCCTGAAAATGAAAGATATATTGGCACATAAAGTGCACCTAAAAACTTTTATTACAGCCTATACAGTCCACTGCTGGACATAGGCCTCCACAAGTTTACGCAAAATAACGTGAACTCGTGTGTTTTGCCCATAGTCACCACGCTGGGCAGGCGGGTTGGTGACCGCAGTATTGGCTTTGTCGCACCGAAGACGCTGCTGCCCGTCTTCGGCCTGTGTATTTCAAAGCCAGCAATTGGATGATTATCCCGCCATCGGTCGATTTCTTAAGTTCCAAGATGGTTGTGGAACCTTGTTATCCTTTAGTCGCCTCTTAGGACACCCACGGGAAGAGAGGGGGTGGCTAAATTCTTTAGTGCCGTAGCCACACAGCACAAAAAAGTTTATCAGTATAATATATACATTGTTGGTATTATGTACCCACCCGTAAAGCAAGAGATCTGTCCAAGATAGATCGTGACGACACACCATCAGCTAACACATGAACATTAATGTCCTCATTGAGTAAGTCGATGGCGGTTTGCTCTACACATGCATGGGCCTGTGAAAACAAAACACTTTTGAGGTAGGACTACATGAAATATCTTGTTCATGATCTGGAACTGCCCAACTGGGGAAGTAACTCAAAGTGACAGAAAATCATAGTCAAATAATATTAGTCTCAAGTAGTGTTGTGTCCATGTGGTTAGTAAGGTAACTGGGGCACAACTTACGGATAAATTACTGGAGATCGCTCAGTGTATACATATGACTTATTTCGTATTAAAAGTTAGTAAAATGGCCTTTCGTCAGTAGAGAATCCCTACAAAAGCCCACTAAGTCAGAACTTCTGTGGGATATCCAAAAGAAAAAAAAAATTGTAACCAGTATTTACCAAATGGGCTTTGAATATGTATTGAATCTAAGTGGAAAAACTCTATAGTTAGTAATAAAATTGTATTTAAATCAAGTACTACTGTAAATATAAATAATTAAAATTTCAATGTAACTAAGTACTTATTGTACCTATACGATAACAGGGTACTAAATGTAAATGTCAGCGAGGAAAAATCTCGAGGGAAGTTTATAAATGTACTTAAAACGTAATAAGTTACCTAAATAATGTAAATTAAAGATATTTTGAATTAAAACAGGAAAACTTACTGAACCCAAAAATGTCTGCTATTTCTTGGTCATACAAGCATCGGGTTGTAACCATTGAATAAATTTGAACGAAACGTAATGGATTTGAGCCTACAGGATATAAAACTGGATATTTTTTATTGCAAAACTTAGTACGATTCTATTAAAGGAGAGATAAGGGACATAAATGTTTAGTCTTTACCAAAATTCCAGGTTAATAATAATAATGTATTTACCGCAATACCAAAAATAACAACTGAGTTCAGTCCCGGCACATCCTTCTTCACTAACTTTTTGAGTGTCTCGTTGTACATGGAAAGATCTTCTTTGTTATAAACAAATGCCGCTTCACTAATATCAATATCCACAACTGTGGAACCATAGGTTATTGTTTCATATTCTGAAACATAAACTGGGATTTTGAAGAATTTTGCACCTTTTATCTGAAATTATTAAATAAATCATAAATTTCATATTATCCTGCTAATACAAAAAATGAGAAAGTTTATGATGAGGATGTTTTAAGCAAAAACTACTAAATTGGTTGTAATTAAACTTGTTACGAATCGTCTCGCCACAAGACTCGACGAATTCCAACCACCGGAGCAGGCTGGGTTTCGAAATGGCTACAGTACCGTAGACCACATCCATACTGTTCGGCAGATTATACAAAAGATTGAAGAGTATAATCAGCCGCTGTGTATGTAGACTACGCCTTTGACTGTGTCGAGAATCGGCCTGTCCTAGATTCTGTGCAGAAATGTCATATTAAATGACGATATACCGAATATCGAGATACTGAGGTGTATGTACGACGCGGCGACGATGACCGTCCATATCCAAGATCAGCGAAGAAGACGAATTTTCCTTCGACGCTTATGACCGACTGATAAAGGGACTGGTCCACAAGCTTCAAGTCGTTCATCGTGCAACAATACTGGCTATGTTTGGGTTTTCTCTCAAAGATAGGATTAGAAATGAGACTATCATTGAGAGAACGAAAGTAACCGTCACAGCCCACAGAATTAGCAAGTTGAAGTGACAGTGTACCTGTGTCGCAAGATTGATATTCGTCAGAGCAAACGTGCCCTGGAGTGAAGACCGCGTCTTGGCAAACGCAGTGAAGGACGTCCTCCGCCCGCTGGACCGACGATCTATGTAAGATTATCGATGTAGGCTGTATGAGGATTGCGGGAAACTCGGATGTCCTGGTCCGAATTTGAGGAGGGTTATGCCTAGCGGTGGATTGCTTTAGGATAAACTGACTGACTGACTGAAAACTTGTTACGTTGATAGCTGGTTATGGTGGTCCAAATGAACACGGATCGGAAAATGCGCGAGTGAAATCACGAAACTTAGACAGTAATTTATAGGATATTAAAAAAAAAACTAACTTCATTTACAATAGAAAAGTATATGTACCTACGTATAATACATATAATTGAGTATCACTCAAAAACTTCTCGTTAGAGCACGCTTAAATTTAAACATACATATACATATACATACATATCTATCTATAAAAAACTTGATAAATTTTAAATGAAAGACAAAACATCATAACGTAAAGAACTGATATAAAAAATTGCATACATAAAGACGATAATGTCTATATAATTATAATACATATGTATAATTATTAGACATAATTAAATATGAATATAGATGTACGATTATATACAAATATTTTTTTCTGGAAGACAATTAAATACGCTATATAGTATTATACATACCATTTTATTTGCTGTTCTAACAATTTCATCAAAGTATTTAATCTGAGGTCGAAATTTTTCTTGCATATCACATAGAAAGAAAGCAGTTTTGTTTGCTTCTAGGGCTCCGAGCCTAAATAAATTACGTGTCATTGCCATAGCAATTTCTTATTAATATTATTAAAATATATATCTACTTTTTAACTTTATGATTGACCTAAAAAAACGTCGATAGTAATAATATAACAACACTACATTACTAACCAGATAATGGGCTCGACACTAAATGATTAAAGTATTAATAGCAAACCATATAGATTAGATACACATCTATACAACTTTACCTACTTTAAATATGTATATGTACTAGTTTCCACCCGCGGCTCTGCCCGCGTAGATATTATTATTGCGACCAAAGTAGGCTATGTCCATCCTCATGTCTTAAAGTCCCTCCATGCCAAACTATCGTCCAGCGGTTTTAACTTGAAAAGTTAACAGGCAGACAGACAGAGAAGAATTTTTACAATTAGTATGGTTAGTATTCCTCGTATTTAAATATCGTTCACGCGGGAGAAACTGCGGGCGAAAGTTAACTTTTTGAATATCCAGTCTTCGGCAAAGTCCCATCCTATGATATATATCCTTGTAAACAATATATTAAAATCCAATATAAAATCGAAATGAAAATCCATTCTAAATCGATTATAAAATTAAATATAAAATCGATTATAAATCGAATATAATAGAATAGAATATAACAAAATAGAAAAGAACAGAAAGGAATGGAATACAACGGAATAGCGCAGTTATAAAATAAATAAATTTCTAAAATAAAAGTAGCTTAAACTACTCCTTATTACATCAGCTATCTACTAGTGAAAGTTCCATCAAAATCCAGTCACTTCAGAGATTATCCGGAACAAACAGACAGAGAGACAAAAATTGTAAAAAATGTTATTTTAGTATATATATCGTGTATACATTCATATGCATTTCGTAAAAGTGGTTACCTTAATAATACAAACAGACTCCAATTACATTTATTTGTATAGACTTATAAAGTACAAAACTGGCCTAGTGACGGAACGAGTCATAATACTGTAGTTTTTCACTCACGCTTCAGCCTGCAATATCCCACAGCTGGGCACAGGTCTCTTTCCCCATGTAAGAGAAGGATTAGAGCTTATTCCACCACGCTGCTCTAATGCGGGTTGGCGAATTTTAACCATATTTTTACAATGCTTATCACTTGCTACTTTCTTCACCGATTGCAATAACGCTTTATTGGTGCTGGTGAGGTGATTGTTAAATAATATCGAACTGTCGCTATTTCTGAAATCAATATCAATACTTCTAAGCTTTAACTGTCTGGGAACTGATTAATATTTATTCTTCTTCCATTGGCATAAAAGGCGTACAATAATCGGTTTGGTTTTCTTTTCTCACTTTTTTTAGGTTACTCTTGTAACAAAATCAATATCAGTACTCATATTTATTTGCAGATATGTCTTATTAACTAAAGTCTGTAATAGAGAAATAAGATTTTCATTTTTCTTTTCGAGAATCCCATATATTTCTACATTAGACTTACGGGCCCATGTATCTTGATTATTGTTTTCGGATTTGACTTTCTTAATGGAACTACTCAATTTACCGATTTTAATAAATTTCTGTTGATTTGTATATCTTTTTGCTGCTTTTTTTTGCTGTGTGGTTACGGCAGTAAAGTATATAGGCAGGCCCTCTCTTCCCGTGGGTGTCGTAAGAGGCGACTAAAGGATAACACAGTTCCACTACCACCTTGGAACTTAAAAAGCCGACCGATGGCGGGATAACCATCGAACTGCTGGCTTTGAAATACACAAGCCGAAGACAGGCAGCAGCGTCTTCGGCGCGATAAAGCCAGCCCTGCGGTCACCAACCCGCCTGCCCAGCGTGGTGACTATGGGTAACACACGAGCTCACGCAATTTTTCGCGCAAAATTGTGGAGGCTTATGTCCAGCAGTGAACAACGATAGACTGAAGTGATATCTATCGAATCGCATAAACATGCCTTTTTCAGCTGTCAACTAGGTGTAACCCCTTAAGTTAACAGTGCCTCATCGACATCCGCTTAACCCCATCCCTTAATCAGTTAAACCGTAATAAAATGCCGCGTTCATATTGATTAGTTAAAAGCTATCCAGATAGGAGTGAGGGAAAAGGACGAGGTATTAATTAAATAAAAAGGAACTGTGACAATAAGAAACAAAGAAGATTTTTGATAGGAAGTAAGTATTTTATTTAATAATGAAATATATAATGTTAACATTTTATTAATTTTTTAAATGTTTCATTTCAGTAGCGACCACTTTAGTTGCTCCTTGGCGGATTGTAGAACCTGAAAAAGATTTAATGTCAAGATTTTTTGACAATTGCGTTTTTAAATGTCATTTTGACATTTGCTGCACCGATGTAATTATTTAATTATAGATTATTTTTACAGCTTATACTCGTACATACTCCATTTCTTACACAAATCTAGGTTAGGAAATATTTATAGGTTTTTATTAAAATAAAATACCTTTTTTTTTTAATTTTACTAAAACAATGCTATGAACAAGACTAACTTATCAATTTAAAACAGGGATTATATCTTTTAATTACAATTGTTAACACATTTTTTGTCTACTTATTTATTATTACATATAGATAAATAAAAAAACCTGGTTAACGAAAGATAACTAAGGAACTAAGTTAATAACTAAAATAAAAAGATATGTACCTAAATTGTTTTTTTTTTACAATCAGCTGACGCTCACAGACGTCCTCGCCATAAAAAAAGTATTCCGATAGCCGACAAATCACTACATGGTCTGGACTTAAAATTTAACGTATTTTTTTTAAATAAAAAAAAAAAAATATCTATGATTTACAATTGCACCAAACAATTATGAATTTCTAAATTGGATCTACATTTGCTGACGTATTTTTTGAACCGACTTCAAAAAAGGACGAGGTTACTAAATTCAACCGTATATATATATATATATATATATATATATATATATATATATATATGTATTTTTATATATATATATATATATATATATATATATGTATTTATATATATATATATATATATATATATATGTATTTTTGGGAATAACTTCGTCGTTTAGGAACCGATTTTGATAATTATTTTTTTGTTGGAAAGGACATATCTCAAGTGTACCATGATAAAGAAACCATAATCTGATGATCGAATTCCAGAGAAATCGAGGGAAACCCTCGAAAATCGTAGTGACGACTAGTACGTTTGTTAATTTTTAAACGGTTTTTTTGTCTACTTACGTTGCATTACTTGTCGATGTCATTGAAGTCGGTTTTTTTAACTTGAGAACATATTGCGTTGAATAATATTTAAGATATTTTTTTTAAACTAAAAAAAAACTAGTATCTACAACTTTTGTATAATGTAAAATATGTCAAGATTTTTCAACCAATTTACATGAAATATAATGTATAACTGTTTGGTCTGATCCTTCTCCTATACGGAGAAAGAGAAAGAGGACAGCAGTGGAACGTTACAGGCAGATACGTTTGAGTATGTATCGTCGTAATGAAAATAAATGAAGTTTACAAAAATTAGAAAATTGCCATATTTCGTGCTCCTTCTCTTTCTCACGTATATTTCTATATATCGAGATTAATTATATTGGTATAAGAACAAATTAAAAAACCATAGCCTAGTTTGACATTTGTTAGTTAGGACACCTGACCGTTAAACAATTCATATTTTTATATTATATATTCTGATGAATAGTAGAAAATATATACCACCATGTACGTACCATATCATACTTTTCAACATAAATATATTTATTATTTATTCATTGATAGATTACATATTTTATTGAATAAATAGAAATTGAAGTGAAATAAATATGTACAAATCATAAAAAAATAATTTATGTACATATATGTCAATTTTTATACCCTTAGAAACGGTTTCACCAGTTGGATAAATTTTATCCTGTAAATAAGTAATATATTCGTAACTTTAGCTGTAGGAGGTAGAATAGGTCATTAGGACCTGTTGCTCTTCAATTAATAAACTAAAATTTTTGGATTCATATTTCCAGATTGGAAAAATTCATAAAGTGAAATTCGATGGCAAAAATTAATAATATATAACAAACTTTTATCTTTTAGATACCATTATTCGACAAATAGCGTTAACCACAATCGGTAAAAGAGGCCCTTAATAATTAACTTAAACTTAAAAAATAATAATAATTTTAGTTTGACACACAAAAGTTAAACCTGATAAGGTTTCACTTATTTTTTTAAAAGGTAATGGTTGATATCTAAAAATGATAATAATGGTTTATTATGACGATATAAGTTCGATTGCTAAATTGAAATAACAAACAAACATGCCAAACATTTCTTGTTTTTTAATTATTAATAGTAGCCAGTATTTAATATTTAATAAGCCAACTAACATAGTTTATTGACCTCTGTTACATTAATGTTGCCATATAGCATCATATTTGTCTAATGTTGCCATCTGCACTAGTAGTACTATAGTAGTTTGTTTGTCGCTAGTCTCAGACCTACCGGTTCGAATAAAAAAAAAAAAACTATGATTTTTTTGTTTTACTGATGAAGGCCACTATTTTAGTACGTTCTTTATCTTCAAATTAATGCGGGTGAAAGCGCAGGGCATAGCTAGTATTAAATAATTCAGTTTCAACGTTCGTGTGTCATTTCCTATAATGAACTTCGCGTGATAGTATTAGTGCAAGCTTGTTAAGGATAAGAAAAAAAAACAAAATTAATTTAGCTAACTATATATTCGATAAATAACAAAAAATAATAACATCTATAAACTATTTGTTACGTATAGTGTTGCCATTTTCTTGACTTTTTAATAATTGTTATTCATTATGTTGTATAGAACCTGAAATGTTGAACTTTTTTAAATAAAACTTTATTAAGAGAAAAATATCGACAGGTAACAAAAAACGTAACATACAAAGATTGTCAGTCCACAAAACAAGGAAGCTTGATTATTTGAAGTTAGTGATGTGAATATTAAGTGTAAAAAAAAACATTGCAAAAGAACCAATAAAAGTTGTTTATAATACTTTTATTTATAGAAAGTAGGTAACTTAATCATTAAATTAATAACCTTTTTTGGTAATTTTTTAATTTCAAATTTGAAAGTATGACTTATGTATCGTAAATCTTTATATTACTATTTATGTCTTAACAAAATTTATCTATTTAGTAATAAGGCACTGAAAAACTATAATAACTTTTATTATAACAATAAATGTGAATAGGATAAAATAAAGATAAAAAAGTTGACTCAGGGTTGCCACAAAAGAAAACAAATTTTTTTAACATAAATTACCAAGGGTAAAAATGAAATGGAACTAATTATGGGTCACAAGATTACTTTATATTATGTTATAACATATATATGTTATTATGATTTATTTATGGTTAAATATATAATTGATATTTTAATCCTTACGATTAGTAGTTTAGAACTCCATCAGAAGATTTTTCTGTAAATAAACTTTAGTTATGACCGTTGCAAGTAAATAATTAGCTATATTGCAATTTATAAATTGTTGGAATAAAATTTAGAATTACCAAAAACTCAAACCAATTCATATTACTATTAATATAGATCAAATTGGTTTTTTTTTTTTCGAAAGAAATACAGTATCGTATTATATAATACTTTATATATAAAATCCCTTAAAAATAATTAATGATTTGACAACCCTATATCAACTTTTTAACTTCAATTTTAAGTTTTCTTTTTATTATTGATATCAATGTTATTAAATACTTGTATATTGACTAATGTATGAAAATATTTTAACAAGCATGTTAATATTGTGTATATGAGTTAGTAACGTAGTGTTTCATGAACCTTATATACAAAGTAGGTCTATTTACCTAATTGCGGTGACGAAAAGGAAGGTTATGTTGTGCTGAGACCCCAGTATGTTAATAATATAAAGCTTTGTACCTTCAGTGATTTTATAAAAATATGTAGGTATTTAACCTTTTCGAGATGATCTACTATGAAAATATTAAAGTTAATTTAGGACTATGTGGTAATTAAACCTTAGTAACAGGAGTAATGTCTTTTTAGTCAGAAACAGTAAATTATTTCCTGTAATAGCTTGAAACTTGATTAAAATCATTTATTCTGGTAAACTCGTACATACGATATAATAGGATATGGTTAAAATGTTTTTATATGTCTTTGTGACAAATAAACATGTATCAATAAATTTAAAATAAATTTAACAACAGTTTTGTATGTAATAAGTTTTATGTAATATTTTGTATTCCACTATATCTATATAATTATGTAAGAATATGACATCTATATATGTAAGAATATGGCAAAAGCGTTTTTACTGATAAGTTCATTGTAATACAAAGGTTTTGAGCTTTATCGAATAACACAAAACAAAATGTGATAATAATTAAGCTGTTTCACAAACACTTGACAAAGAATACAATTAATTCACAAATACAACGAAATATCTAATTTAATAATATTTAATGATTATCTATTTGGAAAGATTTTTATAAAAACAATTATCTTTAATAAAAAGAACTTCAGTGCTGTTTATTTATTATGCGAGTTTATTAAATTTATTTAAAATAAAATAATTTAAAAATTAAGCTGCAAACTAGTAGCTTTATATTGATGAATACTTTGCGAGAGTCGTAGGTTAAATTTGGGAAAATTTTATAGTATCATTTATCACATCAGCCTATCACAGTCCATTACTGGACATAAGCTTCGTTCGACACACGTTCGAACCGAAATTGGTGTGAACTCATGTGTTTTGCCCATAGTCACCACGCTGGACAGGCATAGTGTCATTATTATAAAGCAAAAAAAAATTTTTTTGTTATACCGACTAAGCATATAGTCTGATAATAATAGGTTGCTGATTTTACGTTTTAGGCTAATTATTTTTTGAAGTTATATTTCTTTGGCGCGTTAAATTTTTACGACGCGAGCGCATACCGTCACAAAAAACCGACACTGAAGTTAGCTCGTCAACGAAGAAGTTAGCAACATGAAGTTAGCTAGCCGATGAAGCATAACTTCTTACTTGCGTACCTACATAGTACATACATGCTTTTTTTTAATTTAGTTTATACTACATGGAGAACGACGCCTTTACCCAGCAGTAGGATATTGAAGTCTGAATCTATTATCATTATTTGATATAATAACGTTCAAATTTATTTTCACAAATGAAAAACATTTAAAAAAAAACATTACAATGTGAATCATTATTATATATAATAACGCTCAAATTTATTTTTACAAATGAAAAAAGTCTTAAAAAAAATTGTTACAATGTGAATTACTATTAAGTAAATATTATAAATAATATTATTGATAACACACCATTTTATCTTTTTTAGATTATAGATAATGACATTATATATCTGGTGGTGGTTGCCTTATGGTGGTTTTAATTTTTATTTTATTTAAAGTTTTTACTTAATTTTAAGTGTTAAGAATTATTTTTGACATGTTTACCTTATGAATATTTGAGTTTAAAATTTTTTAATTTGTAATATGGAAGATTTTAATCTTATGACGCCAGAGATGGCGCTTTTTTCTTCCCACGAAGGTTGATCATAAAATCTAAAGTATCTTACTTTAGATATTAATTTTGCATCACTACATAGTATAAAACAAAGTCGCTTCTCGCTGTATGTATACTTAGATCTTTAAAACTACGCAACGGATTTTGATGCGGTTTTCTTTAGTAAATAGAATGATTCCAGAGGAAGGTTTATATGTATAATACATGCATAATATAGCATAGCAACACTGATAGTTTTAGAGGTTTATAATGTGATGTCGTAAATAAACACATAGTTTTGAGCTTACATTGCAAATATTTATTTTATATTTAGTATCAAATTGCACCCGTGCGAAGCCGGGGCGGGTCTCTAGTAATAAATAAACAGCATTTTCTATATATTTTTTTATAATATCTCTCTAGCTCTTGAGAAGTTTATAACAACTTTGAATTCAATAAAAAAAAACAAAGTCTAACTTTAAAAAAAAACGGATACAAATATTTTATTTAAGTATATTTTTTCTGACTGTACAATTATTTTGTACAGTCTTTATTAACTTTACATTTATTTGTCTTAAAACTACCAAAATAGTTTATTAAAATTGTCCATTACCTGGACAACGGTCTGTTCTCCCAACGGTACGTCCTCAGTACGCAGGGCTGCTCGTCCGACTATCGATGTGGGGTCAGCGTCTAATATTACACTGCAAGATACGAAATTTGCTTATTAATATATTTCATTCAAATACACTTATATTAAGAAACATTATTCTATATCTTTTTCTGAAGGAAAATCTTTAGGCCCGCTTGACTTGGGGAGTAAGCTGGTGAATGCGTGACGAGAGCGTTACGAACAGTGTGATCGGGCAAGGCGAACTGAAGTTTAGAGGAAGACATAAGTTAGATGGAGCTAAAAAAAAATTACATCAGTCGTGTATTTAAAAGCAAAAGTTATTCTCTATGCAACTAGGTCGGCAAATAAGCATATGGTTCATCTGATAGTAATTGGGTACCGTAGCCTATAGACACCTGCCACACCAGCAGCATCACAAGTGCGTTTCCGACCCTGTACAGGAGCTCTTTACCTTATTATATTATATAAAATAAGATTCATAAAATTTATATTTATATTACCACTTTAAACGCACTTTCATTACGAACAGATGAAAGACTCCTTGAACTAGAAACAGCTTTAGAAAATATCAAATGGGACATCCTTGGTCTGAGCGAAGTGAGACGACTGGGTAATCAAATCGAAGAATATGATGACTACGTCTTATATTATATAGGTGAAACAAAGGGGACAATACGGGGTAGGATTTATGGTAAAAAAACATCTGAAGAAACAAATAATTGAATTCATAGGTATATCCGAAAGAATTGCTGTATAAAATTAAATGGATATAAAGATGAATGGTCCATTGTGCAAATTTACGCCCCTAGTGAATCAGCAGAAGAAAAAACGAAAGACGAATTCTACGATCTATTAGCAACAACATTAGAGACAACCTATAAGAATATCATCGTGATGGGTGATTTTAATGGGAAAATAGGCAAAAGGAAACAAGGTGAAGAATCGATCATAGGAAAATACGGCATAGGCAAAAGAAATAAAAATGGTGAGAGAGTCATGAACATGGCCCTCCAAAACAATGTAACCATATTGAACAGCCTCTTTAAGAAAAAATCATCCAGAAAATGGACATGGATGTCACCTGGTGGAAGATATCAAAACGAGAATGAGCAACCAACCTAGATCATTCCGAAATGTATGTAATAAACAACTTTTACTATAACACAAACCATCGCATGGTTAGAGCAACATTATTCCAAAAACAACAAAAGAAACAGAGAAAGTGCTTTAACTTATTTGCAGCAGCCACAAAAATACACGAAACGACACGTAAAAAAGAAACTGCGAATCAAAAAAATGAGACGCAAGAAATCTACAACTCAGAGATAAGTGATATGTATAGACCAGGGACAGAGGCAAAACCAAAGAGGAACACACTAACACCTAAGACACTCGACCTCATCAATGAAAGAAAGCAACTACTTAAGAACAGGAAAGATAGAGCAGTGCTACAAAAAATAACAGATCTCAGCAAAGAAATTAGTCGCAATATAAAACAGGATAGGTCGTGCAGAAGATTCAAATATATGATACACCACATTAACAAAACAGGAGGTATAAACAAGGCATTGAAAGAATTAAGTGAAGAAACACTTTGGATTCCAAAAATAAAAGATAATAAAAACAAACATGAAACTAGGAGACAGTCTATTCTAGAACTTGCAACAGAATATTATCAAAAACTGTATTCATCTAAAAATACCCCGGAAATGAACGTAGACATCGAAGGTGACCCTGAAGAAATACCCCAAATTCTAGAAAGAGAAGTTCAGTACGCAATAATGTCACAGAAAAACGAGAAGGCCCCAGGAACTGACAACATAACCAACGAGATGATGAAAGCGAATCTGACAAAAACAATAACTAGACTGACCAACTTATTCAACCTTATCCTAGACACTGAAAATATAACAATGCAATGGACAACAAGCTCTATAATTCTTATTCACAAGAAAGGAGATAGAGCAGAAATAAATAACTATCGTCCGATAAGCTTAATGTCGAATATATATAAAGTGTTTTCAAAAATAATACTTAAACGCATTACCAAAACCTTGGACGAATCACAACCACGAGAACAGGCTGGCTTTAGATCGAGTTATTCCACAATTATTACATGGATCATATACATGTAATAAAACAGCTCATAGAAAAATGTCAAGAGTATAATGGACCACTGTATATGGCATTTGTGGATTATAACAAGGCATTTGACTCCGTAGAACACCATTGCATATGGGAAGCTCTAAAAACTCAAGGATTTGATAATAAATATATAAGGCTTATAAAAAATGTATACTCAAACAGTATAGGAAGAATAAAGCTAGAAACAGAAGGGAAGATGTTCCCTATACGCAGAGGCGTGAGACAGGGAGACCCACTCTCACCAAAGCTTTTCTCGTCTGTATTAGAGGAGGTCTTTAGGAAGCTAGAATGGGACCTTTTGGAATTAACATCAGTGGAACGTACTTGAACCACCTAAGATTCGCTGACGACATAGTACTCATATGTGATAACCCAGAAAATCTGCAGACCATGCTCCGAGATCTGGCCCAAGAGAGTAAAAAGGTGGGACTAACAATGAATAAAACAAAGACCAAAATAATATCAAATAGATCCCGAATAAACATCAAAATAGAGGAGGAAGAAATAGAATATGTAAATTCCTATATTTACTTGAGCCAAATTATTGAATTTAACGACCAAATGGACTCTGAGATAGAAAGACGGATTGCCAACTCATGGAAGAGATTCTGGACCTTGAAAGAAGTGTTGAAAGGCAAACAGTATAACATGGCCATAAAAAGAAAAATATACAACATCTGTATACTACCAATACTCACTTACGGGTGCCAAACATGGGCAACAACACAAAAACAAAGCCAAAAACTCGTTACTTGTCAGAGGGCTATGGAACGAAGCATAATGGGTTACACTAAACGAGATCGCAAAAGGGTGGAAAGGGGGATCGCAAGGGAGGATATAAGAAAAATAACAAAGGTGGAAGATGTTATATTAAAAACAAAAACCCTGAAATGGAGGTGGGTAGGCCACATGCTCAGAGACACTGGAGATAAATGGACGAGGGATGTGTCCCTGTGGACCCCTCGATTTCACACCAGAAGAAAGAGAGGAAGACAAAGGAAGCAATGGTCAGACGAGATCAGAAGGGTTGCAGGCCCATTATGGCAGAGGGCTGCATTGTTCCGAGAGAAGTGGAAGGAGTTGGAGGAGGCCTTTGTGTCCCAAAGACACGCAGATATACGTTAGCATGTACCCTTTTTGTAATATTGTCGATCAACATGAATTGTAAGAAACATTGTTAACTATATCCGCAATACTAGATCGTTCAATAAGTCCCGAGACTAACCTGGAAATGGCGCATATATTAAAAACTCTTTTGATTTTTAAAAAGTACTGGCTATCAATACAAGAATATGTGTCAAATTTTTAAAAATGGAACAATAAAATTCATCATTATCATTACAGCCTATACAGTCCACTGCTGGACATAGGCCTCCACAAGTTTACGTCAAAAATAACGTGAACTCATGTGTTTTGCCCATAGTCACCACGCTGGGCAGGCGGGTTGGTGACCGCAGTACTGGCTTTGTCGCACCAAAGACGCTGCTGCCCGTCTTCGGCCTGTGTATTTCAAAGCCAGCAGTTGGATGGTTATCCCGCCATCGGACAACAATAAAATTATTGATTTTGAAACATTTAAGTGACGCTACGGTTGTAATTTCGATACAATGGAAAAAAACGAGTTTCGCGTGTTGATAAAACATTGTTTTTTAATGGGAAAAAATACCGTTGAAGCACAGCAATGGCTTATAAAATGTTATGCAGGATCAGCTCCCTCTAAAGCAACCATTTGTCGGTGGTATGCCGACTTCAAACGCGGTCGCATGGACACCAATGATGGGGAACGCTCAGGTCGTCCAAATGAAGCAGTGACTCAACAAAATATTAACCAAGTCCTCAAAATCGTATTGGAAGATCGGAAGGTAAAAGTGCGAGAGATAGCCGAGATAGTGAAGATTTCAGCTGGTAGTGTTTTCACTATTTTACATAAAAATTTGGCCATGAAAAAGCTTTTTTCTAAGTGGGTGCCGCGTTTGCTTACAACTAATCAAAAGGAACAACGTATCAATGATTCAGAGCGATGTTTGGCGCAGATGAATCATAATAAAAAGGATTTTTTACGTCGGTATGTAACAATGGATGAAACCTGGATATACCATTTCACTCCGGAATCCAATCGGCAGGCAGCGGAGTGGAGAGCGGCTGGTGAAAGCCGCCCGAAGCGTCCAAAGACTCAGAAATCGGCCGGTAAGGTTATGGCGTCTATATTTTGGGATGCGCATGGAATACTTTTCATCGACTACCTTGAAAAGGGGCAAAATATAAATAGTGACTATTACATGTGCTTATTGGAGCGATTGAAGTACGAAATTGCGGATAAACGGCCAGACATGAACAAAAAGAAAGTGGTGTTTCACCAGGACAACGCGCCTTGTCACAAGTCCGTGAGAACGATGGCCAAAATTAACGAATTGGGCTTCGAATTGCTTCCTCATCCCCCTTATTCGCCAGACTTGGCCCCCAGCGATTACTGGCTGTTTGCAGACCTCAAAAAAATGCTTCAGGGTAAGAAATTTGACTCAAATAGTGAAGTTATCGCAGCAACGGAGGCTTATTTTGAAGCCAAAGACAAATCGTTCTACACACATGGGATAGAAAAGTTAGAAAAGCGTTGGAGGGACTGTATCGCTCTTGGAGGAGACTATGTTGATGAATAAAAATTAATTTTATAAAAAGACCTTTTTTTAGTACTTAGTCTCGGGACTTATTGAACCACGTGTTAAAGGTTTAATAATAATAATAATAAAGATTCATAAAATAAGCAAGAGACGCAAACTCAGCATCTGGTCGCCCTCCTTGAGATCCACTGGGCCGTAAAAGTTAACTTAGAGACATTAAAGCCTCCAAATCGGTTACATGTCTTTCATTTTATTTTATTTAAATGTAGTTAGTTTATAGTAAATTAGAATAAATTGTGTTCAAAACGCTCCGAAACCAAAAGTATATTCAAAATATTTACACATACTATAAATATAACACTTACCCTCCGTCGCAGATTTCATCGAAGGCCAGCATCACAGCATCCAAGTTATCTAACAGTACCCTCTTCTCTACATTCCTTCTCAGTAGAATACTAACTGATTCATAGAGCGCATTCAGGACCGACTGAAGAATCAGCTGTAAATTAATACAAGACTTTATTAAATATCTGTCTGTTTTCTCAACATAAAAAAAGTGTGCATGTCCTATTAAATTAATCAAATTATAATTAATAAAAACAATAATACTTTTAAATCTTAACATAAATTGACACTTTCTACTGATATTAGTATAGTAACTTTAGCTGTTTAAGTAAAAGCACTGTTAGGTGTCAACAACAACTCAACATGTCACTGATCGGCGTTGTTTCACACGATTACACTTCCCATATGACTAGATCATTGGCACTGTTTGAAGTGAACAGAGCCTAGGTGTAATACATATATTTATTTATGTGTATTTTTTTTTGACTACTCCGAACCCAAATCCCACAGACCTATTAGTCTCACATCGTTCTTGTTGAAGACTCTTGAAAGGTTGTGCGAACGGGATCTGAGAGAAAACGCCCTACAGTACGCTTACACCCAAACCAACACGCGTACAGCCAAGGTAAATCAACAGAGTCAGCTCCACATGCAGTGGTCAGTAAAATAGAAGAGGCCATTGAAAACAAGGCTGTGTCTTGGCACCTTCATCGACATAGAAGGAGCGTTTGACAAGACCAACTTCAACAGCATCTCGTCGGCCCTAGTTAAGCACGGGCTACACCCGGTAATGGTTGACTGGATAGGTAACATGCTCAGAAAAAGTCATCAACCTGACATCATTTGAGGCACAACATGCACTGGTAGCTAGAGGATGTCCACAAGGAGGCGTGCTTTCCCCACTATTGTGGAACATAGTGGTAAACGACCTCATAACCAGACTGAACCGGCACAACTACATACTTCACGATCGGGTACGCTGATGATATCGCTATTTTAATCAGTGGCAGAGTCAGCAGTACCATGTGCAATGTCACACAGCAGGCGCTACGAATTGTGGAGAGATGGTGCATAGACAACGACACACACTTACACTTCAGCCTATCGCAGTCCACTGCTGGACATAGGCCTCCCTAAGTTCGCGCCAGTCATCCCGGTCTTAGACAACCAACTTACCGTCAATCCTGAAAAGATGGAACAGGTGATGTTCACTTACAAACGGCAACTGGGGAACTACAACCCCCCTAGACTGTTCGGTACGGAGCTACAGTTCAGCTCGGAGGTAAAGTATCTAGGAATCATTCTAGATAGCAAACTGAACTGGAGCAAACATTTCAACAGCAAAATTGACAAGGCTACAACAGCCTTCTGGCAGTGCCGCAGAATGATAGGTAAGAGATGGGGTCTATCCCCAAAAATCACTCTGTGGCTGTACCAGTCCGTTATCAGGCCAATCATCAGCTACGGTGCAGTGGTTTGGTGGCCGAGAACCAGACTAATCACCGGTGAAGCAAAGTTACAACGACTTCAAAGGCTAGCTTGCATGGCGACTACGGGCTGCATGAGGACCACTCCGACTGCGGCCCTGGAAGCCCTACTGAACCTGCCGCCGCTGCATCTGTTTATCCAACAGGAGGTGGGAGAGGCTGCGGACAGACTCAGGAAGACTCAGGAAGCTAAACCTGTGGAGGAACGTAAAAGTAGCACACACAGGAATACTTGGCGAACTAGCGAACAGGGAACCGCTCATTGAAGCGGTTACCGACAGGATACCCAAACAGTACGTATTCGACAAAAAATACAGAATACAAGTACACGAAGACCTAGGTGAAGGCCTCAACCCTAGAGTTAAGAATCTTCAAAGACGGGTCGAAAACATCAACAGGTACAGGTTCTGAGGTTTACTCAGAAGGCCTGAATATCCACATCTCATCGCCGTTGGGAACCCACAACACCGTCTTCCAGGTGGAATGCATGGGAATCATAATGGCAGCAACAGCGATCAAATCTAGAGAGGTACAGAGTTTTCCAATCCGTATACTTTCCGATAGCAGATCGGTCCTGCAAGCCCTACAGAGCGACATTATGACATCACGGCTAATATACGAGTGCCATCGAGCTCTGACGAAGGTAAGTGAAACAAACACCATTACCCTTCAATGGATAAAGGGACACAGTGGATCGCGAGATAACGACGCGGCCGATCGACTGGCGAGGAATGGATCGGAGATGAGGGTCCACGGACCCGAAACCATTCTGCCTCTGCATTTCGGATGGCTGCGTAGCCAGCTGCGACACAACACCAAGGTAATGCACCAAGAATATTGGACAAACCTAACTACCTGCAGGCAGACCAAGGAAGCTTTTCCGACGATCAACCCAGGATTGTCCCGCAAACTTCGCGGTTACGAAAGAGCCCAGCTCCGACTACTGGTCGGGGCTCTTACCGGACAAGTCTTGCTTAACAAGCACTTACACAATCTAGGTGTTACAGACAGCTCCCTATGCAGAGCGTGCATGGAGGCAGAAGAAACGGCCTCACATATCCTGCTGGAATGCGGTGGTGTGGCGAACTACAGGGCACTACACCTTGGTACACCGAGGTTGCTCCAGGAAGTCGTCGGCAACGTGAAGGGTCTGCTAGGCTTCCTCAAGGAGCTAGGCTGGCACGAATAGTGCCCCCCAGCCAATCACGCAAAAAAGGCGCACCAAGACGTCGAGTTGCGGAAAAGAGCCCGTGAACAACAACAACAACAACATGTGTATTATTTATATGTATGTTTATAGGAAAAACACAGGCCGAAGACGGGCAGCAGCGTCTTCGGTGCGACAAAGCCAGTACTGCGGTCACCAACCCGCCCCCAGCGTGGTGACTATGGGCAAAACACATGAGTTCACGTTATTTTTGGCGTAAACTTGTGGAGGACTATGTCCAGCAGTGGACTGTATAGGCTGTAATGATGATGATGATAATGATTATAGAAAAAAAATGTAGCCATACCAGTCGGCTGTTACCTATAACACATTTATATTTATTGATTTATTTATTTATTTACAGAAGAAAAAAAAAGATAAGTAAATAATAAGTAGATAAAGTAATAATACTAAAGTACATACGATATTATATACTAACATAAAAATATGATATAAAGCTATACAAATATAGATTATACATGTGAATATAATTGGAAAGAAAAAAAAATAACATTAAGTGGTTAAAAAATAGTAATAATCATAATAAAAATAATAAATGCGGTCATGTCAATCTCTCTCTTTAAGTTCGTCTAAAAAGAATTTTTTTAATATGTTTTTGTAGTTATTTTTTTGAATTTTTTTTTTTAAATTTGATGGCAGATTATTAAGATATTAAGAAAGGAATAATATATTTAAGCGTACGTTTTCCATAAAAATTAATATGCCTAGGTATTTTTAATGTGTGATTTGTAATATTTCTTGTTAGTTTATAGTGACTCATTTTTATTTGAATGTTTGAATTAAAATATTGTTCTATTAATAATGTATATTTTATTTTAGTATGTATTGGTATTACTTTGCAGTAGTTAAATAATTTCAATGAGTTGTTTTTGTATTTATTTCTTATGTATACGGGCACGATTGTTTTTAAGATTCGTAATTGGAGATGATAGATTCTATCGAGATGTGATTTAAATGTAAGACCGTAGGTGCTTAGTCCATAAGACATAATAGATTTACCTAAAGATTTATAAAACATTAATAGTATTGAGAATGGAATTTTGGGTTTAATTATGGTTAATTTGGCTAAAAGGGCACGTAATTTGTCACAAACATTGTTTATATGTTTGGTTGTTTATTTGTTCCTTCCAATTGAGGTTAGTATCTATAGTAATACCAAGGTAACGCTGAGTTTTAACAAAGTCAATGTGGTGACAGTTGCAGGTACCAATATATGAATTACGAAAACATTGATGGCTATGTGCAGTGATTTGTAAGTCCCTAGAGAATCTATTTTGCGTTGAGCTTATATAGATGGCATGCATTAAGTTGCTTACCATAGAAAAAGACGACCGTATGTGTATGTTGTAGATATATATTTATTTATGTCTGCCATAGTCTGGGTATTATAGTGGGGCAGCAGCTCTTTGGTGCGACAAAGACAGCCCTGCGGTCACAAACCCATCTGCCCAACGTGGTGACTAAAGGCAAAACACATGATTGAGTTCACGCCATTTTTGGCGCGAACTTGTGGAGTCTATGTCCAGCAGTGGACTGCGATAGGCTGAAGTGAAGTAATAGTCTGGGTGTTTGTATGTATTCAGACCTGACTCAAGACTAACATCCTATTGCAGGCCATTACGAGTGAAACATTCATTTATTTTTTATAATTAACATTATTTTTATATAATTGTAATAAACCCTTTTTCGTAATATTAGTAATGGTAGTCTATAAAACAATTTAAAAGTACTAATTTAATGTTATACCTCATTTTCATGCGAACTTCCCATGACGTAGAAGAAAAGATCCACATTGTTCTTGTAGACACAGGTCAGACCGTCTAACATAATGATTTCAGCGTTTGCTCTGAAAGATGGTTAAAATTTATATTTAACTAGCTGACCCCGAAAACGTTTCTTTGCCATATATGTTATTAGCCCGCTTAATCCCCCCCCCCTCTTATAACTTAGGGGTATGAAAAATAGATGTTGGCCGATTCTCAGACCTACCCGATATACCCACAAAATTTTATTAAAATCGGTCGAGCCATTTCGGAGGAGTTCAATGTTTAAAACCATGACACGAGAATTTTATATATTAGATATATCATCACAGAATATACATCATACATCCTTTACACCCTTTTCATTCCAATTGACACTGGCAAAAAATATATTAGCTTGAGCAAAATCGAAAGTTACAAGAATAATTGAAGAACTATAAAAATTAAATAAGAACTAGTTTTTACCTGTGTGTCTTATTAAAAAGGTTCTTTTCGAATGCCTTCTGTTCCTTGGCAGTTGGTAGAATGTTTTTGTCATAGTATTTTGCAAGTATTCTATTACCGTCATTGTCTAAGATACACATTCCTTTGACAATATAAAGCGTTGGCTCCTGAAATTTTACAAAAATACATTTAGTAATATATATTTAATGCTATATAAACTATCTGAGGTTTATTAAGTAGGGCACAGCAGGAAATATCCTGCTCAAAATCTGGAGCAGACCAACTAAGGAAATAACTTTTTTTTTAAAATTTATAGACTAGCGCTTGACTGCGATCTCATCTGATGGCAAGTGAAGATACAGCCTAAGGTGGTGCGCGCTTGCCTAGAAGATGCATATTCACTCTTGATTTCAAGATACCCAAGTTATAGTTTGTTGGAAAAACGGAAGTCGGAAGGGCATTCCAAATTTTTGCAGTGCATATTAGGAACGAGGAAGCAAACCGTTTAGTGCGAGATCGTAGGATTTCAACCACGTAGCGGTGCAGATTCATGCGATGCCTTGCGGTTCGGTGGTAGAAAGGTGATCAATGAGAGACCTCAACCATACTGTATATCACAGCTACATAATACTGCTTTCAAGTAGCGTGTGTAGTTTCAAGGAGTGTGAGTGTGTGTCTCCTGCGGTGAGTAAGGTAGCCAGAGCCCAGACAAGGAGTGTTGCAGGCGTCTCTAGGCTATGATATCCACTGACCATTAGGTGGAGCATACACTTTATTAAATTGTATTATTTTTATATACTCAAATCTTTGTTTTAATTTTATATATCATTAATGTCTTTTTTTTATTGTATTGTTAAAGACTTGTATTATATATTTTTAATGATTTTTGTCGCAGTAGGTTGTTTTACCATATAACGAATCATTGTCCTGTAAACTATAATGTAATAAAGGTAATACTTACAAATAAAGCTCCTTCCATAGTACCTGTATGAACCATTTTGTTATATTTCTGCAATGATTTTAGAATAAAAAGCAAATTTTTCTCAGCGCCGAGTTGACGTGTTTATATGTTTGACGTTAGTGACGGACGTGCTAACCAGGCTTGCCAGAAAGTTTTGATTCAAGTCGCCCCATCTATGATCGAAAGTCGCAAAATATTCTTAGCAGTCGCCCAATGAAAGTTTGAATATACACTAGGATCTGTCTGTCAGTTTTTTATGACAGTTTATCATAACAGACTCGAAATTAAAAATTATCTATTTAAGACATTATTAACTTACATGATGTCCCAAGATACAAGAGATAAAATAAAAGATACAGATAAAATATATTGACTCAATTTCAAAATTAAAGGAAGCTTAGTGGGACATTAAAAAAAAACAAAATTTTTTGTAACGGTTTTTGTACTTTTAAATTGTTGCCAACTCTGAGGATTAAAAAGAGCCTAATTTGCGACTTGTCGCCCAAACTTAAAAAAAGGAGCGTATCCATGAAAAAAATCGCCCGATTCGCGACAAATTGCCCCATCTGGCAACACTGGTGCTAACTGCCAACTGCAAAGCATAGACAAATAAAGAGTGTAGAACCAAAGCGATTGGTTTATTTTTATGTAGGTACCGTAAGTGCTCCCGCACACTTACAATTAAGTTGGCCGACTACCGAACAACTAAATTGTACGTGCGCGGTACGTGTGCGGACGTTTACAACTTAGTTGATCAACTTTATTTTGTTGGTTGGTTAGCCGCAGACTATTCGATTTAATCAGTGACAGTGTTGCTAGCGCGGTGCGTGTGTGTGAAAATGCGGAAAAAAAAACGCTCTAATTGCTCTAATAATAAAAAGAAGATGAAAACAAAAAAGAAAATTTTGGGTGCACATATATTAAGTAATAGATTAGAATATGGGAAGCATCGTACATTGCATTCTAAACTCAGATGTTATCCAGACAATTTTTTTTTATACTACAGAATGAGTATTTCGTCTTTTGATGAACTCGTATATCTAATTGGGCCAGCAATAATCAAACAGGACACACCTTTCCGACTCGTTATAGCCGTTGAAGAAATATTTTTTTTTAAATATAATTAATATACATCCACGGGCTTTTAAAACCCATGTCCTTTTTTATTTCTAAAACATGCTATTTTTTTTAATTAAGGTTCATCTATAAGTTCTTCTACTATACAAATGCTTTCGTAAAAAAAGCATTTGTATCTCTTCAAGGCTAATTCAGATATGATATCACGAACAACAAGATAACCACAAAAGTTATATGTACCATTTCAGAAACTAAGTCTTTATAAAAAAAAATGTATACTGTATGGCTATAAAAAATTATAACACACTGCCCGATACCTTAAAAGACCTTCCAACTGCAATGTTTAAGAAAAAATTATTTGATCTGCTGTTGGAGAAAATGTATTACGATGTGAATGAATGACTTTTTAGTGCACGGAATTTAGGATATTAATTTAATGACCTTAAAGTCCTTAAGTCTAGGTACTATACTAAATATGTTTAGTAGTTAGTATTAGTAATTATATTCTTATAATTTAATTTAGTGTGCATTTGTAAGTTCCAAAATATCACCTCCAATTGAATATAACCACGTACTTATTAAATCGTAATTTATCTTTTTCAGGGTTCGGAAATCCATGAAGAACTGCATGTATGCCTGAAACTAATTATGCAATTATTGATGTATATTTCTGTCAGTTTCCTTTAGTAATAGTCAATTCAAATAAAAATATTGGAATTATAAAAAACTTGTTTGACTGAAAGAGAAAAATGGAACACCCCTAACACCCCCAACACCTCCAACACCCCCAACACCTCCAACACCCCCAACACCTCCAACACCCACAACACTCCCAACACCCCCAACACCTCCAGCACCCCCAACACCTCCAACACCCCCAACACCCCCAACACATCCAACACCTCTAACACACCCAACACACCCAACACCCCCAACACACCAAACACCTCCAGCACCTCCAACACCCCCAACACCTCCAACACTCCCAACACTTCCAACACCCCCAACACATCCAACATCCCCAACATCCAACACCTCCAACACACCCAACACCTCCAATACCTCCAACACCCCCAACACCTCCAACACTCCCAACAACTCTAACACCTCCAACACTCCTAACACCCCCAACACATCCAACACCTCCAACACCCGCTACACCTGCAACACCTGCACCACCTGCAAAACCTGCTACACCTGCAACACCCGCAACATCTGCTACACCCGCAACACCCGCACCACCTGCAACACCCGCAACACCTGCACCACCGGCAACACCTACAACACCTGCAACACCTGCAACACCTTGCAACACCTGCAACACCCCCAAACACCTGCAAAACCCGCAACACCCCCAACACCTGCAAAACCGGCAACACCTGCAACACCCGCAACACCTGCAACACCTGCACTGTGTCCTGTTCACACGCACTGGAGTCCTATCTCAATTTTGAAGACCCAACCACACACAAAATTACTTTCTGATCACAAATATGAATTAGTCGGAGGAATATTAGCTCAACTCAACAACAAACGCATAACATAACACAGAAAGATCACGAAAATAAACAAAATATCGGCAAAAAACCGGCGCAAGCGTCAGAAGTTAGCAGACATTTGTAATTTGTATCAAAGAGAATTGTGTTGTGTGAATTTAAGACAATACAATTTGTGTTTAGCGCCATCTAGGTATATGAATTATAAACATGCTTTAAAACTGCCATCTCTTATTTATAGTTGTCACTTAACCGACTTACCGACAATATTAAAAAACACATCTAAATCTATTTTGTAGAGGGACTACATATACTTCGTGATTTTGTATCATTGTACCTATTGCTGTCCCCAGTTTTTTGTACTAAGATTAATCGCCCTGCATCTTGCCGTGCGACTGACCAAATAAGTTGGAGATAGTCAGCGAGCTTGTATAAGGTAACCGTGCTAATGAACAGTTGGAAAACTTTTTAATTGTACGTCGATCGGAAGTGCATTTCGATTCTGATACGATCGGTATCCAGTTAATTAGTTGGACAACTTAGTTGGAGAAGATGTGCGAGCTTCCATATGTCACTATACCTATTAGTATACTCTGCGATTTAGTCGTAACGGCGTTCGGACAACTTAATTGTATGTGTGCGGGAGCACTAAGTTACTTATATTTAAGAGATATTTCCGTAAGATTTTTTATTTTTGAATAAACAGATGTATTTCAATCATTTTTCATTGTTTATTTATAAAAAGTAATGATATTTTGTTAAAATACTTTTTACTAAATAAGATAAATTACAGAATAATTGTGTTTGCTCGCAAACGAAAAAAAAAAAACCGACTTCAATTACATCGACGAGTAATACAACGTAGATCGACGAAAAAATAGTCAAGTAACTACGCGTTATCAAAGATTACTCAAAAAGTAGTTATTAGATCTCAATAAAATTTATATGTGACCACATGACAAACACCAGCTTTCGATTAAATTAAAAATTATTAAAATCGGTACACCCAGTAAAAAGTTATTGCGGATTTTAAAGAAGTTCCCTCGATTTCTCTGGGATCCCATCATCAAATCCTGGTTTCCTTATCATGGTACTAAACTAGGGATATCTTCTTTCCAACAAAAAAAAGAATTATCAAAATCGGTACACCCAGTAAAAAGTTATTGCGAATTTTCAAGAGTTTCCCTCGATTTCTCTGGGATTCCATCATCAGATCCTGGTTTCCTTATCATGGTACTAAACTTGGGATATCTCCTTTCCAACAAAAAAGAATTATCAAAATTGGTACATCCAGTAGAAAGTTATGCGGTATAATACAACGTAGGTCGACGAAAAAAGCAGCAAGTAAAAACGCATTATTAGATATAACTCGAAAAGTAGTTGTTAGATCTCAAAAAATGGGACCAATTGACACACACCACCTTTCGATTAAAAAAAAATTGTCGAAATCGGTCCACACGGTCAAAATTTCTGATGTAACATACATAAAAAAAAATACAGTCGAATTGAGAACCTCCTCCTTTTTTGGAAGTCGGTTAAAAAAGGATTAAAAAAAGTTACTTCGTAAGATTTTTTTGGCTATATGTACAATATATGTAGGTAGATTTTTTTATCGGAGGTTAAATTTTTGTTCTTTCTGACTTTACCTCAATTCCGGTGCTGCGGTAAGTGTACTCATGCTCCGTACTGCGACTATCACGCGTTATTTTCCAACAAATTTACGTAAAAACGATATTTACTGCAAGATCAAAATACGATACGAACTGACCTTTAACGACTGACAAATCGACACTTTTAAACAAAATAAGGCGTCAGACATAATATTCTAATAAAATTAGTAACATTGCGTGCTAGAATATAGGTTTAGAAATTCGAAAAATACCGAAAACCGAATCGAAGCACCCCACTGTCCACGTGGTCTTGGTCTGCCCTACCCCTAGAGTGTTTTTCTAAGCCGCGGAGGCGCGGAGGGAGGGCAGCCCTCGCCCACCGTGCGAAAGCGCGCGAACGAATGCGTAGAGGAGCGCCTTCGGCGACTAGCCTCCGCTGCGGAACGGAGCATGAGTCAGCGTGCTTTCGCACGCAAGGGCGGAAGGGCTGCACTTCCCGCAGCGCCGGAGCCAAGCGTTACTCTAACCTTAAAGGTGGTAGGTTAATTTAACCTCAAAACTTCAACTACGATATCTCTGTAACAGCGGGATTTAACAAAAATTTAACCTCCGATAAAAAAATTTACCTATATTGTACATAATAACCATTTCTTTTAAAAGATTTCCTAAAACTATTATTTTTATTGTGTTTTCAATTTGAATTTCAATCTAAAGTTATTGTTTATCAGTTAGGGACCATTCATTACTTACGTAAGGTATACGAGGGGACGGGGTTTGGAAAAATCTCTATTTACCCTTACTTTTAGGGTCAAACTGATTTTTAGGTAATATTTTACTAGTCGATATTTTATATTAAAAATCGCACATCAAGTGGTAGAGATCATATTTCATTTACACCTAGAAGGTAAAAAATGGCTCCCAATATGTATGGCATATTTTATTGTTAAATAGTATCGCACCATATACAAAAAAAGTCAAAAACATTCAGTTTAGATTTCAACTTTTTAGTAAATATTTTCTTACAAAAAAGGTTTTTTAACATTATTTGATAATAGTAAATTCGACGACGATATGATTCGAATGACGATAACTGATTAATATTATACATTAGACAAAGAACTGTATTGAGATTTTTTTTGTTTCGTGTAACTGATCCTTTGGTAACGACATTTTATTATTTTGATAATTGTGCTTATTATTTTTTATTTTTTTTTATGTCACTAGGTCGACAAATAAGCATACGGCTCACCTGATGGTAAGCGATTACCGTAGCTTATAGACACCTGCAACACCAGAAGCATCGCAAGCGCGTTGCCGACCCAATCCCCATCCCCCAAGGAGCTCTGGTCACCTTATTCACCAACAGGAACACAATACTGCTTGAAAACACACTTTGATCTAAGGCTGAGGCCTACCTCAGTCGGCCTGCTTCATATTTTGAGCAGGAAATTTCTTGCTGAGCCTTAGTAATTCGGCTGTCAGTTAATAGTGCTGTTGAGATATTGAGCTCAGATGTGTATAAGCTATGATGAGTTGAGTTGTGTTGAGGTCAGTTGTGCTTCTAAAAAAAAATATTCTTCTAGTTCTATTAAAAAAAAGTCATCCCGCAAATTCGGTGTATCCCTATTTATATTATTGTCCCTCTACTGCGCCAGATATTAGCCATACAACTATATTATTTTACCTTCCGTTTTATTTAAACTCGCTTTGTATTTATGGTAGTGAAGAATATAGCCACCCCTCTCTTCCCGTGGGTGTCGTAAGAGGCGAATAAGGGATAAAATAGTTTCACTACCACATTGAAACTTAAAAAGCCGACCGATGGCGGGAAAACCCATCCAAATGCTGGCTTTGAAATACACAGACCGAAAAAAAATGTATACTAAAGTTACTTAATTAGTCGTTACTTAACTTATTAACTACTTATTTAATGAGCAGTAGCTTATTTCTCTCTTCCCACATAGAGTAAGAGCCCAATAGCTCCCAGCAGTGGGATCGATGATGTTACAGACTGAATCGCGATTGTGATTCATGGACATATTTCTGCTTAAGTATTTTCACTCATAATTTAGTTAAAGGTATGCCTACATGTATCTTTATACGGCCCTAAAAGGAAGGACGCCATAATAATATCACGCTGTATAACCAAAACAACTTAATAATACCCGAAAAAAAAAGTTGAAAAGGAAACAATAATTATGTTCTAAAATAAAAAGTAGAACAAACATATGCGTACTATTTTCTGTAAAGCCGAATTGGTAATGGTTCCACAAATAGAAAGCAATTTAACAACTTAGTTGGTATTCTACATTATTGATTTTACTGAAACTTGCAAAGATAATTCAATGAAAAAAATAAAAAAAATAAACGATATATATATTATATATCGTAAACCCGTTGCTGATCTTATCCCCAATTCCCTCAGGAGCTCTATTCACCTTACTCACCAACAGGAACACAACACTGCTTGAAAACAGCATTATTTAGCTGTAATCTTTTGAAAGGTTGAGGTACTACCCCAGTCGTGCTGATCCATATTTTGGGCAGAAAATTTCCTGCTGTGCCCTACCTCAGTTAAATATATACCTCGATATGAATTATAATGAAATAATTCCTGTAACATAATGTACCTAGCAATTTTACACTGGCGTATTTTAGAATGTTTGCAGAAATTACGGTTTTCAAATGGACGTTACTCGTCGAGTTATTTCATTACGAAACGTAAGAATTCGCTTAGTTTTCGACAACTTTTTCGCAAACGTTCGGGGTAAGTCTTTTTTACGATTTTCAACTTTTATAGGTTTTCCATACAAGTTTTTAAGCTTTGATGGACATTATGAACAATTTTATGAAATATTTATAGTGACTGATAACTCAAGACAAATATTCATATTGTTAATACTGAGTTTTTGGTTGCATATGTTTCGGGTACATTTGCACTAAGTATTGTATAGTATATGAGTATTTCGTGGCGTTTTTTGTTCTATTTTATATTGTTCTAAAAATTTCGAATGTTTTTAAATTGAAGAATTCAAATCAAAAAAAGATAGAGTGTAGTTTGATGCTTCAAAAATATCTTAAATTTCAATTTAATTTTCAAGATTCGTTGAAATATATCTCAAACTATATAAACCGAAATACCTATATAAACCGACTGCTTTTTTATAGGTCTTTAACGGTATACCTTCCTACAAAATTTCATCTAGTTCCGGTAAACTATTCTGGTATGACCGAATTGATCTATTCAAATTTTTACATATCAATCTTTACATACGAGGATAATATAAGAAAATATTGTTCGTAAATAGTAGTTACATAAATGCAATTTTTTTAAGTCCGCCATTTAATGCTGCAACATGATTTTCAAACCAGCCTTAGTAGTCTCTGTTACATAATAGTTTCGTATATTTTTAGTTTTTAATTTACAAAATTTATTTTATTCATAATAGTTAAACCAGAAAAGGGGTTTTAATTGTTTATGCATGAAATAATTTCCACGAGTATATAATTAATTAAATCGTTGATATTTTTTTCTGTATTCATGAACTACAGTTTTTATTTCTTGTATTTTAGTCTGTATTATTTTTATTTAGTAGACAACGGACAATCGCTGGATTCAGAAGGCGCATGATCGGACGGAGTGGCGAACAATAGGAGAGGCCTTTATGCAGCAGTGGACTGTTAAAGGCTGATGGATGGATGGATGGATTTTGATGTCTGTGTAATTGCCCAAATAAATATCTTTCTTTCTGTCATAAAAGAGGCATAAATCAAAAAGTTAACTAATATGAAAAGTATACAAACCAACGCGAGTTTAACAAGGTATAACAGCAAGAGAAATCTAGTCTTCCAAGCAATAAATATCAAATTTTAATTATTTCGCGCCATAATTTGACACGTTAAAGGAAGATGGCTGCCGGGAATAGACAACTGGTTCCTTTTGATGTCAGCGAATCAAATTACAAAAGATGTTGCAACTAAGACTGAACGTGTTTTAATGTGACTATTTTTGTTTACATGTTGGTTAATTTATTTATTGCGACATTTTGAATGATATTTTGTTTAGTTATTAGTGCAAGTAACTGCCGTAAGATTATAGATTTAAGTATGTAACTGCATGATAGTCAAGGAATTGCGCAATTCCTTTTTTTAATTCACTGATTGTGAGTTACCTCGGGATAAGATAGATGGATATCGTGATGATAAAAGTTCAATTGTGTTAGGTAGGTTTTGTTTTTGTCTTACAACTTTACTGTTGTACAAGTATTTATTTCTGGTCTAGCTCTTTTTTGTTTTAGGAGGTTAACTCCTTTTCGCGCCACTTATGATATCTAAAGTCGTTGGTCCTGTTTATTGTTGCAGGCGTCTATAAGCTACGGTAATCGCTTACCATCCGTAAGCATGCTTGGCGACCTAGTTGCATATAAAACAAAAATTGTATGGTGAGTGCGAAAAAAAAAAAAAAACGAAAACAAACCGACTTCAATTACGTTCATTAGTTATACAATGTAAGTAGACGAAGAAGCAGTCATCTACTTGACTGCTTCTTCATCGCGCTATCAAAAATTACTCAAAAAGTAATTATCATACCTCGGTCAAATTTAAATGGTTTCACATGACAAGCACCACCTTTCGATTAAAATAAAAATGACCGAAGTTGGTATACCCAGTAACTCTTCAGATGATCAGTCATACTTAAATGTATACATGTATACCATAATGGAGCAACGTCGCGGATATAGTTTCCTTCTCATGTATAGTAAGGTCAAAAGATAGGTTTATTTCAGTTAACAGAGTATATTCTAAGTTTAAAATGGAAAACTTGCTTAAGGTTTTATATCAAAAAACTAGCTGACCCCGCAAACGTTGTTTTGCCATATATTTTATTAACTCCTAATACTATTAAGGATGAAAAATAGATGTTGTTCGATTCTCAGCCCTACCCAATATGCACACAAAATTTCATGAGAATCGGTCAAGCCGTTTCGGAGGAGTTTAACTACAAACACCGCGACACGAGAATTTTATATATTAGATATAGTGGTACCTAAGTAACACGAGAGTACCTACATGCAAATTTAAATTTTACTGTATTATTTTAAGGTCTATTTCAACGGTGTTTGATAAAAAAAAATCCTGCACATAAATTACTAATAGGCTTTAACTCCAGGGAATAAAACAGATCATTAGAGCCTGTGGCACCTTAATAAATAGACTTCAACTTTTAATTAAAAGTAGCATGGTGTCGACTCCTGTCAAAGATTTTCATTGTAATATGGAACTTTGAATAGTTAAGGGCTACTGTAAAGAACTCACTATAGACGGTGCCGCGGTCATTTAGAAACAAATAAAATCATCATATCAAAAACTTCGATCCAGCGGGTACATCGTTCCATAGCTTAATTAGCTAGAGCACTGACACGGTCAGTCGGAGATGCAGGTTCGACCTGCTGGAAAGGTCGATTTTTGATATGATATTAAAAATTCTTGGAATTCCCTATTGTGTGGGTAAATAAAATGGTAGGAAAGTCAAAACTGTACATTAAATATTTTTTTAAAAGAATACTTGGGGTGTGATCTACAATCGATACCGAAGCCAAAATTATAGTTTTTATAATTTTTGTCTCTTTGTCTGTTTGTCTGTATGTATGTCCGGGATAAACTCAAAAAGTACGCATGGTTTTACTTCAAATTTGGTACGAATATTATTAAGAAATCGGGTCAACATATAGGCTATATAATATCACGCTATCACCTACTAGTAAAGGGGAATGAACCTTTATTTCTTCAACGCATTCTGTAACAACGTATAATTTAACGACGCATATTGGACTGTTGTTGTTATTATGTTAATAACCATGCTATAAGCTAGCTTCACACTATAAATAAAGACATTCTGTAGTATATTTAGTATCAGCATTGCACCCGTGCGATGCCGGGGCGGGTCACTAGTACAAAAATAAAATCGTATAAATTCACAATGTCATAAGAAATATCTGGTAAATAAAATGTAATTCGAAGATAAAACCAAGACATAATATCATAAACTATTATCTGTTGAATACCATCATACCTCAGATAGCTCGGCAGTCTGTGAAACAGGCCCCTATTACATATAGTAAGATGAGTATGCAATTGAAGTCACCTACCAGTTAATAAATCATTAAACACTAAATATGCTTCCTTATTACATTTAATTGATCCTTCCTTCAAAACACGTATACTATTTCACCATCTAATTGCTACTGAAATTTCTTTAACATACCTCAGAATAGAATCCTGAACCATAACGATCGCAGAGAACGATTAAGCAAAAAACATATTCGACACAACCTACCCTAAATTGATCTCTGATATAACACATATTCGTGTATGGCAAAGTTCATGTTATAATTGACGTTTATTTTGGGTAGATTCATAAATTTCGTTGGACTAGGCTCATTTAAATCATTTTAACGCCAAAACTGACTTTGAAATGATTTCTCGTTTCGTTTTATAGCCGACGACGCGGGTGCGATACGATGTTTTAATAATAAAATAAAGATGTTGCCGTCTGTCCTTTGATTAGTAAGTCTTTTGATACATGTTAAGTATAAGTGGTATAGTTAGAACATAATTAGCCCTTCAATTTTATACCATTTACTTAATGTATTTCAAAATCGCTTAATTCATTAAATATCCTTTTTAACCATATAATGTGGGATGAAGAAGAGATAGTAATTATTCTGTGCGGTCGGGAAACCTATCTCAATTAAATTTTAAAGACTTTGAATGTAATATAAAATTCATTATTACTTTTTAAATAACAACAATACCAACATAAAATATAATTATACTTATAAATCATACTCGCAACTACAAGCTTTTTTTATCTTAATGACTTTTTACGTCTTCTAAGTCACAGATAATTTATTTGGCCAAAATAAAATAGAGTGGAAAAAATAAGAAGGAGACTGATCGGTGGGGTCGAGAAAAAAGTTAAAAATAAATATACAGGAAACAGTGTTTAAAAACTTATTCAGTATTGCTAAATAAATAAATTGAACAACAATAGGATATAGTGTTAAAAATCGTACAATATAAAAGAAGCTTTGTCATATACGCCACTGACAGATGTCACGCCACAGATACCATAACATCTAAAAGTAGAACTAATATCGGGAAGAGGGTTTAATATAGATATTATTTCAACAAAACTCTTTGATATTTAATATACTATTACGTAACAAAACTGTTATTTGAAATTATAATTATCAAACACAAATAATTAGTAGCATATTTAGTTTGAATTAAAAAAAAAATATTATGTAATAAAGTAAGAGTGAAAACTAAAAAAAGGCTTAACAAAAAAGGTTTCATATATTCTACAAAAAAAAAAACAAAAACAAAATTTGACACAGGAAAATAGAATTTCATTTAATTACGAAACTTTTTCGTAATGATATACCATGGGGTTTATTTAGCGTTATGTTGGTGTGAGCATTTAAGTTTAAAATGAATGGATAAAATTTTTGAAATTATTCAACTCACATGCGTGAAAAACTTTTGATTTAAAAATCAAAATAATGTTTTACATTTCAAGTTACTGTGCATTATTATTTGAAATAATAAATTTATATATAAAGTACCAATATATGATAACTAGCTGTGCCCGCGGCTTCGCCCGCGTTGAAATCAGTGTGTCACAAAGTTTTCCCGGCAAACTTCCAGTGAAACTCTCATCAAAATCGTCTTAGCCGTTCCGTAAACCTTCCTCTTGAACCGCATGAAAATCCGTTCGGTAGATTTTGAGGAAATCGATCACATACACTTTTCGGGGCATTGTTTTATAATAAACTAACTGTTGCCCGCGACTACATCCGCGTGGTTATGAAGATATGCATTACTATTAAGATGTTTAACGCATTTTTTTTTATTTCAGTCACTTGAAATGCTTATTACACTGAGTAATTTTTTAAAAGGCAAAATTTAGTATAATTTAATAGTTGTTTTTATAAAACCTCTCTATACACCACATTCTTAGTTTTATTTTCAGGCTGCAGTATAAATAACCTATCGACGAACTTATAGCTGCTGTATATGTTTCACACAAACTATCAACCCCAATTAAACCCCCTTTGCGGTGGAATATCGCAAAAATCCATTCTTAGCGGACGTCTACTAACTATAATCTACCTCTCTGCCAAATTTTATCTTTATCCATCCTGGATGGATGGACCCTCCAGCAGTTTTTGAGTTCTCGTGAAGAGTGAGTCAGTGACCTTTCTCTTTTATATATATAGATTACGATGCATTATTTGGACACCTCCTTACCATCTATAGAGCATAAATTTTAAATTTCAAGTCCTTTACTTCAAAAACATAGGACTTTCATACAAACTTGCAACCCCTGTTTTACCCCCTTAGGAGTCGAGTTTCGTAAAATCCGTTCTTAGCGGATGTCTACATCTTAAGGAGCCTACCTGCCAAATTTCAAGTTTGTAGGTGTTATAGTTTCGGAGATTTCGTGATGAGTGAGTGACCTTTCGCTTTTATATATATTATAGATTATATATTACGTGATTTTATGTTGATATATAGTATTGAGTAGTATGAAGGTTGTCTGGAAGAGATCGTTCTTTCAGCGATAAGACCGCCTTTGTACATCTTTTATATTACGTTTTTTTGTTGTTTCTTTTAATGGTGTACAATAAAGAGTATTATTATATTATTATTAGTATCTAAGTTTTTTTTAATTATTATTTAAAATATATAATAATAAATATAGATTAAAATAATGTTACATATAGTTCACAGCATATTCTTCTTGAGGTTAAACGTGTACATATTTTTAACAATGTCGATTTGAGATAATTCTTAACTACAAACAACTAATCTCGCACAAGGGAAACCGAATGAAAAACTTATACCAGATATAAAAATATCTCTTTAGTTTCGAGCTACGCTTTGAAAACCAGTTTCTATTCGTACCGCGTATTAATTTATATTATTTCTTAAAGCATAGATACTATTGTACGATGTCATGGTTCGGAGTTACTCATCGCTTGTTTTTTGGAAGCTGACTACTAAGAATAAAAATTAAATAAATAATATGTTCCGTATCTTTTGTAATTGTCTAATCCAGGAGTCTTCAAGCTTTGAAGCCCATGACGGAGACCACTGGTCTAATCCTTTATAATTTATTTTATACTTACGACTTTGATATAATTGGGTTTGCTAGCAAACGAAAAAACCCGATTTCAATTACATCGATAAGTGTTACATCGAAAAAAATTAACAACGCATTAATTGTCACTACAATTTTCGAGAGTTCCCTTTGATTTCTTTGGGATTCTATCATCAGATCCTGGTTTCCTTATCTTGGTACCACCCTTGGGATATCTCCTTTCTAACAAAAAAAGAATGATTAAAATCGATTGATAAACGACGAAGTTATCCCTGAACATACATTGATATATATATACGGTCGAATTGAATAACCTCCTCCTTTTTTGGAGTAGGTTAAAAATAAGTAGTTCTTATTTATTGATTGTTTATCAAAAAAAAAATGAATGTTGTTTAGACCATAGATACTGAAGTAAAACTTCTGCACAATAGGCCTGCACTGTGTCTTAGATATACGAAACGTAACAGGCTATGAGAAAAAGAGAGACAGAAAATGTGTACGCGCATCTTTCTTTCTTGCTCCGTTCACACTTTTCGTAACGCTCTCGTCACGCATTCACCAGCTTACTTGCCAATTGTGCGTAAACAAGGTTTTACTTCTAAAATACCGACTTTAATTACATCGACTTATAAGTCAACGTAGGTAGACGAAAAAATAGTCAAGTAAATACCGATTATAAGAGATAATTTCAAAAGTACTTAGGGTAAGAGGAGGAGGTAGCAGGTTCTCAATTCAACTATTTTTTTTTAAAGTATGTTGCCACTTTACTATTTACTACGTGTATTGATTTTGATGATCTTTTTTTAATCGAAAGCTGGTGTTTGTCATGTCGTCCCATTTAAGTATGATCTGATCTGGCGAGTAATTTCTGAGTTATCTCTAATAATGGATATTTCATTAATTTATCAAAAGATAATAATATTTATTCAAATTCGCATTAGAATCCGGCTTGAATAAAGAAAATTTTGATTGCGATTAACAAAAAAAAAAAAAAATTGAATTTGGAACCCATCAAATTCCATAGGTTTTTTATATATGTTTTATATGTCACTAGGTCGGCAAACAAGCTTACGGCTCACCTGATGGTAAGCGATTACCGTAGCCTATAGACACCTGCAACACCAGAAGCATCGCAAGCGCGTTGCCGACCCAATCCCCAATCCCCCCAGGAGCTCTGGTCACCTTACTCACCAACAGGAACACAATACTGCTTGAAAACAGTATTATTTTGCTGTGATCTTCTGTAAGGTCGAGGTACTACCCCAGTCGGGCTGCTCCGTATTTTGAGCAGGAAATTCCTGCTGTGCCCTACCTCAGTTAAATATAAGTGTAAAAAAAGACTTAAAAACTACGTTAATAACTAATTTAACTAAAAAGATCACAATAAATTTTTGTGTCTTTTTCGAGCTGAAAACGAATCCCGTGCTACATAATCATAACACAAATTTATTGCTTTATAGAAAATATACTATAGATACTTACAAGTTTTAATTATTATCACTAAACTTTCACAGAAATATCTGTTCTACATATCTATCTAAAAGCCGTTATTATCTAAAACTTAACAAGTTTAACTTGATTATCAAGTTATAATTATTATTATTTACTCGAACAGATTTTAATTAATGCCCGTGGAACCCGAAACGGCGGATAGATTGACTGGCGTCGCAAATCGATTCCTTCACAATGACCTGTTAATTGTTACAGCGCTTTTATTTGTTGCATCATTATACGTAGTTTAAGCGGAGTTTGATTTTTAACATTGTTGATTGTGAGTACATTTGATTGGAAAAGTGTTTTACTTTAATTGAGATAGGGCAGAGCAGGAATTTTTTGCTCAAAATATGGAGCAGCCCGACTGAGTTAGTACCTCGACCTCCCCTCGACCGTCTTAAGACCACAGCTAAATAATACTGTTTTCAACCAGTATTGTGTTCCTGTTGGTGAGTAAGGTGACCAGAGGTCCTGGGGGTAGGGATTAGGGATTGGGTCGGCAATGCCCTTGCGATTCTTCTGGTGTTGCAGGCGTCTTTAAGCTAAGGTAATTGCTTGCCAACAGATGAGCCGTACGCTTGTTTTCCGACCAAGTTATATATATATATATATATATATATATATATATACTATATATATACTAGCTGACCCCGCAAACGTTGTTTTGCCATATATGTTATTAACACCCTTAATCCGCCCCCCCCTTATAACTTAGTGGTATGAAAAATAGATGTTGGCCGATTCTCAAACCTACCCGATATGCCCACAAAATTTTATTAAAATCGGTCGAGCCGTTTCAGAGGAGTTCAATGTTTAACACCATGACACGAGCATTTTATATATTAGAGATATAAATCTCAAAAATCGTGTAAGAAATCGTAACAGACTTCAAGCGCCGTAAGCAATAGGCCACGTTCTAATTTATCGCTATTTTTTTTTAAAAAGTTAGCCGATGTTCTCTTCAACAGCCTTCAGATATTCGTTGGGTAATAATAACAATAATGTACCTATTGTTTATAGTATTTACACAAGAAAAAATAATTAAAATATATTACAAAAACAAGACAAAGCACAAAAGGTGGTCTTGTTGCATAAAACAATACCGGGCCACCTTTTGATGGAAACTGAAAAATAAGCATTTATTAGTTAGCAAAGCAAAAGAGTATAAATAAACATAAACCATTAATTGATAAAAACATTAAATATAGCTTAATAGAGTATTAATTCCTTCAATTCTTGTGGTATTTTTGTCTTTTAGGGCCTATAGAGCTACAAACTTGTGTTTTCATTAGACATATTTTTAATAATGTTGGCACATACATTACAATGCCATAACATACGTTTATAAAAGATTTACTGTGTATTATTTGCCGCCAACGTTCAAAAAACAATTAAAAAATTACTAATATGGTCTCATCTTGGTAAAATTACACATTAAAATATTTTGGACGGTATATCACTTGTCCTCACATCAGTACGTCCGTGTTTCTATCGCGGCGGTCATGGCAAATAAGCCCATGTGGGCGAGGTCGCGCCGGATTACCTTTGAAAATGGTTAATTAATAACTATAAAAAATCATCAAAGGTATGGTAGATACATTTGAAAATCATGTAGGCTCTTATGGTTTTTGTACTTTTCCGAAAGCGTGCAAAAATGTAAGGAAGTTTGGGTTCTAAGCAACATGTATTGATTTTAACAGGGAGCTAATTTTGCATTTTTTATATCGATCAATGACATTATTTTATGATGCTAGTTTTTTTTTGTTTTGGTAATACTATGGCGTCATAGTATTTACTCTCTTTGGACTCTCTCTATATAAATCAATAGTACTGGGTTAGGGCTCAGCGGGAAATGTCCTGCTCAAAATCTGGAGCAGCTAAGCTCACAGCAAATATTGCTGCTTGCATGTATTGTGTTCCTGTGGTGAATTAGGTGAAAAGAGCTTGAAAGTGGGGGGGGGGGGGGGTTGTAGTATCAACGCGCTTGCGATGCTTCTGGTGTTGCAGGTGTCTGTAGCCTACGGTATTCACTTACCATCAGGTGAGTCGTACGCTTGTTTGCCGACGTAGTATGAAAAAAATATATAATTTTCGATAATAATTGGGTAGATCTAATTTTAACTCACATTCTCGCTTTTATTTTCTTTCTTAATATTTTTTTTAAGTGTTACATAATTAGAATTAATGATTTAATTCCGATGATTACACACATATATATATATATATATGAATTTCTTCTTAATGAATACTTCTTGCACTGTTATGAAACACTTACTGACCATAGGTTGACTGGAAGACATCTATTTCAGAGATAAGTCCAAACCTTAACCTTAAGCCTTAAACCTTACTATTATTTTATGTTTTATATCTATTTTTGAGTGCAATAAAGTATATAATATATATATTGCCTACCTAATCGATGTAAGTTTGAAATGATTATGGTTCGACAATTGTATTACAGAGTACAAAATAAAAAATCAACTCAAAGTTTTCGTTACGATGCAAAGAATTTTTGAGGTTCTCATTTAAGAAAGTTCCGTAACAGTAGCCATATTTGGTAACGTAAATAAATCGTTAATGTTTTGGTAGATCTATATTATTTTTTTAGAGTCGGTTTCACAAGTTGTGGATAACGCTATTTGATAGATAACGATATTGAACATATAAAAGTTTTTGATGTATTATTCTTTTTTACCATCGAATTCCACTTAACTTGTACTTTATTAATTGCTGCAAAACAGGTCCTAATTGTCTATTCTACTTCCTGCTTTTAAAGTTTAATCGTAACTAGGGTTTTAGAATATAAACAGGGCCTTTATATTCAGAGACATTTCGTAAGTTTAATTCTTTGAAACACTTCTTTGTTCAGAACTTGTTAATGTGGTCATTTATTATCCTTTTGAATTATAAAAATGTATTGTCAGTTTCATTACTCCAGAGTAAAGTAACATAACGAATAACTCTGTAAAAATAATAACAAAGTAATCCTCGTGCGGTGTAAATGTCTGTTAAGTGTCTCAGTTTCTTGATAGTGTATTGTGTAAACTTAAGTCCCTGCATGAGATGACAAATGAGGCTACCATTGGAGCTTAGTATCTAACGCTTTTCATAAAAATATAATATGTACTACATATAAAAAGAATAAAAATTGAAAAACTTTGATCCACGTGAGATCATTACATATTTTAATATTCTTTGTTTATAAAAGACATTAAAATTTCTATGTCATTTGTTTTTATTAGACTAGATATACACGTACGAATAATTCGCACAAAATAAATATAATAATTATTACTTTACAAAAAAGTAATTTATACGTGAGTTGATTTGAAATTGAACGGAGAATTTACCGACGTCAATCATGTTGACGTTGTTTATATATATATATATATCAGCAGCTAACATTGTTCCTGCACTCAAATAACCTCCTTAATCCTTATCAGTCCGGTTTCCGTAAAGGTCATAGTGCGGCAACGGCTCTGGTCAAAATAATCAACGACATTAGATTGGCCATGGACAAACAAAATCTCACGGTGTTGACCCTGCTGGACTTCAGTAATGCATTTAATACTGTGGATTTTGATATACTGCTGGCTATCTTGTGTTCTCTTGGCATATCTCCATCGGCAATTGGCTGGTTTCATAGTTACTTGTGCGGACGGCGGCAGCGTTTGCGTGTCGAAGATTCATATTCAGAATGGCTAAACGTAGTTGCCGGCGTTCCACAACGTGGCGTGTTGTCTCCACTTCTATTTTCTATCTTCATAAACTCTCTCGGTCCTCATATATCTTCTCCCTACCACCTGTATGCAGACGATCTCCAAATTTATTCCCATGGAAAATTAGTTGATTTACCGACCTCCATAAATAAGTTAAATAGCGACTTAGAAAGCATTTATAGTTGGAGTAAATCTTATGGTCTAAACGTTAATCCCTCCAAGTGTCAAGTTATTATCATCGGTAGTTCAAAACTAGTAGCTCGAATTGACTTGTCACTTATACCACCCGTCATTTTTAATAACACTGTGATTAATTACAGCGAAAAAGTAAAAAACCTTGGTGTAATATTTGACAGTCACCTCTCGTGGACACATCAACTAAGTGAGTTAAGTCGCAAGTTATTCGCAGCTATCGGATCCCTCCGCCGGCTTCAATACTTCCTTCCTATGTCTACCAAAATTGCGTTAGCACAGTCACTCCTACTACTAATTCTTGACTATGCTGATATTTGTTACCTAGATCTTAAGGAGGAGCAGCTAAATAAGCTTGAGCGCCTCCAGAATCTCTGCATACGGTTCATATTTGGTCTTCGCAAATATGACCATGTATCCGATTTTCGTAATCAACTCAAGTGGCTGCCTATCCGCTCTCGCAGGAATACTCACATCCTCTCTTTGCTTTATTGTGTGCTTTTCCATCCAGATACTCCTCTTTACCTAAAAAATCGCTTCGAGTTTCTCTGTGACACTCATGAGCGTTCACTCAGGTCATCTTCAACCTTAATACTCAAAACTCCTTCCCATACTACTTCCTTTTATTCAAACTCCTTCTCTGTTAAAGCTGTACAGCTTTGGAACAATCTTCCTCTTTCTATTAGGCAAGCTCAATCTCTATTCTGTTTTAAAAAATATCTAAAGGCTCATTTTTTGTCCCTAAATAACTGTTAAATATCATCTTCGCAATATATTATGTAGTATTTGTGTATGTAGTATATATGGTGTATGTATGAAGTAATGTATATGTAGTGTTTATATAAATGTATAATTATGTGTATATATATATATATATATATATATATATGTATTATATGTATATATATGTATTATATGTATATATATGTATTATATGTAGTATATTTACTTATTTTTATATCATATAGCTTGTAAACTCCATGCCAATTCTTTATCAACTATTTGTACACTTCCCTACCGCTTCTCATTTTATATGCCCTGTCCTATACCCTAAGGTTGTCTGGAAGAAATCGCTCTTAGCGATAAGACCGCCTTTGTACATCTTTCTTCGTATGTATCCCTTTTTGTAACATTTCTTTGTAGTGTACAATAAAGAGTATTTATTATATATATATATATATACCTATATATAATTTTATAACTAATTAATTTACAAATAAAAAGCAATAACAAATTTTTTTGTTGTCGCCGGTAGAGCTGGCAATTATCTATAAAATGATATATAATTTATGTGGAATAATTGTGAGATTTTTCTAAAAAAGGATGCAAACAAACAAACTTTAAGCCTTAGCGTATTAGATTCATTTGATAGTGTTTGTGACATTTTGTATTGTTGATATTATTAAATTATTTTGCGCTGTTAATTATATTTCCAGAAGTTGATTTAAAAATGTGCCGAGGTCAAAGAGCTTCTAGAAAAAAGATTATAATTGCTGATACTGTTATTTATCAAGTCTTTACGTAATAGCATTTAGTAAATATTTTTTGATGATCAACTAATATAGAATGTAAACTAAAACCCAAAGACAAAGTTACCTAAGCACGGATAGATTGGAAACGATTTATGCTCCACCCATTTGACCATTTCGTGTCTCCGAAGGTCAGCTTTCGTATATATATCACAGACCCGCGATATTTCATTATAGATCATTCAAACTGCGAAGGAATCTTATACAGGGGTTCGGGAATTGTCTTTTTGTTGTTGTTGTTTTTTTTACTTAAAAGTAACTGAATATTTTAAGTTGCCAAATGCCGGGTCTTCTATCTGGCAACATAAAATATATAACTTTTATTTTAAAGAATCATTTTAATTAAAATTATGGCAATGTTGCTAGACAAAAAATTAAGAGAGCAGTTTGATGCCTAGGTGCTTAGTTTCAGTATCTGATTTACGTCAGATTTTTTGTACTAATAGTCCAGTGGAACCAGTTCCTACATAAAAGTAGTTAATTAGATAGTTTAGTTGAACTGAAGTAGTCTATGGATGGTCTACTGCGAGGCAAATACCACTTCTCCTAATGTAATAAAGTAAAAGAGTTTGTTTATTTGAACGACACAACTATCCTGCCAATAGAATGGGAACTGACCAATCAGAAAATTAGTATTAACTATTCGGAAGATGGTGTCTCCATCTTTATGCTCTTCCGGCACTTCAACAAATAATAATCACAGTAAGAACAATACAATCTTATAAAATTGTTACAAGCATAAATTTAAATGATAACAGTATTTTTTGTGTAACTACCCTGCAAAACCGACAACAAAGATAGCGACTGACTAATCGTAAATCAATATTAACCATTCGGAAGACGATGTCACCATCTCTGTACTTTTCCGGTATTAAACGAATAAATAATAAGAGTAATATCGACACAAAATCCGATATTTCAATAATTGTCAGAATTACAAATTTAAATGCTAACTCTAGGTAATACTGGTCCATGTAATTGAAGTCGGTTTTTTATATAATAACATTTAGAATTCAAACACACTGTGAACAAGGTAAGTAAGACGCATTAATATCGTTCCGTAGTTATCAATCACTTCGAAACCGCGCGGATGAGTTATGAATGATTGTAAGCGAACTATTTCGTACTGTTATAATACATCTATTAAAAATAATTACATACATGTTATCAAATATTTTATTGTTGATATTAAATTAATACCTTGATATGTATGTAGATTCTTGAAAAATTGAACAGCATTTTTGGCTTATCACTGTTTATTGGAAGAAGGTCTATGATATATCTATACATATAATAAAATGGTAGGAAAGTCAAAACTGAACATTGAATAAAAAAATTTAAAAGAATACTTGGGGTGTGATCTACAATCGATAGGTACCGAAGCCAAAAATATAGTTTTTAGAATTTTTGTCTGTTTGTCTGTATGTATGTCCGGGATAAACTCAAAAAGTACTGCATGGATTTACTTCGAATTTGGCACGAGTATTATTACGAAGTCGGGTCAACATTTAGGCTATTATCATGCTATCACCTACGGGGAACGAGCAGTGAACCTTTATTTCTTCAACGCATTCTGTAACAACGTGTAATCTAACGACGCATATTTGAATGTTGTTATTATGTTAATAACCATGCTATAAGCTAGCTTCATATTATAAATAAAGACATTCTGTAGTATATTTAGTATCAGCATTGCACCCGTGCGAAGACGGGGCGGGTCGCTAGTTAATAAATAATATAAAAAATATTGCAGTAGGTCCAATTCTGTATGTGGCAGATATTTTTGTATCTTTGTAGTGTGGCGGATTAAGATTCCTTACCTTTAGAGAAGAGCAGTTGATTTTTACTTTATAAGCATTGGATGAATATAGGTACTTTACCAATTTTAAAAATTCTTTTACCAGTCAAATGCTACGATCTCACTGTATAACATAGGCTATATTATAGCTTGGGAAAACAGAATAGACAAAATCGTGTAGTCCACGCAAAATGAACTGGATAGGACGATAGGTAGTATATTATTGCCATGGATTTAAAAACGAGTCTTTAGTTTCTTAATTTACTAATAGGCTAGCAATCCGAAAACCTGTAGTGGAGCAGCGCGGTGAATTATGCTCCGACCCTTTTTCTTAATGGAGAAAGAGACCTATGCCCAGCTGTGGGATGTTATAGGCATTATCGTGATCGTGTTAGAGGCTATACAATATCAGCTTATAGCTTAACGAAGCGGTGCAGTAACCTTTAACAACAATAATGAGTATTGAAATTCTATGTAGATAAAAACACCTCTCACATCTATCCAAATCCACTTATTGTGTGTGCCTGTAAAATGAAAATCAATTATATTTTTTCTTAAGAAGTCGAACAATTACGATGAGCAGTTAAAAACGCAATTAATTCATATAATATAACAATCAGCAGTAAAATTACGACATTACAGACACAATGCGCTGATTGATAGCGTTACTCTCGACGTGAGAACTGAGGCGTCAGGTTCGATCTTTTGATGTAAAGATGAGTACACAACCTTTGGTTTTTATATCGTCCAGCGCTAAAAAAACGTATTGTAGGCCTTTTTTTATACAATTAGGTTGGCAAACAAGCGTACGGCTCACCTGATGGTAAGCGATTACCGTAGCTTATAGAGAAGAAGACACCAGAAGTATCGCAAGCATGTTGCCGACTCTACCCCCGATTCCTCCCAGGAGCTCTGGTTACCTTACTCACTAACAGGAACACAACACTGCTTGAAAACAGTGTTACTTAGCTGTGATCTTCTGTAAGGTCGAGGTACTACCCCAGTCGGGCAGCTCCATATTTTGAGCAGAAATTTCCTGCTGTGCCCTACCTCAGTTAGTCAGTTAGTTGGCCTAGTAGAAAGCGGTCACTAGACCAAAGACCTCTGCAATATCAGTTGTATCACAAAAACATTGCCGATCCTGGTTCTGATCCTCCACAGAAACTCCAGCTACTTTACTCTACACAGGAAGATAATAGCGACTACCAGTATTTAGGTGCCTATACGTACAAATATACCAGAGCGGTTGTCATACATCTTAATATAATATGTAATTCTTCTGTACGTGTTTGTCAGATTACAAACCAAGTCAGTCAACTTAGAAGAATTTATCTAACTTTTGGTTCAAATTTCGTTTGTAGATTTCCACGGGTTCATGGATGGTTACAAAACTTAATTCGAGCTGGTAGGTGGAGTTGCTGTCGATATGTCAACAATCAAATATGGTAGTTGCTATTTCGAGCAGGGCGTCTGCCGGGTCCGCTAATATATATACATACATAAATGTACAAAAAATATTTAATCTATACAGACATTTTAATGTGTACAATGCTTTATATTAATCTATCAATAAGGTAACCGAACAAAGGCTTACAAAGAGCGCGGCGGTAAAGATGGCCGATATTATGCGTCAATGAGACTGATTGTGTGTTGTGATCGCTTACACCGCCGGGGATGGTGTTATGCAGGACTTACCTCAAAATATCGTTGAAGTTATTTATATAATATTTAAGAATAAGACATACGATGAATAGTAGGTATATGATATAAGACAAAGTAAATTAAATACGTCGCAGTTTTATATTGTTATATTACAGATAAAATAAAAGTCAATATGTTACGTGAAATTGAAATTGTGAATTGAAAATAATTCAAATGTTGATAGCTTGTTTTATAAAAAAGTCATCATCATCATCATCATTTCAGCCTATTACAGTCCACTGCTGGACACAGGCCTCGAATTCATGTGTTTTAGGCGACTACACCAGAGCTGTTGTGGAATCTTGATTTTAATAAAAGTCATAATCGTTATAGCATAAAACCGTCCAATACAAAGTACAGTCAATAAAAGATGTATCTAACATCCATTTAAATGTGTTGTTTCATTTTATACTTAGGAGTACCCCTCTAACGATCTTTTTTAATGCCGATATGTTCATCGAGTTATATATTACTTTATTTTCAACTAGCTTAGCCACGCGGTTTCACACGCGTTAATTTGAGGGAAAATATAGCCTATAGCCTTCCTCGGCAAATGGCTTAGCGATCACAAAAATAATTTTCCAACTCGAACCAGTAGTACTTGAGATAAGCGCGTTTAAGCTAACAAACACACATTTCAGCTTTATAATATTAGTATATCGCTCTGCTATAACAATTTTGTTCCAATAATAGACTAGTAAGCAGTAAAAAGCTGTGAGGTAACTTAGATAAAGAAAGAAAAACAAATCATCCCAATTGAGACGCTACCTACTTTTCTTGAAGTCGGTTAGAAATAATAAATTTGTCGTTTGATTGTCTAGTATGTAAGGATGTGTATTGATAGCTATTCCAAATGTCTTGCTGTAACGTAATATCAATACGAACCGACTTTGTCATGGCATTTTGTGATAGTTTTTTTTTGCTCAAATGTTAACGCGATGTTATCGCGGTTTTTTAAGTTTTTTATATGCCCGATATTTCGGATACTTCCCAGCAACCATGGTCACAGGAGGACTCCTAATAAACCGCGATAAAACCGATCAAGTTGTTTCATTATAATAGTTTTTTTAATGAAAATATCCCAACGTTAAATTTAATATTATCTTGTGCAAATAACTATTAGTTAATAAATAAACTCACAGCTATAAAAAAGACTAACTAAGCAGCCATTTTCAAGTAAATCTTTTAAATATACGCGTAACGTTATTTTTATGACGAATGCGATGAAAACTAATAGAGTTATGTTTGTTTAAAAACTTATTTATATGAAACTTAATAATTAATAATTAACCTAAACTTTTATGTCATAAAGTTCACAATCGTATAACTTTGTAAATATAGGAAATGAGGCAAAGGAAACATTGCACAATAAAACAGTTTGATGGACAAAAACCATTTTCAAAATGTATTTTCTTTTAAATTACGCACATCAAACGAAAATTTTCGATGAAGTTTGATGTTTACCGGAAATACTGAGCCGGCCATCTTGCCTCTCAACCGGAAGAAGCCATTTTGAGGTGTCAGCTATTGGTAGCAGAGTTTTGAAATCATGCAGAAATGGCGCAACGAAATAATAAAAAAATAATAATTACAGATATTTATAAAAAGTATAATTTATATAATACAATATAATTTTTTTTTTTTAAATACACTTTTGACCGTGTTTTCTTTTGCCTGATTCTATAATAAAGGTTGTCTTGAAGAGATCGCTCTTAAAGCGATAAGGCTTTCTTTGTACATCTTTCTTTGATTCTCCAATTTTTGTTTTCGTTTCCTTTAATGGCTTATAATAAAGAGTATTATTATTACATGTCTATAAAGTTCTAAGGTCTGCCGCGTCAGATAGACGTAGCTATCGGAAGCAGGCGTGGCGAGCTTTTACAATATTGCCAGATGTCTGCCTGTTTACGTTTTTCGTCGTAATAAAAATTGGAAAACAACGTTTCATGTTCACTTTACACTGTTCCGTAGTAAAAGAGGAATGAGAAATTTTAACATTTACATCTTATTTGAGTTATTCGTAGATTTTTTTAAAATATTAAGTTATGCTTTATTAAACCTATATTGTCTATTTAAATTCATGACGATTCAAGATTTGTTCTAAGATTGTCTTCTATTATCTTCAAATCTTCTTCTTGGAACCCTTACTGTAAAAATAACAATTTTTAATCATTATATATACTAAGGTTAAGATGTTTGCCTCTCTTTAAAGAAAAAACCTCACAATTAGGTACTCCACATAAATTATATATAATTTTATAGATAATTGCTTGCTCTACCGCCATCCAGAACTAATAAAATTATGATTACTTTTGTTTTTGTAAGTTAAGTAATTAATTATTCGGTCACCAATCCGCCTGCCCAGCGTGGTGACTATGGACAAAACACATGAGTTTACGCCATTTTTGGCGTGAACTTGTGGAGCCCTATGTCCAGTAGTGGACTGCGAAAGGCTGTTGTGATGTGATGAATTAATTACAAAAATATGACGGTTTAAATTTTGAAACAACGTCAACATGATTGACGGTCGGTAATTTTTTTGTTCGATATCAAAGCAACTCCCGTATAAATACTTTTTTGTAATTTTGTAAAGTGATCATTATTACACTTATTTAGTGCAAATTATTTGCACTAAAACACATAAAAAAATGACGTTCACAAAAAAAAACATCAAGAATAAAAAGTTAAGGTAGCAAAGTGACCAATCAATTAAAAAGAAATTAAAAAATATATATTTTAATTTCGTATGTTCGGGTGTAATCATTGAATCCAAAGTTAAAAAGAAAAATCTATATAAATTTAAAAACTTAACCTTATTCAAATAGTTTTCAAAAGCATTTCCAAATTGTCATTTTGCAATATTTTACAGTTGTTGCGAATAAAATTGCACATTTCGCTGAGATTGCTAGAAACTCAATTAATCTTTGCTCGAATTTTAACATGTCCTAGATTCAACCATCTTAAATTTTATGTCGCTTCCTTATTTTCTGCAATCGCGAGCACGGCAATTAATGGGCTAGTCAGGTTCAAAAGTAATAACTACTAAAAATACATATCCAGGATGACAGCTGTACGTACTTCCCAGAACATGGTGAGAAGACTTACAAGGAAATACATCCAGACCAGAAACTAACATTGGTTGAAATGCAAATATCTGCCCAATTGGATAAAATGGTTGGATAAATGGAGGGTAAAATCAGAACGGTTACCTCTTAATGATGCATAAATGTCCTGGGTAAATATTGTAATATGATGATTCGGGTTTTCGCAAACGACCAGAAACCCCTAAAAACCCGACATCGGAAACGGCAATGATCGACATCAAAGAGGAATCAAGTAATGAAATCGATAGATCGAATTTTTCATCATCGCCCATCCGTCTGTAGCTTCCGCGTCTAATAATAGACCTGTCAAGACAATATATATTTATCGTTGATATCATCTTTGTTTTTAACCGACTTCCAAAAAAGAAGGAGGTTCTCAATTCGATTGTTTTTTTTCTCTATGTATATTTCAGAACTTTTGACTGGGTGCACCGATTTCGATGATTTATTTTAAATCCAAAGGTGGTGAGTGTTATATGGCCCCATTTAAATTTGATCGAGATCTGATGACTACTTCTTAAGTAATATTTGATAACGCGTATTTACTTTTTTTTATGTTTTGCAGTCGGTTTTCTTTCGTTTACCAGCAAATACAATTATTTATTTCTAAGTTACTAAAAATAATAAAATAATATGATACTTTGACTTAGTATATACTTAATAACTGGAGTTTCTTGTCGATTAGATTTTGCAGAATTCAATTCAGAACGTTCCGAATCATTGGCAGGTCCACATTAACATTATCATAACAGATAACATTGTAAATTATAATTAATTTATTGAAAATGATTATAATTCTAATTTGTGTAGTTACTATTTAAATGTGACTTTGAAGCCTATTTGAATGAAATAATTTATAATTTTAATAATGTATTTTATCTTGAGAATATTAAGAGAGAGAGACAACGCATTGGCGCAACGGTCCCAGCACTGGTTTGTGTTTGTTGCGCTGGCGGTTGCGGGTTCGATTCCCGCACATGACAAATATTTGTATTGGCCATACAGATGTTTGCCGTGGTCTGGGCATTTGTGCAGTCCTTGTGGATCTCCCCACCGTGCCTAAGAGAGCACGTTAAGCTGTCGGTCCCGGTTGTTATCATGTACACCTGATAGCGATCGTTACTCATAGTAGGGAATATCCGACCACCAAATACCGACTCCCTACCGTCGGTGTTTTAGCCAATTAAGCTATGGAACGATGTACCAGCTAGGTCGAAATTTTTGATATGATGATTTTATATTCAGTTCTAAGCGACTGCGGCGCTGTATTTTTAAATAATATGAATAATATGAATCTTGTAAATTTATGAGAAAATCTCAGACTAGAAACCATGCCATGATTGGCAACATCTAATTGGAAACCCTTAGCGTGAATAGTACTCACGTCATTATAATAAAATAAGCGGAATAATTGTAACACCAGAAGCATCACAAGTAGCCTTTCTGACGCTACGTCTCCAGGGATTCTGGCTATCTCACCCCCCACATGAGCACAACACTATTGTGAGCAGTATTATTCAGCTGTTATCCTCTGTAAGGTTGAGGTACTTATACATTTTATTCTAAACCACTTTTAACTATACCACAATCACATTATAATCTATGGTCATAAACATTTTAGGCTCCAAAAGGGTGAACAGCAGTTTAATCTGAAATAAATTCGGTGTTGTTATTACACGTAAATAAACGAACATTTCGTTCGTAATTTCGTATTCACCATTAATATTTAATTACTTGGGAAAGCTAAACAGATTATGATGTTATTATTTGCGATTAATAACCGGTAATTTTGAATTGAACGAGATTGAGACGTCACTTACCATTGGATGGCGGTAATAATTTACGCTAATGTTAGCTATATTTCAAGGTAATAGATGCTCGCGAGCTTAACCGGTTCTAAATTGTTTTCGTTGTATCCTGTACGATATTTCTGAAGACGGATATATTTATTTAAAACTAGTAGACCAATATATATAGTCGGATTGAGAACCTCATCCCTTTTTTGAAGTCGGTTAGAAGAGGTTTTTGCCTAGCAGTGGTGCGTTAGTAATTAAAAAAAAAAAACTATTTTAACAAATAATTCAGTTTGACTCAGGATGGATATTTTGTATTATACAAATATTTCTTTTCGGTTGGCCCTTGTCTCACCACCATGCCTCGGAGAGCATATTAAGCTGGCGATCTTGGTTGTTGTTATATACGAGTACATATATCTTATAGTCTAATGCCGTGTGGTGTCGGCCAAATAGAATAGCACCACCCTCTTACTTCCCGTGGGGGTCGTAAAAGGCGACCGAGGGATAAACCTGGCTCAAAATCATCAGGGTCCTGGAGAAGGAAAACTTCATTTGAAACCCGGAATGGGGTTTTCGTCAGGCATTCATGGCATAGCTCTAAAATGCGAAAGACTCCTGCAGCCGAACTGGCTCCACACGTATCGACTCGTCGTTCCTGTGGGCCTAGCCAGTGAGGGTGGCGCAGAGATTAGGCAACTCTGCGTTTTCCTGAAGAGTGTCCTAGGCGACACAGCATCTATCTGACACTGTCTAAATCGTTTGCAATAGATGGACTAAGGTCAATGATGATGATGTGATGGTGATACCTAATAGCGATCGCTACTCATAGTAGGGAATATATCCGTCAATGCGCAGTGGAACACCGTGGTGAATTATGCTCTGACCCTTTTCCTACATAAACAAAGAGGCCTATGCCCAGCAGTGGGATGCAGGCTGAATCAAGAATAACAGTGTTTTACCATATATATCGTGTCGTCAATCATCAATGGAAACTTCCAAACAAAAGTTAACGTAATTTTTCCCACTGTCACCATGACCGCCTATAGGATAATTTTAAGCCGTCGCATAGCAAAGATGTCCCTTGATATCAAGATAAGGTAAATTAATGGTCGCCATTGTGAGTATTTAGCGTTGATTAGTTGAAAGTATTATGAGATTGTGAAGATTATTTTAACTTGAATATGTATCTTTAGTCCAATATTGTCTAGTTGTGATTATTTTAAAATACGTCGTTTCACATTGGGAATAATTTATTTAATATCAGAGCACTTTATTATCATTACTCGTATTGTATAAGTTTCTGTTTATATGCTTATTATACAATTATTTATTATTGTTCTTCACTCACTTCACCCTATCGCAGTCCACTGTTGGACATAGGCCTCCCTAATTTCACGCCAAAAACGGCGTGAACTCGTGTGTTTTGCCCATAGTCACCGCGATGGGCAGGCGAGTTGGTGACCATGGGCACATTTATTGTCCTTATCCTACTAATATTATAAAAGCAAAAGTTTGTAAGGATGTATGTATGTTTGTTACTCTCAAAAACTACGGGACCGATTTTAATAAAGCGTTATAATAGATAGCTAAAGATATAGAATAACATGTAAGCTACTTTTTATTTCGACATTCCCGCGCGATCAGGTATTATGCGGATAAAACTGCGTGGCATAACTAGTAATAATACTCGTAAATGCAAAAGTTTGTGTCATTAGATGGATGTTTTATTACTCCTCCACGCAAAAACGACTGAATTTCTTGTAATGAAACTTAGTAAAAAGGTAGCTGGAAAGCCAGGATAACATATCGGTTACCTTTTGTACTAAAATTCCGCGATCAGAGAAAATAGGAATTATTTTCAGTAATTGTAGTATTTGTACCTCCTCTAATTTCTGTAGGTTTATAATACATATTTATTCTTTAGGTTCATGGCATGGTTTATTCATAATAGTTTTCGTATAATATGTAGATAAAAACATCATTTATATATAACTTTATGTACCTATGCCTATATACTTTAGAATTGGCAGATATATAAAAATTTAAAGCTAGGTATACATACATCAAAGATTTATTTTTTCTGTGATTTCTTTATGGATAATTCAAATGCCTTAAAGCTTTTATCCAGTGTCTTACTATGTGGTATGAGCTTAAATTAGGTTCTGAACTGTTAGCTAGTATGCGAATTCTTATATTTAATACAAAAAAGTAATTATTACGAGTCGACTGTTACCTAAAACATATTCATTAAGTTGCCTTAGCAACCTGGCATACACGTGTCGTATCTTCAACTAAGCCACCAATAATACAACAAAAGATAAACCAACAATTATATGAACACAACGAACAAGCGAATTATAAATCGATAACAAAAAAAAAACGGGTGATGTAAAATATGATTATTTCCCATCACTAGCAACAATAGTGGTGTGCGAGCTGTCATTGAAAGATATCGACATTCGATATCTGGGATCAGTATTTTCGACAATAATTGCTATTGTACGTTCACGTTGCCTCTCAACAGGCGATTCGGGGTACATAGACTGACAAATCGGAAAGAATAACCGAGGTTTAAATCTTGAAAAGAGTTTCTATATGAATAAGCCATACTTTTGCATATAGAAACTCTTTTTAGTTGTGTTCATACAATTGTATTTATTTATTTAGTATCTGTTAACAATAATTACAGAATAAAGTAAATTTAATCTAAACTACAGCTAAGTATTCCAATTTTTTAAGCCTCTGTTACAATTATAATTATTTATATTTTATAACAATTCTTTTCCATTGTCATTATTATAAAATAATGTAACGAAATTTTAATACTGTAATAGGAAACAAATGTAGTTTTAATGTTATTTTATTTTTCAAAACTCATACATTTTGTAATTTCTAAATCTGTGTAAGTAAAAATTAATCGCCATGTAATAAGTGCAAAACGATAATAGTTGGATATAACTATATTCGGAAATTTTTTTTTTCTAAAGTTTTTTTTAAACGTTTATAAGGTTATTATGAAATGAAAAGTTGAGAATTTTTCCTTTCTTTAGCTAACTGGCGGCTATCTTCGCGCAGATCACACGATATTAGCTCTTGTTGATAAAATATAGCCTATATCACTCAGTGATAACGTAAAATTCTCCTGGTCAAAGAATTTTTAAAATCGGTCAAATTGTTTTTAAGTTTATCCAGTACAAACATTCAAAATACAAATATATCCTTTTAATAATATTTTTTTTAAAAGATATTTATATTATATTTTTACATACCCTTGAATAATCTTAATACGTTCTAGAAAAGTCGGCATGGTGAATAAAGTAATGATTAAATTGCTTTTTATTTTACAGTACAATATCAATTCCAAAAACTTAAAGTAACACATTTGTTCTATTGATTATTTTAGAATATACTAGCTATGCCCGCGACTTCGTCGGCGTGAAATTTAACAAAAAATTAAAAAGTAAGTAACAAATTGTTACGTTCGCAGAGTTATAAAATAAATAAATTTCTAAAATAAAACTAACCTAAGTTACTCCTTACTATATCAACTATCTACCAGATGATGGAGGTCTCGTCAAAATAGGTCCAGCCGTTTTAGAGATTAGCTGGAACAAACAGACAGACAGACAGACAGAAAGGCAGACAGACAAATTTGTAAAAAATGTTAATTTTGGTATATGTACCGTGTATACATCCATATGCATTTAGTAAAAAGGGCTTATTTTAATATTACAAACAGACACTCCAATTTTATTTATTTGTATAGATTATTGTTTTTTAACATTTTATTGCGGTTCTTTATGTGGTAGCTTGTTATTAGCTTTTTTAAAATTTATATTCTGTATTAGTTATAGTTATAATAAGCTGTAAGCTATCCTAATAAAATAAAATAAAATAAATAAAAATTACAATCTATACTAATATTATAAAGGTATATAAAAAAATTAGTACTTTTTTTAAAAATAGTATTAGCATTTGTATAAATTATTCAGAAATTCCTTTGCCATGTCTGAGTATTATCAGTTCATCGATTGTTTAACTCGATCTGGAATGACGCAGCGTTGTCGGTGGGTCCGGTCATCACTGCAGTTACTCGAATAAATATTACTACTGGAAATGAAATTTTTTAAACAATAATTATCATAATATTAAATTTATCGTCATTTTTTATATCACTTCAGCCTATCGCGGTCCACTGCTGGACATAGGACATGTTCGCGTCAAAAATGGTGCGAACTCATGTGTGTTGCCCATAGTCACCACGCTAGGCAGGCGGGTTGGTGACCGCAGGGCTGGCTTTGTCGCACCCAAGACGCTGCTGCCCATCTTCGGCCTGTATATTTCAATGCCAGCAGTAGGATGGTTATCCCGCCATCCGTCAGCTTTTTAAGTTCCAAGGTGGTAATTGGTAGTGGAACTGTGTTATCTCTTAGTCGCCTCTTACGACATCCACGGGAAAAGAGGGGGTGGCTATATTCTTTACTGATAACCACATAGCTAGTGTATTCCATAAATATAATAAATTTAAATTATTCAATAATATAATATCTTCCAGTAATTTAATTTTTATTTCACTGTCGCTTTTAGTATATTTACGTCTCTGTTACCGAATTTTTCTCTGATAGACGTTCGGACAAAGACAAGCCAGTAATGATAGGTGCAGATACTCATCTGTTGACGGCTTTGACCTAACACAAAACTAATATTACCACAAGTGATTAAATTCCATCTTAATGAATATACACAATTAATAGTTTATCACGATTCAGCATATAGCATCCCATGGCTAGGATTAGAGTGTAAACCACTGCACTACTCCACTGCGGGTTAGCGGATTATTGTATATACCTACAGTAAAATATTTCTTGTATATATTTTGGGATTTATTTGACTTTAATTTTTTTTTATACAAACTTCTTAAAAATATTTAGTTTTAATAATTGTTTTAATTACAATAATAAGATTTATTATAGGTGCGGTTTGAACAGGAGACAGCCAGTGCAACAACCAGTTTGTTCGTAAATAATAATAATTGATTTATTCCATTATTATTATTATATTTAATTGTTAACAATCGTGCCAGATGTTTGTAAATAATAATTGATTTATTGCATTATAATTATTATATTTCATTATTAACAATCGTTCTGGTGTACCTTTGCCCAGCAGTAGGATGTTACTGGTAGAATCAAATTAATTATATTTATGTGATATATTTTGTAAAATGACCATTAAAAAGTACTATAAAATAACTTTTATATAATATCCAATCATAAAAATATCTGTAAATTATTTTAAAGTTTTTAGTATCAATTAATTAGTCCTGAAATATACGATTTTTCAGTTCGAATCGGTTGGAGTTATTAAGCATTAAAAGGAAAGCCTACCTGGACACTTTCAACTTTTAACTAACTCTTGAATAGACACTGATTTAAAATTAACTCCTTTCATTTCGTTTTTATTCCATTTTCATTTGATTTTAATAGCGAAAAATTCTTTTTTGATATATAAGTTAATCTCGGTTTTATATGCATGAGTTTTGTATTATGTTCGATGCTGTTATAACTTTAAAGGGCGTTTTGGTGTCCGAAGAGTTGCTTCTATACGACGGTAGTGCATTCGATTCCCCTTCGGAATACTTATTGCTATTTATTCACGTACAAATATTTGTTTGTACAAATATGGCTATCCACTAACCTGTACGTATATCAGTTAACTGTTATCTTATAATATATCCGCCAACCCGGATTGGAGTAGCGTGGTGAATTAAGCTCTGGTTTTTTTCAGTTGACAAGAGACTATAATGTAGGCCGTATTACTAATTAACTTGCTTTATCTAAAAAATAATAACTTATACATGTATGAAACTCTAACATATGTTTTCAAAGAACCTAATATAAATATATTCCTAAGGTTATAAAATAAATTGTCTTATAAAACGTTCTTGGAATAGCTTGTGAAATGTGCAAGGGCTTAAGTTTATATAAAGCATTTGAACGTCAAAAATGAATTCGAAATTTTTCCACAAAAGCGAACCACCTCACGTGAAGTCGGTTAAGCCACGCCGCACAATGTGCAAACGATGTCTGCTAAAAGTACTGATAATCCCACTATGAAATGATTCTAAGTGCATGTCAGACTGCCAAAAATATTCTTGCGGTACACCGAGAGAGATTCAGTCACAATTTTTTATTGATCATTAATTGTTATACTAAGTATCTAGATGTTATTAATACAACGATAACATTTTATTTATTTTTATTTATTCAAGATATAACAATACATATCACTTACGTTTACTATAACTAGTTGTCGCCCAGCTGTCGAAATACGACAATAATTTAACCACAGACTAACAATAAACAAAAGAGTGTATGCGTGTATGTGTCAAATACATGGTAGTGTGTGTAGTGTTTTTTTTATTTCTTTAATTTTTTTGTGCATAATTTAAAAAAAATTGCATTCTGCACGCCTTTATATAAACTATAAGTGTGCGAAATTTCACACTTCTCCGTCCGGGAAATATTCGTAAAAAGAGGTACAAAGTTTTTGCTTCACGTATTAATCACGGGTTTATTGGGTTTGACTTGGCACAATAAATTTGGCATAGATAATAAAATGAATTGACAAATAAAGCTTTAAATACAACGTTTTTCTTTATTTATATTATATTTTATTATATTTATATTTATAATTTTCTATTTTCAAATTTTACAATATTATACATATTAACAAAGTAATATATAAAAAGTGAAATCAATTCTTATTTTCGTTATATATAATAGAGTTTTTGATACAGAAATTGTAATGTAGAAAACAATTTAAAATATGATTTTTGAGAATAATTTTGTTAAAAGACTACTAAACTCACTACAACAATACACGGGCATCGTATTTTTTTTATAATCGTCGGAAACAAGTGTCCTGTCAGCCTGATGGTAAACAGTTACCGCAGCCTATCGATGATTGGAACCCCACCATACCCCTGACTCACCCGAGGAGCTTTGGCTACCTTACCTCACAGGAACATAACACTACTTGAGACCAGCGCTATTTAGCTGTGATCTTCTGCAAAGTCGGGTCTGTCCCAGTCGGGCTGCTCCAGATTTTGAGCTGGATATCTTCTGAAATATCCTCATGCAATAAAAATTGAGATTGTTGTCTATTCACTGATGACAATCGTCTTATAATAAAAACTCGTTTTATTTAACAAAAAGTTTTGCATTCGACGGTCTCCAGTAGCACTTGATAGTAATATACAAACACAATTGCTCAGACCACGAGATACATCTATCATCTATATGACAAATGTTTCCTATTTGCTGAATCGAATCCGCGGCCGCAAGTGCAAAAGCCAGTGCTATTACAGACAAGGCAAACTATTAAAAATAAATAATAATATTTTTTTTTTACACAAATATCTCAGTGTAACCACCATCTTTCAATACAGGAACACTGCCGCCCGTAGCCGTAGTAACAGACGGACCGGCTTTGACTATCGATCCTATATTTAGTGATGTTACCGCATTAATAATTAGAAATATGAATTTCGATAAAAATATTATTTGAGTTTTATTAGTCAGTATAGTCAGTAAATAAATTTTGATGATTAATTTTAAATTTATATTTCAAATACCTATATAGTGTATAATATACAAAACACATGTATCAAATATCTCATTACTACGGTTTTTGTTGTTATTTTACTGATTTGAGGTTACTTAGCTCAAGGCAAATTTAAAGACATGTATTTTGTACATACGTATTATAATTTTTATATCACTAGGGTGACAACCCAACATACGATTCCTCTGATAATAAACTGTTACACAGAGACGCGTTGGCGCATCGGTCACAGCACTGGTTTGTGGCTGTTGCGCTGATGGTTGCAGGTTCGATCCTCGCACATGACAAACATTTGTATTGCCCATACAGATGTTTGCCGTGGTCTGGGTGTTTGTGCAGTCCTTGATGGTGTCCCCACCATATCTCGGAGATTACGTTATTCCTACGGTCCCGGTTGTGTTATCATGTACACCTGATAGCGATCGTTACTCATATTAGGGAACATATCTGCCAAGTGGAGCAGCGTGGTAGATCCTCCTTCATGGAGATACAACCTCAAGATCTCTGGGAATATGAACCAGTATAAGAACACAACACTGCTTGAGAGCAGCATTGGTTGGCAGTGGACTGTGGATCTTCTGCAAGGCTGAGAAGCTTCCTGAGCCAGGCTACTTTGGATTTTTAGCAAGAAATTTCTTGCTGTACCTACCGTATCTTAATTAAAATAGACTAATTCCTAACTGAAATTGCTGTCCCTATCCAGCATAAGGTTGAACCTCGATATCATCGTCTAATCACTACATCACTAAAAATAGTACAAAAAAAACCGTTATACTTCGATTTGAATCATCACGTTAATTTTAGAAAGATCGATATCGACAATACACAACACTGAGCCAGACTTTTGATACGTTTTTGATTATTTGGGTTTTGTATTGATTCGAAACATTTAATTCTGTTCTTAATAAGTGCCGCGCCATTGTTTGTGATGTCTAATGTTTAATTAAATCATGGGTAATGAATAATCGAAAGGGTTAGGTTAGGGTTTATCGATAGGTTAAACAGAATTAATTGTAGCACAGCGACAACCTACCAACTAAACAAAAAAAAAAAAAAAACATAAAAATTGATCAAGCCGTCAAGAGAAGTTAGATAACAAAAACTTTCGCGATATTTTTATATATTAGAATTCAAGTCTTATCAGACAGGTTGAGCATCGCCAGCGCGTTGGTAATCATATCCGGCTAGCAACGATTGATGATGAAGATCTTCTCGTCAGCCCTTACAATAAGTGCATTGTCTACTACCAGGTGGTACCTACCACTGGACCGACGATCTACGTAAGATTGCCGGTGTAGGCTGGATGAGAATTGCGAAAAACCTGGATGTCTGGCGAGAAGTTGGGGAGACCTATGTCCAGTAGCGGACTCACTGACTGACTTCTACCAGGTCACTACCAAAAAATACTGCGGGACCAGCATCGTTGCCATGGCTCGATGGATGTTTAGGGGTAATGTCGCTGTCTATAGAGCATTGCTGCAGATATTGGCCTGTGTATATTTTCTTGCTTAGTTACATCCAACAGCCAAACCAGTTATCAAAATATTCTCTAGCATGAGGTTCTATTTTTTTATTAGTATAAGCCAATGCAAATAGCAAGTGAGGTTAAATTTGGGGTCCTGTACTGCAGTTGATGTAACAATATATTCGTATATTTGTTTGTACTAATTAAAAAACAGATTCTTTTCAAATTGTCTCGCTTTTCAAAAAATAAATTAATATAAAAACCTTGTTGTCAGATTTGGCTTATTTCGTTGCAATTTGTCGCATTTTAAATATAAAGAGTGAAGCGAGTTGTTTGACTCCGCGACACTTTTGGTGAGTTCTAAATGGATGCTCTTTTCAGAGATGGAAATCGTCTGTTAAGAGTGGGTTTCGTTAATCCGACGTAATTGTCTGTCAAGACAGGCGACAACTAAATCTTAATTAGTTTAGTTGATAAGTATTTGTAGCTTTAGTTTATTATTGGACAAAGTAAACTATGACCAAAATAATAAATTATTCACACAGTAGTAATATTGTTTGATGTCAAAATGTAGGAAATATTTTTTTATGATTTTTTTTAATGTACAATTGTATTCATACGTATTAAAATATACATTATTTGAAGTTGTTATCATTATTTTCCTTTCGTTTCTGTGAGACTAAATATATAAGTACCCAATAAAAAAAGTCTCACGTCGTGCCAGCAAAAATATTTGACTGTCAATCACTTTTGTTATTAAAAGTACCTTTTTCTAGAATGATCAAAGTTACGTCTTACCATGAATTCTTTATGATCAAACGTCATTTATTTTTTCTTAAAATTGAACCTGTCAATTCCAGAACAAACCGAAAATAACTGGAAAAAACTAGAAATGTCGTACCAATGAAACATAACTTTAAGTCCACCTAATAAAGCCATAACACCAAGATCCCGCTTCTTTACAGAACTGCATACTTTTCTTGCTTTAATAAAAAAACTATATCTGTGACGTAAATCCTGTAAAATCTCTAATTAAATTTAATTGCCAGTCGACGATGTACTACGAGAAGCATTAACGAAATGGAACTTGATGTTAATTTGAACTTCCTCGTTGTCTGTTTATCGTGAAAATAGTTTTTTATCATTTTGGTAAGTTTTTATATTTATAGTGATATAATAAAAAGTGATCCATTTTATTTATTTCCAATATAAACTTTTTTTATTTTGTTTTAGTTTTTTTTTTATTTGATGTTTAAGGATGAAAGTATTAATCAGCCTTATCTTTTCTTTCTTCATCGTGATATAAATACATGTCTATGTTTATTATAAAAATGTTGTGTATTTCAAATACTCTGTAAATAATATAGAGGAAGATGGAACTTTTTTGTATTTTAATTATTGTACTATCGCTTCAGCCTGTAATATCCCACTACTGGGCATAGGCCTCTTTTCCCATGTAGGAGAAGGATCAGAGCTTAGTCCACCACGCTGCTTCAATGCGAGTTGGCGGATATATTCCCTACTACTAGTAACGATCGCTATCAGGTGTACATGATAACAACCGGGACCGACGGCTTAACGGCGACGGCCTGACGGCGTGGGGAGACCCACTATGACTGCACAAACACCCAGACCACGGCAAATACCTGTATGGCCTAAACAAATGTTTGTCATGTGCGGAAATCGAACCCACAACCGCCAGCGCAATAGGTACAATCCATGGCTGTGACTGCTGCGCCAACGCGGCGTCACAATTATTGTACTATGCTGTTTGATTATTATTTTTTTTATTCTTTATTTCTTGTCTATATTAAAAGAATAATGAAAATAAAATCAAGAATGTAATAATAAATACTATAACACCTACCCCAATTTAATAATATGTTTTCCTTTTCATGTTTGGTTTGACTGGAAGAAATTGGTGACTAGCCGTAAGTCCGCCCATTGTACTTTATAATATTTAACTATCTTTAAGTTTTGCTTGTAACGTATTTATGGTGTACAATAAATTATTAAAAAAATGTTAGTAAGTAATTAGTTTATTATTTATTATTATTATTTCAATTTTAATAATAACGTTTTAAATTATTAAATTATTATTATTATTTAAAAATGTTAAGAAATGTACTTTTTACCTTTTAAAAGCGATACATCGGATCAGACCTGTGCAATGTTTTGGAGACTGAAAAACCTTGATGACAAACATCTATTTTTTATTTGTATTTTCTTTGTGTAAGTTAATCTAAATGTTTTTTTTTTTTTCATTAGATTAACTTAACTATAAGAATTATTTGAGATAAACGGCGTGTTGGTGTATTGGCAACGTAAACTATATGTATGATGATATTTCATTTTGTGGCCTGTTACACTAGAAGCATTTTGACTAGTCCGTTGGTGCAGTTTTTACTGCTTTCTGCTCCGGGGCTTGTGTGGAATATATTTATTTATGTATTATTTTTATGTGTATATCAAAAAAAAAATCCTATATCTTTCGGATGTTACATATAACACTAGCATTAAGTTTTTGAATATCATATCAAAAATCGTTCCATAGCTCAACCGGCCAGAGCTGATGTTTAGAATTCCTAATGTGGGGGTAACACAAAAATAAAATCGTTGGTATTAGCATTAAGTTGCTTACTTTAAGCTTTAAGTTGCTTATATTTATTATCACAAGTATAACAAGTTTACTGATTACAGGAACACAAAATATTTGTAGAACAGAAGACTACATATTATTATATTTATACTACATACAGTATGTCTATAGAACGGTATAGTATGTTTGACTTTCACTTACACAACTACTTCCACAATTGGATTCACTTACACAATTACTTCACAAGTTAGATTGTTAAGAAATTTAAGCATGATATTACCCTTTGTGCCCTACTTCAATGCTATTTTAAGCACTTGAAAATTCAGCAATACCGCTTTGTCTTTAGGTCGCTGACCTTTCGGATGATGTCCGCGTAGATACTATAGCCATAACAGCTGACAATACAGAACTTTCACAGCATCATTTCGAGAAAAGAAATGATAGCACACGTCTATAAATCTTCTATCACGCTCCAGAACATTCGCCATTATCAATCTTAGTGCATTTCAAGGAACAAAAAGGTGTTTATACATGAACACGTTCTCTTATTGACAGCGAAGCCTTATTCAGGAGTCGGTTAATAAAACAAAATGTCCCTTTCACATCACTTGACTGAATGATTTAAAACTCGAACCGGATTGTATAAGTTTCTGTAATAAATTTTAATAAATTCCACGATTCACTTCGTTCGTTCGAAGCTTATCTATGGAAATAGTTACAAAAGCATTGTACACGGATCGGTATATCTTGATCGTTGAGGTTAGTGGGTTGTGAGTTTTGATACTTTTTATCTATTTTTTTTTGTATAGTAATGAGTACAAAAATATGTCAGAGGTTAAAATTAAGAGGTAAATATTGTTAGTATTTTCTTGTATAATATGTTATACAATATCTTTATCGATAGTCTAATTCAGCCTGTAATATCCCACAGCTGGGCATAGACCTATTTATCAATGTAGGAGAAGGGTCGGAGCTTAACTCACCACGCTGCTCCACTGCGGGTTGGCGGATACCGATAGTAAATTAATTTTAAGGTAACGTTTCGTGCTGCACTTTACCAGAATATACATTATGGTAAAGTGACTTTCTACTCTATATCTGTAAGGTGCTTATAGATTACAACTGGCTTATATATAGCCAGCTTTCTCACAAAACTATCTTAGGCAAGCAAATTTAATACTTAATAATAATACAACCCTCCATTCGTTTATTTTTAAGAAAGAAATAATTGTATTTGCTCGCAAATGGAAAAAAACCGACTTCGGTTACATCGACAAGTAATACAACGTAGGTAGACGAAAAAATAGTCAAGTAAATACGCGTTATCAAAGATTATTCAAAAAGTTGTAATCAGATCTCGATGAAATTTAAATGTGACAATATGTTAAATATCAGCTTTTGACCAAATTAAAAATCATCAAAATCAGTACACCCAGTAAAAAGTTATGCGGTATAATACAACGTAGGTCGACGAAAAATTAGTAAAGTAAAAACGCATTATTAGATATAACTCGAAAAGTAATTGTTAGATCTTAAATAAATTTGAATGGGACTAAATGGCAAACATCAGCTTTCGATTAAATTTTTTTTGTCGAAACCGGTCCATCCAGTCAAATGTTCTGAAGTAAAAAATAAAATAATAATACTGTAGAATTGAGAACCTCCTCCTTTTTTGGAACACGCTTGGGCATAGGCCTCTTTCCCCACGTAGGAGAAGGATCAGAGCTTAAATCCACCACGCTGCTCCAATGCAGGTTGGCGGATATATTCCCTACTATGAGTAACGATCGCTATCAGGTGTACATGATAACAACCGGTACCGACGGCTTAACGTGCTCTCCGAGGCACGGTGGGGAGACTCACAAGGAGTGCACAAACACTCAGACCACGGCAAACACCTGTACGGCCAATACAAATTTTTGTCATGTGCGGGGATCGAACCCGCAACCGCCAGCGCAACAGACACAATCCATACGAGTAGCTGTGACCGTTGCGCCAACGCGGCGTCCTTTTTGGAAGTTAGTTAAATAATATGATTGTGATTGTGAATTTAATTGTGTTGAAATATTCGTCTAATCTAGAATCATATTTAGTAGATTTTTTTTTTACCTGTTAATTAATAGCTGTCTATGCGTGTATAACACTAAGCTGATTTAAATTTTACTGTCTACACTTAAATAAACAACCACAATTTAACCAACAATCACTCTGGTGCGTGTAAGCACTAAACTATATATTTGTATTCGTGCAAATTTTTGTTTTCGGTTTGGATGTGATTTCCTTGTGTCTCCCCACCGTGCCTCGGAGAGCACGTTAAGCCGTCGGTCCAGGTTGTCATCATATACATTTGATAGAGATCGTTACTCATAGTAGGGAATATATGCGCCAACCCGCAGTCAAGTGGATTAAGCTCTTATTATATAAGATTATTCTACACGGAGAAGGAAGCCTACACAGATTTATTTATTTATTTTTTTTATTCGAAAACCAACAGCGTTACAATTCGTATATATATAACATTTAACATAATATTAACAATAATAAGGCCAGTAATAGGTTTTCCTATCTATACACCATAATACTGTTACAAAAGGGCAGTGTTAAGAGCCGATATTAAAATGACTTGAAAAATAAAACAAAATTAAAGTTAATAGAATAGCCACATAGCATTTGTTCACACTATCTCTTTATCTAAATACCTACCCAAAATGTGTTATTATCAAAGTAACAGTCCTCGGATTATTTGAGATAGAAAAACTTTGTTAGAGTTCGTCTACCTCTTATTTACAAATGCTATTCAAATTCATTTAGTTGTTTTATACGAATACACGATTAAGTCTGCCTTTGAAAAACTGTTTACTTTTCTTAAATAAGTAAATTATTGTATCAAAGACCCTCGAAGTTCATTAACCTCGTACAAACGACGTCGTTAGGCAGAAAAAGCTTTTTATTCAAGCATATTCAAGATAAATGTTAAAGATTTAACATACAAAACGTATATGTAAATTGTGACGCGTTCAGGACAAGAGACGGAGGGAGACTGATTTGAATTTGGAATTTTGCTCGCTCGGATGCGCAAGCGCATACAATGGTGGATCTGTAGTGTGAGCATGTTTATTGATATAAATTAAATAAAAATATTCTGGCTAATTTTTTTTTTCTAAGATCAACCTATATCGCTTCAGCCTATCACAATCAACTGCTGGTTGTAGGCCTCCACAAGTTCACGCTAAACTTCCCGGTTTTTCGCAATCCTCATCCAGCCTACCCCGGCAATCTTACGTAGGTCGTCGGTCCATCGAGCCGGAGGAAGTTCCACACTGCGTTTTCCAACACGTGGTCTCCACTCCAGGACACGTCTGCTGCAGCGATTATCGGTCCTACGACAGAGCTGACTAGTTTATTGCTACTTAAACTTGCTTATTCTATAGCTGTGTTAAACTATAAAATATAAATAATGATTTTCACTTTGCTCTATTTACATCGAGTGTCATCAACTATTTAGCGATAGTAATCTTCAAATTTTTAAACTCTGACGCTTCAATTTCTTGTCCTAAATATTTCGCTTCAGCCTGTAGTATCCCACTACTGGGTATTGGCCTCTTTCCTCATGTAAGAGAAGGACCAGAGCTTAATCCACCATGCTGCTCCAGTCCGGCGGATATATTCCTAAGTATTTACAGTATTTAAAAGGTTCTAATAAAATTAATATAATATTTGTGGACACCCTATTGGATGCTTTCGTATTTACATGAGGCTTAGCCGTCTCGAAATGATGTCGTATTAGTACTCATTTCGCGGGCATATTGCTTTCGTATCGCGGGTTCGAATCTCTCTCGACCTCAACTTGAATACATATTTGCATTGTATATTTAAAATAGCTACAAATGTAACTTATATGTATATTTAATCCCACGGATATACGCCTAAGTTACATAAGATTATTTAATCCTAGTCTTTATTTGTTTTCAAGGTTCATCATAAACAGTTTAGTTCGCTTTAAGTCAAGCACTTATCTTTATTTAAAAATATTGATACTTACAATTTAATGCTTGTATTATAGATAACAGCTAGCTGATAAACATACGGGTACTTTTTTGAACAAACACGTAAATAAATAACACGTATATAAATAAATATGACACTCAAACCGGGGGAAGGGAATCAAACCTACTGTTCTTGAGCTGAAAGCAGGGCCACTCCTAACTGCGCCAGGGCTACTGCGTTGTCCTTAAACGTATATTTATGGATTTATATCGAATGTATTAGTTTTACCTGTGATTTTGTTCTCGAGAAATTGACAACTAAATAATAAATAAACGCCCACAGTCAACGGCCCCCAGTCGTTACCGAAAACAGACACAACTCACAAATTAGATCAGACCATGCAAATGTACATGACCTATACAAACAGTTGATATAAGCGCAGATTGAATTACGATATAAAGTACATGGTATGAGAAAAAAACGAGTGTGGCTTAGATCATACGATTGAAGTAAAACTTCCATAGTTACCCCTGCAGTAATATACGAAACGCCCCTCTCTTTCTATCTTCGCTAATTTATATTTATTTGTTTATCCCTCTCATCTTCCGTTCGCCTCGCCCGATCACGCTTTTCGTAACACTCTCGTCACGCATTCACCAGTTTACTCTCCAAATCGAGCGTGCGTAAAAAAAATTTACTTCAATATGTGGAGTGAAAACAGATGAAACAGTAACGGTGCAGCAGTGACGGAGCTGCAACACACATCTTATATAGAGTGTGCTTTAGACAACCACACGACTGAAGTAAAACTTCTTTGTGATACAGTGTAGCAAGTTTTATTTCAATCGTGTAGTCTAAAACACACTCACTAAAGCACACTCGTTTTTTAACTGATTTCAAAAAAGGAGGAGGTTAATCAATTCGATTGTATTTTTTTATGTATGTTCGGGGATAACTTCGTCGTTTATGAACCGATTTTGATAATTCTTTTTTTGTTGGAAAGGAGATATCTCAGGTGTAGTACCATGATAAGGAAACCAGGATAATCGAAGGAAACCCTCAAAAATCTTAGTGACGACTAGTGCGTTTGTTAATTTGGATATTCAAGAGTTAAAGGAACACAAAACTACCACACGTCAAGTCACAAACAAAAAATTAAATATACCTGAAATCAAAAATATATACGGCAAACGTACCAGCGCCTATCTCATTCCGGTTTTAGTTAACGATCTTGATCTAGAATTAAGAAATAATATAACTCCAACAAATATAAAATACAAACATAAGATGCATGTCTTGAAAAAGCTATAACAGACTGTATCAATATTGTTATTGTATATTTAACATGTTTATAAGTATATTTTCTACTGTATTTACTGAGTCGGATTTCTTTTAATACTACCTTCATAATTATGTTGTTTTGTTTTGATTAAGAACCGTATTGTGATTTTTGTGTTGCGAATGATTGTTGAACGACATATTCCTATGTAAACCCAATTTTTTTTTTTTTGTGAATGTGTAAATTGAACTTTTGTTACGTTTGTATGGTAATAATAAAAAAATTATAAAAAAAAATTTCGCCTACTTACGTTGTGTTACGTGTCGATGTAATTTTAGTCAGTTTTTTTCGTTCGCGAACAAACACAATTATTATTATCCAAATTAAATCAAAATAGTGAAAATTCAAAGATGCATTCGCATCCAAAATCTATGTACTATTAGGTTACAGTTTATTTCTAATATTATAAAACATTAAAAAATAATACGAATTAACTTTATATTTTGCTAATGAACAAAACCTATACCTGTCAAGAAGAAGAATATGCTACATAACCCACAACACTGATGTACTAAGTTAGCAGACATAAATATACAGAAAAGAAAAGAAATCGTAATGGAGCCTCAAGCGCTTAATAGTGTTAAAATAAATGAGTAAATTGAACAAAGTATAGTTTCCACGCTCATAGCTATTAGTCGCTCTAACCATCTTGCCACACAGCGCCTTCTATCTGTTAAGTGTGGAGTTTCAGACGGACTTGAGTTTGTCGTGCGATTTTTTAAATTTTAATAAGTATGTAGCATAATTGATGTGTTACAATCAAAGAATTAATTTATGCTATAACATAATTTTAAAAAAACATTATTTTTTGTAGTACTCAAGCTTAAATATCGAAAATAAGTATTAAGTGTGACGTAATTGTTTGTAAACTATATCTCTTTGACAACTATATTATTAGTTGTATCTTAGTAAACAGAAGTAATAAATTATTGACATTCTCTATCCCCATAAACTAGGAAATGAACCTTTTTTTAATCATCGTTTATATTAGTTATCCTGAGTATTAAAAAAAGTATTTAAGCTTAAAAACCTAATACGTATAATTTATGTAAAATAATCACGTACCGAGTGAGATTATTTGTACTTGTCATCAAGGTATACGTTTTATTTTTTTTAATTTATTTTTACAAGTATTCGCATCGCAAATGCTTTTGCGAAGTCATAGGACCTTATCTCATTAGACGTAAAAGTTTTATTTTATTATAATTTAAAATATTATCTTTAAAAAAACAATATATGGTAATCTTACTTGTCCTTTAAATATCAATTAGTTAAAAACTGTCAACAAATCACTTGCGCTTTGTGTGGTCGTCTGAAATACCCTAATCATAATGAGTGTACGCTAACACGGCAACACACGACGTCCGTCCTACGTCTCTTTAGCATTTCGTTAAGAAATACGTATCAATCGGTTGTGACATAGACTTCTATACACAGAGAACTTTTATTTTTATTATTTTATTTAATATAATAAATAAAAAAATTAAAATACTCGCCAAACCGGGCAATTTTATAATGCCATTTTTGTGATCTTTTCGATTTTTTTTAATAACTTTTCATAGAAATTTTGTCCTGACATATAAATAATTATCCCATTAGGTGCAGTTAGTCGAAAGCTAAGTGCCTTGGAGATATCAGTAATGATATCTAGCAGCGAAAGAGTAAATACCTATTTTTTTTTAAATTATAGTAAGTATATTTTTTTTCTGTTGTTTGCTGGAAATACTTTTTTTTTAATAAAACATCTATAGTGTAGTGTATGCGCAACCCGACTACGTCACTCGCTCACCGATCGTGTCCGCGGGTAGACGTGCTCGGTGTTCCGCATATACTATTATCGTGTAATTAATATAGAAAACTGTGTTTTATTGCTACAAGTAGACACGAGACATTACAAGTGGCGACGAGGACAAATGGTGAGTACCCGTGTTGAAAAAAAAAAGAAGGAATAATAAAGAAAGATGAATGATAACTTTATTATAACCTACAAAACGGTTATTTACGTATTCTTTGGTTTTAAAATAAATAACTAAAAGATGAGAAACAGTTTTCATTTACAATTAATATCTATATCAAATGACAATACGTAAATAATCGTTACGGTACTATAAACAAATGCATTGGAAAACAAATTCAATTTCGCTATTAAGGGCCACGCATCAGATCTAAATAGATAAAGGCCACGCAAATACGAAAACAATATTAATTACGATATAACATCAAACCTATGTAGCATCTACTACTTATAAATTGTGTTAGTATGCAATCATACGGCGCTTGCGATCACATTAGTTAAATAAATTAACTGAAATAACTATCACATTGGTATTTTATACTTTCATCCATACTAATTTTATACTTAATTGAACCATAAAACTGAACATTAAAATATAAAATTGTACTTAAATTTCAATAGAACTATTTTTAGATATTTTATTATGTCATTTTCAATTCTACCCACTACTTTATTAGTTATGTTATCTAATTATTTTTATTTTTCTTGTAAAACGTAATTGATTGCAAATTAACACAAGCATGTTTATAAGATCGTAATTATATTAAAGGTTTAAAACCACGCAATAATTCAATGACAAAAAGGGCCATGCACATTGCAATAAAGAATGTACATATTATGCAAATTTGTGATTAATTTAACTAATATTACAATCAAAACAAAAGTTGGTAGTATAATTACAAAAAATTAAAAGGGCTATGTGTATTTACAAAAATAAAAAGGGCTATGCAGATAAATACTGTTACATACTGATGTAAAGTAAAAGCCATGCAAGAATAAAAGATACATTTGTTTGCAGGCCGTCCCAATGTCTCAAGCATCACTCACACTTACAAACTTAGACCATTTTGATTGCGAAGGCGATCCGACATCCGTTGGCACTCGTTGGGTAAAATGGAAGAGGGCACTTGAAATTTATTTACTGGCTGCTAATATTGACATACCCTTAAAAAAACGAGCGACACTTCTTCATGTAGGAGGATTAGCACTCCAAGAAGTTTATTATAACTTGCCCGGTGCTCATGCTGAAGAAGAAGAAGGTGTTGATGTATATACAATAGCTTTAGATAAATTAGATAGTTACTTTGCTCCAAAACAAAGTCGAATTTATGAAAGATACTTATTCCGACTTATGAAACAGGAAGAAGGAGAACAATTCGAAAGATTTCTGTTGAGATTGAGAAATCAGGCTGAAAAGTGTCAATTTTATAAAAAAGAAGATCATATTATAGACCAAATAACTGAAAAGTGCCGATTAGTTGACCTGAGGAAAAAAATCTTAGAAATCGGGGATTCAATCACTCTTGATGAAATTATAAGTAAAGCAAACGCATTAGAAGTTGTAGCCAGACAGTTAGAACAATTTAAAAGTGATAATAGACACAACTCAAACAATTTTACAAAAACAGATATTAACAAAATCGATAACAAGAAAAAATTTGGCAGACCGATCCGACACAAACCGTTTAACACAAACTGCTGTAGATGTGGTAGCTCCACGCATTCATCCGATGCCCCAAAATGTCCTGCAAGGGACAAACGATGCGTGAAGTGCGGTTTTATCGGGCATTTTAGAGAACATTGTAGAACAAGACAAAAAAGGAAATTTTGTGACTACAGGACTGAGACTGTACATAAAAAACCTAGAACAGAGACAAAAAATGATACTGATAAATCTGAAATTGATTATATCTTTCATCTTGACGACAATGAAACTATAAAGTGTAACATTGGAGGAGTAATCGTTGATATGTTGATAGATTCGGGAAGCAAGTGTAACGTAATTACTGACAAAACATGGCTATATTTAAAAAACAATGGTGTACAAGCCTCTAACATGATACGCAATCCTAACAAGAGACTTATCTCTTACGGCAGTAAAACACCATTAGATATTATGGGTTGTTTTGATGCAAACATTTCAGTTATTGGTGACAATAGTATAAAATCTACTTTTTATGTAATAAAAAATGGGACACGTAATTTATTAGGCAAGGAGTCTGCGATTTTATTACACGTGCTTAAAATCGGACTTCAAATTAATGCTTTAAGTAAATCACATTTAAACAAATCGTTCCCGAAGTTTAGAGGAGTAACTGTTCAGATCCCAATAGATCAATCCGTTAAACCAGTCGTCCAACCCTATAGAAGAATTCCTATTCCTTTAGAAGAAAAGGTTGCTAAAAAAATAAAGGAACTGGAGGAAGCTGATATAATTGAAGAAGTAAACGAACCATCGCCGTGGGTATCACCAATCGTTCCCGTTCTAAAAGAAGGTCAAGAAGAGGTACGTATTTGTGTGGATATGAGGAGAGCCAACGAAGCAATTATAAGGGAAAACCACCCCCTTCCAACAATGAATGAACTACTTCCTCATTTCCGTAAAGCTAAATACTTTAGCTCTCTTGATATAAAACATGCCTTTCATCAACTAGAAATTCATAAAGATTGTCGGTATATTACTACTTTTAGCACTAGCAAAGGACTATTTAGATACAAGAGATTAATGTTTGGAATTTCTTGTGCTCCAGAAATGTTTCAAAAAATTTTAGAAAAGATGTTATTAGGTTGTGAAGGAACATTCAACTTTATCGATGATATTATAGTTTACGGGTCCACAGAAAAAGAACACGATGTAAGGTTAAATAAGGTATTACAAGTTTTAAAAGAAAATGACGTGCTACTAAATGAAAAGAAATGCATCTATAAAACCAAAAGTATAGAATTTCTTGGTCATGAACTTTCAGGTAATGGAGTCAGACCACTAGATAAATACTTAACTGCAATAAAAAATAGTAGAACCCCCAATACCATAGAAGAAATTCAAAGCTTTTTAGGATTAGTTAATTTCGTTAGTAAATGGATCCCAGATTTAGCAACTCTTACTGAACCTTTGCGCGAAATGTTACGGTTAGGCTTAGGAAAGTCAGTAAATATACAAAAATATTGGACAGCTAGGCAAGACAAGGCATTTCAAGTACTAAAGAAAAACTTAGCCAATATTAGATCCTTAGGGTATTATAATCCTTCTGATAGGACCCAAGTTATTGCTGATGCCTCTCCTGTGGGTTTAGGTGCAGTATTGATCCAGATTGGCGAAGACGGTCCCCGTGTGATCGCTTATGGTCATAAAGCTCTTACAGACTGTGAAAAAAGATATTGTCAAACAGAAAAGGAAGCGCTAGCACTCGTTTGGGCTGTTGAACATTTTAAAATATATCTTTTCGGCAAGGACTTTGAACTAGTAAGCGATCACAAACCATTGGAAACCATTTTTGGAAGAACATCTAAACCATGCGCTAGAATAGAACGGTGGGTTCTTAGGTTACAGGCGTACAGGTACAAAGTAATTTATCGTCCGGGCAAAACAAACATAGCAGACACCATTTCGAGACTTGGCAAAACTTCCCCGTCAGAACCATTCGACTCTGAAAACTATATAAACTATGTTGTAAATTATAGTAGACCTATTGCAGTACCATTAAATGAAATTAAAGAACACTCTGCTGAAGACGAGGAAATTTCGAAAGTCAAGAAAGGCGTCTATTATAACGATTGGCACGATTCTATTAACAATTTCAAATTAATACAAAATGAACTATGTTTTAATGATGACATCCTTCTTCGAGGTACAAGAATAGTTATTCCTCATAACTTGCGTAAACGTGTACTAGAAGCAGCCCATGAAGGACACCCGGGCATAGTAGCAATGAAGGCTCGTCTTAGAACAAAGGTTTGGTGGCCAAGAATTGATAAAGATACTGAACTTCTAGTAAAAGGTTGTCGAGGTTGTACTCTGGTATCTAATGCTACTCCACCACATCCAATGAAAAGACGAACACTTCCTGCTGAACCTTGGGTTGATGTAGCAATGGACTTTTTAGGACCCCTCCCTAGTCATGATTACCTTTTGATACTAGTTGATTATTATAGCAGATATAAGGAAATTAAAATAATGCGTCATATTACTTCCCTTGACACGATAAAGGTCTTGAAAGAAATTTTCTCCAGGTTAGGTTACCCGGCAACATTAACATGTGATAATGGAAATCAGTTCACTAGTGAAGTATTCCAGAACTATTGTAAAGAATGTGGTATCATCGTAAATAATACAATACCCTATTGGCCTCAAATGAACGGAGAAGTTGAGAGGCAAAACCGAAATGTTTTAAAAAGGTTAAAAATTTGTCAAGCAGAAAGTCGAGACTGGAAAGAAGACCTATTTAGTTATATAATGATGTATAACAGTACACCTCATTCTATTATAGGCAAATCTCCCTCAGAATTATTTTACAGGAGAGTGTTTCGAGACAAGATCCCGTCAGCTCCAGACATGGAATTCAAAAAAGTTGATGAAGATGTAAGAGACAGAGATCTGCAACTGAAAGAAAAGGGGAAAGTTTATGGGGACCAAAAAAGAAAAGCAACGGATAATAACATAGAAATAGGTGGAAAAGTATTAGTTAAAAATTTAGTAAGAGAAAATAAGTTGACCACAAATTTTGATCCCACTACACATACTGTGACTGGTGTAGCTGGTGGCGATGTTAATATTCGGAACGATGATACTGGGAAAGAATATCGTCGAAATATAGATCATTTGAAAAAAGTTAATGATTCTTGGACTGTAGTTGATAAAAACGTTAATAACGAGAATTTAGAACATGATAACTAATTAAACTAAATTATTTATGATTGACTTGCATTGATTACTATGTTATTATTTACATTTTATTTTGTGTTTAAAATTATCATGAAAAATGTAATAAGTATTATAATGTAATAAGTATATATTCATTGTTGAAGAAAATTGATGATTCGTATACTGTAGTTGATAAAAATGTTAATAATGAGAATTTAGAACATAATAACTAATTAAACTAAATTATTTATGATTGACTTGCATTGATAACTATGTTATTGTTTACATTTTATTTTTAAAAAAATGTTAAAAATGTAATATTATAATTTAGGTAATTGTAATCTTCAAAAAATAAAAATAAAGAAGGGATGTAGTGTATGCGCAACCCGACTACGTCACTCGCTCACCGATCGTGTCCGCGGGTAGACGTGCTCGGTGTTCCGCATATACTATTATCGTGTAATTAATATAGAAAACTGTGTTTTATTGCTACAAGTAGACACGAGACATTACATATAGTAAATCTAAATTTATTATAATATGACACAAAATTGTTTTCTAACTTTTTGGGATTTAATCGCGGTTTATTATGTTTTTTTATGAATAAGTGATATTATATTAATAACAAAAATAAATATTTTTTATGTATAATGATATTGTGTCATTATAATGACACAAAATATTATTCAATTATAATAACAAAAAATTAATTTAAATAAAAAATAATTAATATACAAAATAAGATGTACCTACTATTTTATTCTGCTATTTCACGAGTATATTTTCCTACTTTTTTCTCGAAAATCATTATTAAACTACACAATAGAGTTTATAAAATGGTAAATCAAATCAAATATATTTTTTAAACAAAGCAATACATTTAATATTGTTAAAAAACTTTAAAAATATTTACAATTGAATTTCGAAGACTAAGTTTAATGTGTTTTGACAAAAAATAATTTTATTTCTTTGATTGTCTCTAGGCATTCGTTTTTCTATGTCTAACAGGGTGCACAGAGCACACGGCGCCGTGTCAAACTATATTTGGTGATAAAACGTATAGCTAATACGACAGACAAACAAACGAAAGCGCATACATGATTCTGTATATGTGGCGCAATTTTAAGTGACAGTTTATTGACAGAAAGCGAACCATTATTTATGTTTCGAGTTTCATGATATCAACATATATAAGTAATTTTTGATATATATATATATATAATGAGATAATAACGATCTATTTTTGTGCAAAACCAGCAGTTGGATAATGTATAAAAAATTAAATTTAAATATTTTTATTATTATTGAGAATTTTTAAATGAGTAGTGAACTGCGAAAGGCTGATGTGATGATGATGATATATTATCCTATTTACGTATGTATGTAATGCCATTTCGACGAACTATAGTATTTACATTTGGCTGGATAGCTTAGTGCTATGTCACGATTCTTGATTCAGTCTGTGTCCCACTGCGTTTATACGCCTCTTTCTCCACGTAGAAGAAGGATTGAAGCCTAATCCTCTAGGCTGCTCCACTGCGTTATGGCGGATATTACTGTGAGTAACGATCGCTATCAGACAACAACAGGGACCGACAGCTTACGAGTAACATGCTCACTGAGCTATGGTGGGGAGACTCATAGCGTCAAACATCCAAACCGGAAAAAAAACATTTTTCAAATCTTCTTCTCAGTCGTTCACTCTTGACAGAGTGGTCGTGGTTGACGACGATTCATTAGCTTTTAAAGCAGCCTCCGCTATACGTCTCCACTTGATGCGGTTTTTAGCGTCTCGAGAACTCTGGACTATGGAGGTCTGTGTCGCAGCTTTGATGAGGTCTGTCCAACGCGTAGGTGATCGACCGCGTGACCGCTTGCCCTCTACCTGCCCTTGAACAACGAGTCGCTCTATGGATTGTTCATTTCGAACAACGTGTCCGAAATATTTCAGGATTCGAGTTTGTACAGTCGACGACAATCTCTGCTTGATTTTTAATTCTTCTAGGATGGAAATATTGGTCCTAAACGCTGTCCAAGGGATCCGCAGCAGTCGCCGCCAGCACCACATCTCGAGTGCGTCGATTTTGCGTCGGTCTTTGAGTCTAACCGTCCACGTTTCTGCGCCATAAAGAAATATCGGGAAGATTAAGCTTCTCATTAGGCGGACTTTCGTGGCTTTGGTGATATTACGGTTGCACCAGACTCTTTTTAACTTGCCAACGGCAGATCTTGTTATAGCACATCTCCTTCGAATCTCGTCTTCGCATCCTCCGGTGTTTGCAATTGTGGAACCGAGGTACACATAAGATTGGACAACCTCACAGTTGCCAATCATAGAGATGTCAGGATGGTTTAGTTCGGCTCGATCCACTATCATCATCTTGGTCTTATCTCTGTTGATCGTAAGACCAAAGGAGAGGCTTGTTGTCTCTAGAAGTGTCAGCAGGTGTTCCATGTCCTCTTTTGTTTGAGTGAGAAGAGTAGTATCATCGGCATACCTCAAGTTAGATATTTTTCTACCTCCCACTGAAACTCCCTTGTCCCATTTTTCCAGAACGATTCTCATAATACACTCCGTATAGATGTTGAACAGGAGCGGAGAGAGTATGCACCCCTGACGAACGCCAGCTTGTGTATGAAAACTTTCCGAGTCAACGTCGTCTATTCGAACAGTCGCAGTTCCGTCCTCGTAAAGTCGACGTATGAGACGAACCAGGTGGATAGGTACTCCCATTTGAGTGAGTACGTCCCATAATATATGCCATTTCACGGTGTCAAAGGCCTTGCGAAAGTCGACAAAACAGATATAGAGTGGGATGTTAAACTCTCTAGACTTTTCGATTATTTGTCTAAGAATCAGAATCTGCTCTCTTGTTCCTCGACCCTTGACAAATCCCGCTTGCTCAATAGCTATTTCGGAATTCAGGAAAGCTTGCAGTCTGGTATTGATGATATGAAGAAGGACCTTGCTGGCGTGCGAAATCAAGGCTATAAGCCTGTAGTTGCCACACTTCTTCGTTGATCCCTTTTTGTGCAGTGGTATGAACACGGAGTGTGCCCAATCTCGAGGCCACTTCTCTGTTTCCCAGATGCGGTTGCAGATAATGTGCATAATATCAACTCCGTATTCACCCATCGCTCTAAAGACCTCTATTGGAATGGTGTCAGCTCCCACAGCCCTACCCCTCTTCAGGTGACCAATTGCGGATCGAACTTCACTTTTCAGGATTGATGGTTCCTTAGCATTTTGTGAAAGTGTACTGTTGTTACACGATAGTGTTATGCTGCTATTTTTCAAATACAAATATCCATTCTGAGTGGGAGTCGAACCCACAAACAGTCGGTGTTTAGGCGCCAACATGCACCACTACACTAGTACGGTTGTTAGCAGTGTCGTATTGCTTTCTTTAAACGAGATTGTTCTGTATCCCTTTCTGTAATTGTGTAATTCATTTCTAGTACCTACCTATGTTGTGTGTCGTCACACAATTGTATTACAACAATTTTTCAAATGTAATTTAAGCAGTGGCGCTATGTTTTATTATTTATACAAGTTGACAGGCAGCGATAATTGCGTAATGATTGTCATCGCTCGACTTTCAAGAGTAACATAGCCTCACAATAGCAAGGCGAAGAAAAAAATAGCTCACACACTTTACACTATTCCATAAGCATTGTTTTAAAATTTTATAACGAGACGCGTCCGGTCTTAATGAAAGTTTTTTTTTTTTGTTTTTTCTGTCTTGAGGGCTAACAATAGAGTACCTACATTCGTATTGTGTCCATCCGTATTCTACCATAGGATTAGCATTACGTGGAAGTGATACCAATTTATTTGTTGACACTAAAATAACAAAAATGAATATATCAATAACAACAATTACTATAATTGTATTATCATTATTAATGGCAGTAGCGGTGGTGGTTTGTTAGTACAAAAATGTACATACATAAAAACCATCTGATATATAATTCTGTTGGATTGAAATAAATAAATAAAAAACGGCAAATTCACATCCATTATAAAACAATATACATTCTTAGAGATAGCTCAAAATGTATTTGTTAGATCTATCAAATTTATGTTAGACCACATGAGAAGTACTAGATTTCAATAAAAAAAAAGTCAAAATTAGGTACACCCAATAAAAAGGTAAAGACATAATAAAAAACAGTCGAATTGAGAATCTCCTCCTTTTTTTTAACACGAGTCAGTCTCTTACGGTCTGTTTTACCAGCTGTGGATGAAGTTTATCCCGCAAATAAGTTACGAATAGACTTTAATAGGGAAAAATAGGCCATTAGTTTTAATTCAATTAGTAGACTACAATTTTCAGATTCATATTTGCGATAGTAATAATAATAATTGTTTATTTGTAACAACATGGTGTTGAAGTTGTACAAGGTTAACATTAGTGTAGTCCAAAGATATTCTACCTGACAATGTCGTTCAATCTATCTATACATCTTCTATATCTTCTATCTTCTATACATTATATAAAAGCGAAAGGTCACTCATCACGAAATCTCCAAAACTATAACACCTACAAACTTAAAATTTGGCAGGTAAGCTCCTTACAGGACGTAGACATCCGCTAAGAACGGATTTTACGAAACTCGACCCCTAAGGGGGTGAAACGGGGGTTGGAAGTTTGTATGAAAATCCTATGTTTTTGAAGTAAGAGACTTGAAATTTAAAACGTATGCTCTATAGATGGTGAAAAGGAGTTCAAATAATGCATCGTAATCTATATATATAAAAGAGAAAGGTCACTGACTCACTCATCACGAGAACTCAAAAACCGCTGGATGGTCCATCCATCCAGGATGGACAAAGATGAAATCTAGCAGGGAGGTAGATTATATTTAGTAAACGTTCGCTAAGAACGGATTTTTTGATATTCCACTGCTAAGGGCGTTTGATTGGGGTTGATAGTTTGTATGAAATATATACAGCAGCTATAAGTTCGCCTGCAAGGTTATTTATAATGCAGCCTGAAAATAAAACTAAAAATGTGTTGTATAGAGAGGTTTTATAAAAATAACTTATAAATTATACTAAATTGTGCCTTTTAAAAAATTACTCATCGTGATAAACATTTCAAGTGACTGAAATAAAAAAACAATTTGCTTAAACATCTTGATAGTAATGCATATCTTCATAACCACGCGAACGTAGTCGCGGGCAACAGTTAGTGTATTATAACAATAAGTCCCCAAAAGTGTATGTGATCGATTCCCTCAAAATTTACTGAACGGCTTTTCATGCGGTTTTACCAATGGAGAGAGGGCTTCAAGAGGAAGGTTTACGGAACGACTAAGCCGATTTTGATGAGATTTTGAGTTTCACTGGAAGTTTGCCGGGAAAACTTTGTGACTCACTGATTTAAACGCGGGCGAAGCCGCGGGCACATCTAGTAATTATATATAAATATATTGTTATATTGCGGAAAACCGGGATGTCTTGCGCGAACTCAGTGAGGCCATTGTCCAGCAGTGGACGGACTGACTTGATATAACGCTTAAACAGATAGTCGATTCCGTGTTCATCATCATCATCATCTTCACTTTAGCTTGATACAGTCTACTGCTGGACATAGGCCTCCGCAAGTTTAAGCTCCTCATGTGTGTTTGCCATAGTCACCACGGTGGGCAGGCGGGTTGGTGACCGCAGGGCTGGCTTTGTCGCACCGAAGACGCTGCTGTCCGTCTTCAGCCTGTGTATTTCAAATCCAGCAGTTGGATGGTTATCCCGCCACCGGTCGGCTTTTTAAGTTCCAAGGTGGTAGTGGAACTGTGTTATCTCTTAGTCGCCTCTTACGACACAAACGGGAAGATAGGGGGCGGCTATATATTTTATTGCCATAACAACACAGATATTTTGTCCAAATGAAAGTCCAGTAATAAAATAAAAAATAAATAAAACAATGACCGCAGGTTAGCTGGAAGAGACTTCTTCTAGAGTTATCTCTACCGGCTTTCTACATATAAATTATATAATGTGTATAACGCCTGACTGAGCGCAGTAGTCAGTGGTTGTCATCCGGGCTACATCTGACGCCCGTTAGCAATAGTTTTCATTCATTAGTTTTGTTTCATTGCATATTGGAAAATTACTAAAATCGGAACCAAAACACGCCAATACGCCAATGCGCCAACACGCCAACACGCCAATGTGCCAATACGCCAACACGCCAACAGTCCAACACGCCAACATGCCAACACGCCAACACGCCAACACGCCAACACGCCAATACGCCAATGCGCCAACACACCAACACGCCAATGTGCCAATACGCCAACACGCCAACACGCCAATGTGCCAACACGCCAACACGCCAACACACCAACACGCCAACATGCCAACACACCAACACGCCAACACGCCAACACGCCAACACGCCAATGCGCCAACACGCCAACACGCCAACACGCAAATACGCCAACACGCCAACACGCCAACACGCCAACACGCCAACACGCCAACACGCCAACACGCCAACATGCCAATGTGCCAATACGCCAACACGCCAACAGTCCAACACGCCAATACGCCAACACGCCAATACGCCAATGCGCCAACACGCCAACACGCCAATGTGCCAACACGCCAACACGCCAATGCGCCAACACGCCAACACGCCAATGCGCCAACACGCCAACACGCCAATGTGCCAACACGCCAACACGCCAATACGTCAACACGCCAACAGTCCAACACGCCAACATGCCAACACGCCAATACGCCAACACGCCAACACGCCAACACACCAACACGCCAACACACCAACACGCCAACACACCAACACGCCAACACGCCAACACGCCAACACGCCAATACGCCAATGCGCCAACACGCCAACATGCCAATGTGCCAATACGTCAACACGCCAACAGACCAACACGCCAACACGCCAATGCGCCAACGTGCCAACGCGCCAATGCGCCAACACGACAGGACGCCAACAAAAATAGCAAACCTGTTTAATAACGAACCGTTATTTATGATATTATAGGTCCAGGTCCGGAAGAAGCGACTTCGCCATCTAAGGATATCGTGGCAGGATAGGAAATTGACTTACACTTTTTGCGTTTGATAAAGTTCCAGAAAAGTTTAGGGTTTAAGGACAAAGTTGTTTCCAGGCTATTCAAATACAATTTATAGTTTAGATTATGAAGCTTCGCGCAACGCTCCCTGAGCAACTTAAAAGTAATTAAATCACGAGGGTTGCCATTTTTCGATATTTAAAATTTTCATTGATGTCTTTTATCAGTGCTCCAGAAAACCATAACGGATATTTACTAGACCGTGTTTTGGATTTGGGTACATGTTTAGCAATGATAATTCTCAGAACAGCAATCATAACTCGACAATTTCTTCTTACAATAATATTATTCAGGGCACTTGTAATTTTGTCATAGTCAGCTTTGTAGAAGCGGAACCTAGCCCCAATACAAGATTCAAGCTTTTCCTGAAAGTTAATTTTAACGGAAAACTCAATAGGAGGGTATAATGGTTTCCGGAAAAGAAATGAATCCCGGAAAGAGGGTCCTTGCTTTCGCTCAATTGGGAAATAACCAGAGAGCTAATTATTAGGTCTAAAACGCGATTTTTATTATTTTTACAACAATTATACTGTGTAAGAGCATTTAATGACATTAAATCAGTAATCATGTTATTCAAGAAATTATTCGTTGTTATCGGAGTCAGTGCAGGGCCAGTCGTCTAGTTCCAACACAGACCACCCAAGTTAAAATCCCCAAGAACGATTACGTTAAAGGAGCTAAGTTTATCAATTATATGATTTGTATTTAAAATGAAGTGTTCCAAGATATGTTTCTGTACCGGAGGGGGAATATAAACGGTGCAAATGTACAGATAATCAGTTTGACCATTGGCATTTAGCAGTTCAAGTTTAACCCATAAATCCTCACAGTGCGATATACAATTTATGTGGAGTAATTGGTAGATTTTTCCCAAATAGGAAGGCAAACATCTTAACCTAAGTGTATTTATATAATATATGATATGATATTTGAGAGCCAATTCATTGACGAAAGCAATTTATAAAATAATACGCTACAATGATTAATAAAATAAAAATATTCCAAAATCGAAAAAATGTATCTCTTTTCGTAGCATAACAGATGAGATAATATAAAAAAAAATTATCCCAACTGTTATGATAAAAATAAGACATGATAAATATTTATAATATTTTTTATACAACTAGGTCGCTAAACAAGAGTACGGCTCACCTGACGATAAGCGACTACCAGAAGCATTGCAAGCGTGTTGCCGACCTTACCCCGAATCTCCCCCAGGAGCTCTGGTCACCTTACTCACCACAGAAACACAACAATCATTTATTTATACTAACCTATATAACCATTTATCCATTCCGTACTCTCAGTTATTTTATGATATTGAACAATTAAAACGAAAAAGGTCCAATGAAAATAAAAAAAATTACATTTAAGTTGTTACATAGCGAGTAATGAACACTTTGTGACTGTCACAAAAAAAAAACTGTATAATTATTATTTTATTTCTTTATTGACAATTGACTTATCTCATATATAAAATTCTCGTGTCGCGGTGTTTGTAGTTAAACTCCTCCGAAACGGCTTGACCGATTCTCATGAAATTTTGTGTGCATATTGGGTAGGTCTGAGAATCGAACAACATCTATTTTTCATACCATTAAGTTAAAAGGGGGGGGGGATTAAGGGGGTTAGTAAAATATATGGCAAAACAACGTTTGCGGGGTCAGCTAGTACAATATATTTTTTAAAATTAACTGTAGATTATTTATCATTGAATTATTTATTCATTATTAAATTATTTATACATTATTTATATATGATATAAATTCTTCCTAAAACTATATATTTAATATTATATTGAAACATTTCCTAGATGTCACGTTCAATTAGAATATTCCATAAATACAGGAAATTCGATAAATCGAAAATGAAAAATCAAGAATAATACGAGTAGGTATATCAAAAACTTTAATTTATTGGATCATTTAAATAGCGTTATCAACAACCGATGAAACAGGGCATCAGTTTTATAATATATTAGTCCTAAGATAAACTATGTAGTATTTATTTAAAAATATTTTTAGTTTGAGTCTGAGATTACATCTGATAAGTTCCATATACATACATACAAACATACATATAATATATTAAAGTCGGTAGACCAAACGTGTAGTTCTCAACAGAAGTTTTTAAACTAAAACCGACTAGCCACAAACACGCTATTTCAAGTACTAAGTTCTTGTTTGCAATTCATCTTATGCTCAGCGAAGGTAAATATACCTACCTTGGTAGTAAAGTTATTTAATATATGTAAAACAAATCACCTGTGATTTTTTTGAATACCAATATCAGGATATACAGAAAAGGTAATATCTAAAAATTTATTTGACGTGAATAATAGACGTGATATAAAAAAAAATAAAGAATAAAAAAAAAAAAATTGAATTTGAACTATAAGTTTATTAAAAATATTAACTCAAAAAAATGTTACTCTGTGTATTTTTTCTACGCACTCTACATTTGAATTTTGCGCAAATTGTAAAATTCCCATAATTTTTATGAATCTTACGACATTGCTACGTTAAAGTACTTTAAACCATCGATAAGATGGCAGCAATATCATTTTAAACAACATACGTGAAGACATACAAAACCATTATAGCTCGATAAACATAACCTAATTGAGAAGTTGAGTAATAATTGTGTTTGCTCGCAAACTAAAAAAAAACCGACTTCAATTACATCGACGAGTAATAAACGTAGATCGACGAAAAAATAGTCAAGTAACTACGCGTTATCAAAGATTACTCAAAAAGTAGTTATCAGACCTCAATAAAATTTATATGTGACCACATGACAAACATCAGATTTCGATTAAATTAAAAATTATTAAAATCGGTACACCCAGTAAAAAGTTATTGCGGATTTTCAAGAGTTTCCCTCGATTTCTCTGAGATACCATCATCAGATCCTGGTTTCCTTATCATGGTACTAAACTAGGGATATCTACTTTCCAACAAAAAAAGAATTATCAAAATCGGTACATCCAGTAGATTGTTATGCGGTATAATACAACGTAGGTCGACGAAAAAAGCGTCAAGTAAAAACGCATTATTAGATATAACTCGAAAAGTAGTTGTTAGATCTCAAATAAATTTAAATGGGACCAATTGACATGCACCACCTTTTTATTAAAAAAAAATTGTTGAAATCGGTCCACACGGTCAAAAGTTCTGATGTAACATACATAAAAAAAAAATACAGTCGAATTGAGAACCTCCTCCTTTTTTGGAAGTCGGTTAAAAATATTGTAATAATAATTACATGTAGTGTAACAAAACCCAGATAAAACCACGCGGGACCGATCGTTTATTCAAAAGCTTTATTTCCATAATATAATAGCTTTATACCTTACATTACAAATTGGATAATTGACAAATGAAATCACAAAATGAGTATCGTTATGTGAAATTTTACTTTGTCACGAGTGAGCTTTTACGGGAGCTTTGATCATACGTAATTACGTGTACGAAAGCTTAATATTTTTTAAATTCCATTTACGAAAAGCTTTTTCGTATTCCCTACATGTGATAATGTAGGGATCATAATTATGTCGGATTTTAATATTTTGAATTTGATGAAATATTGTAGTTGGTTTATTAATTTCCTGCCTGTTTATTATATTTTTAAAATAAAAATAAGTTATTCTATTTTGACAGTTTTTTTTATGTAGTTTTGACAAAATATAATATTATTTTGTCACTAAAGAATATAGATCAACAAAAAGCAAAATTTAAAAGCACTTTGAAATAGTCATTTTACATTATGGTCACTGAGAAAGTACCACCGGTTCGGAATGCAAATTCTGCTCAGAAAATACAACAAGAAACTTGACATTTACTTGCTTTTGTAAATACATATGTATTTTCTTGAATTATACGCATAAACCCACGCACGGCTATCATACATATCAGTTTATATTGAATAGTTTAACTTGTAAGTAGTTTTGATTATAAGCTTAAGATTTTGAAGCAATGGAAGCAGGACACTAATTTCTGGATTATGTAAAACATTCTGAAGCTTTAAAAGCGTGCGTGGCTGCTAAATCAAAATATTAATTTTGATGATAAAATTAATTCCACATGGAATATAATTAATTCTTAGTATCTATAGAAAGCGTAATAAACAAACTATTTCAATTGAATTAAATATAAATATTGCTGTTGTAAACTCAGATGACAAGTTAGCGAACGTCTTTGAAGCCTTTTCCGATAAAATACCCATTGATTTAACTTCTCAACTGAATTCATCTTTGACAAATTCTACTCAAGTTCCTGAAAAAAGCGTTAGAAAATTTAATGTTGATCTTTCATTCTCGCAGGTTAATTCATTAGATATTTTAACAGTATTTAAAATTCTCCACCACTATCCACGCACGCTGGAGCAGCACGCTCCAATGCGGGTTGGCGGATATATTCCCTACTATGACTAACGATCGCTATCAGGTGTACACGATAACAACCGGGATCGACGGCTTAACGTGTTCTCCGAGACACGATGGGGAGACCCACAAGGACTGCACAAACTTCCAGACCGCGGCAAACATCTGTATAGCTAATACAAATGTTTGTCATGTGCCCGCATCAAACCCGCAACGAATATAAAGAGTCTTTAATACAATACCAAAAGTATCTATTTCACGATTGTTTGAAATGAAAATTTGTATGGCTCTTATAAAATGTTATCTCTCCTATTCATCTCAAATTACTTTCAAATTAATTATTATTTAAGTTTTGTAAATTAACTGAAAGAGGTATTTTAATTATTAACGGTATTCTTGTACATGTTTTGATCATTTAAAATTTAAAACACTGTTCCCTTTTTGTTTCTTCTGTTCTCGTTTTTATTTATTTATTTTAATTTAAAAATATATTATTTTAAACCACAAATACATTATAAATAAAGCATAAGCATGTTTTTAGGTTTTATATTGCAATGGGCGAATTTACAGCTATTTAGGCACTTTTTTCAGACAACCCATACATACAGAAAACAGTATATGTTAAGACTAGGTGGTTTAGTTATGCAACAATGAATTTACATACAAATACATACACTTACGAGTTCTTTTATCTATATAAAAAAAAAAAAAACGAAAAGGTCGACGTACGAACTATTTGATAGTAAGCAGTTTTTTTTTACGTGGTGAAAATCCATCATGAATACTCTCCAGCGCGGGGGCGCCAGAGGGTTATGTCAGACTCCTACTGACTAAAAAACCACCACGTGTGAGCAGTCGTCCGACTGGGTGGGGCGAGATGGGGTCGCGCTAGCATTCGCCACAGGACAGTTACCGTAACTTATAGATGCCTGCAACACTAAAAGCATCGAAAGCACGATACTTCCCTCACCCTGTCCAGTAGCTCTGTTCATTACTCACACAGGAATACAACGCTACTTGAAAACAGTATTATTTAGCTGTGATTTTCTGTAATGTTGTTGTAGTTACTACTGGAGTTCGGGTTGCTCCATATTTTGAGCAGATTATAATTATATCCTGCTGTCCCATATCACAATGAAATAATAAAAAAAAAACCAAATCGGAACGAAGTTCCTTATTATGAAATATTAATTTCAAGTTGCATTCGAGTTATTAAGGAAACAATTATTCGGGTATATATTTTTTATTATGATTTTTTATCGATAAAAATAAAAAATAAAACTACTTCACAAAATTATCTTAACATCTTTATTTTATTTACTTATTTTATTTTTATTTTATTTATAAGAATGTATAATAATTATCGAATGATATAATCATAATAGCAAAACTGCAATAATAATAACAGTATCACGTAAACTATACATTAGACATTGTATAGCCATTATACATAGACTATACATAAAAATCATACGCTCTTCTTAACGTTACGGACGTTTTTACCGACTAGGGTACCCCTCCGTTTAAAAGTTATCGTATAAATCATAAATAGTAATACAAGCGTTTAAAATTATGAAGAAACAATGGCTGAGTGAGAATTTTCTATAAAGTTAGAATTCTTAGAGTATATTTTATGTTCAGTCGATTAATGGAAAGCTTAAAAGCATTTACGTTTCACAATTTAAAGAAGTTTAATGTATTATTGATTACCAATACAACAAAAGTGGTGCAATTTAAGTTAAAGCTGAAATGCGCATGAAATATGAACGCATTGATGCATGAGTCTGTACTTGGCTATTGAGCTAATGGTAACCTTACTCGGAGTAAACTCTAGTTAAGGTCACTCCTTAGAAAAAATGTATTTACTCGTTACTTTCAGATCAGGTCTCGTTACCCTCACACGTTTTCACCCCTATGTTTTTCACACCATGGGCCTTGTATCGTTTCTTACGGGGTAAGACGTGATAGTAAAACTCAATATGAACTGACATCTGCACCTTTATTGAAAACAGTTCCTAATGAAAGTAGAAAATAATTGTTTTTGCTTGCAAGCGCAAAACACCGACTTCAATTACATGGACCAGTAATAGAATGTATGTAGACAAAAGAATTTTACAGCTAAATAATACTGTTTTCAAGAAGTGTTGTGTTCCTGTTGAGTGAGGTGAGTAAGGTGACCAGATCTCATGGGGGGAATTGGGGGTAGGGTCGACAATGCGCTTGCAATCCTTTTGGTGTTGCAGGCGTCTATAAGCTGCGGTAATCACTTACCATCAGGTGTGCCGTAAGCTTGTTTGCAGACTTTGTTGTATAAGAAGGAAAAAAAAATAGTCAAATAAATACGAATTATTAGGGATAGCTCAAAAAGTACTTACCAGATCTCTCTCATCATCATCATTACAGCCTATACAGTCCACTGCTGGACATAGGCCTCCACAAGTTTACGCCAAAAATAACGTGAACTCATGTGTTTTGCCCATAGTTACCACGCTGGGCAGGCGGGTTGGGGACCGCAGGGCTGGCTTTGTCGCACCGAAGACGCTGCTGCTCGTCTTCGGCTGTGTATTTCAAAGCCAGCAGTTGGATGGTTATCCTGCCACTGGTCGGCTTTTTAAGTTCCAAGGTGGTAGCGGAACTGTGTTATCCCTTAGTCGCCTCTTACGACACCCTCGGGAAGAGAGGGGGTGGCTATATTCTTTAGTACCGTAACCACACGGTACAGAATCAGATCTCTCTACTCGGATTTACATGGGACCACATGACAGGCCCGACCGACCTTTCGATTGAAAAAAGATTGGTCGAAATCGGTCCACCGAGAACCTCCTACTTTTTTGAAATCGGTTAGATATAGAAAAAGAAAGGTTAGAGTAGTTAAACAAAATAGTTTTTCACATAATGTCTATTTCACAAAAACTTTAGTATAGTATTAGCTAAGAATTTTTCGGTTACACAGTATCTTCTTCACTATTCCTAAAAGCAGAGATCACGTTACCTCAGGCTTTTCTTAGTGCTCAAATATTTAGATGACTTAAGTATTATGTTTCAAGATAATATAGAAATAGCGTGGTTTTGTCTGCGTAATTTTTGATTATTGTTAATGTGTTATTTGTAAAAATCTATGATAAAAAAAATTCTCTATTCAAATAGGGAATGCGGGTTCGATTCCTGCACATAACAAACATTTGTATTGGCCATATAGATGTTTGCCGTGGTCTGGGTGTTTGTGCAGTACTTGTGGGTCTCCCCACCGTGCCTCGGAGAACACCTTAAGCCGTCGGTCCGGCTTGTTATTATATATACACCTGATAACGATCGTTACTCTTAGTAGGTAATATATCCGCCAACTCGCGGTGGAGCAGCGTGATGGACACATTCTGCTCAAAATTTGAAGCAACCCGAATGGCTTCACCTCGCCTTACAGAAGATCATAGCTAAATAACACTGCTTTCAAGCGATGTTGTTGTTGTAAGTAAGGTGACTAGAGCTAGTAGCTTTACTAAGCTTAGTTTAATTAGTCCTCTAAGCTACATATGTAAGTACCAAGGTATCGAGAGTAACAAACAAATAATTGGAATAACAAAAGCACGGGCATTATAAGCCCGTGGATATATATTGTTATATAAAAAAAAAGTGACTAGAGCTACATGGGGGATAGGGGGTTGGGTCCGCAACGCGCTTGCGATGCTTCCGGTATTTCAGGCGTCTATAAGCTACGGTAATCGCTTACCATCAGGTGAGCCGTACGCTTGTTTGTCGACTAATTGTATAAAAAAAAAAAGATTTCATCTAATATATAGAAATAAGCTTTTACCCTCTATGTTATTTCTACTTTAATGGATACTTTCCTTCACAGCCCGATAGCAATCAATCAAAGCATCGCATCCCCACTAAAAATAACCGTATGTGTTTATAATTGGTCAAAATGCGGTATTTATTTTCATTAGAATTTATTTTTCATTAATTTGTTATATAATTTTATACTTTAATAATAAGGATTTAAGGATGAAAATGTATTTGTTATGTTGTAGAGAGGGGTGGTTTAATAAGGATGTGATACTTCAAAATATATTGAATACTTGATACAATTTTGTTTTGAGAACTTTTAGATTATTAATTTTAATTCGTTTTATTGACAGTTAAGATTTAATAGTGGTATACGTAGTAGAAGATCCGAATATAAGTCGAACTTCACTGAGCTGATAATAGAATGAAACATCTATGCTAATATTATAAAGAGGTAAAGTTTCTAATTTTATTTGTTTGTAGGGGGTAATCTTCGCAAATACTGATCCGATCACGAAAATTCTTTCACTAACAGAAAGCTGCACTATTCAAGAGTGACATAGGCTATATTTTATTGTGGTTGAACAAAAATTCAGTGAAAAATCTTATATATGAAATTCTTGTGTCACAGTCTTCGTCACTCCCCCGAAACGGCTGGACTGATTTTTATGAAATTTTATGTGCAGATCAAGTAGGTCTGAGAATCAGCTAACATCGATTTTTCATACAGCTGTCATAAGGGGGTGGGAATTAAAGGGGCTTAATAACATATATGGGAAAACAATGTTTGCAGGGTCAGCTAGTATCTTATAAAAATTTTAATATATCAGACAATATATTAAAAATGTGTTGCCTAAGAAAATCCTGGATTGACTATATTTTAATTTTAAATTTTCTTATTATCTTAATGTTTCAATTTTCAATTATATATATATATATATATATATATATATATATATATATATATATATATATTGTTGTTGTTTTTTTAAATCATTAAAAATAGTAAACAGATTCTAAAAAAAGTGTCACTTCAATAATGTCGACTTCAATAACGCGACTTATAGGAATATCTCCCAGAATGTTCCTGACTTTAGTCTTCAAATACGTTAATATACAAAGTATTGTTATGTATTTTTGTAACTTTAAAAAAATAATAATTGATAAATTTATTTGTGATTAAATTAAGAGATCGTTTCTAAGTAGAGCTTCGACAGGTGAAGTTAACCCATTATGGGATGCAATTTAATCCAAAAGGTATTTTTCATAATTTTAAATCCACATAGGTAAATATTATTTCTAAAACACCGTCGATTGCAAATAATTTAAACATAAAGGACCCTATTAATCACAAGCATAGCTTTTACCTAACATAAAGCCTAAGGTCAGTTTGCTCAGAAGTCAATCAGAGTAAAACGCGCCGAGTTTGAATATTAAATCGCCGTGTCTAGACTAGCCATTAGTTTGAATTATATCATATTGCTTTTCCTGCAACTTTACTTGCATTATTAGATTCCTTGCTCGCCTTTGATAGGACGTACATTTCGCATCGATATTAGCTTTGACTTTGCTGTAATCAATATTAAAGTGAAGATGGTAAAAAATTTGGCCACAATATTCTCAGGAATTGTTCGTTTTTAAAAATACTCTATGAAGTTGTATCGAATGAGGTTAATTTTTTCTCCTAATAAATTGACAATTAAGTATGAACTTGATGGTAAGCAGTCAATACGGCCAAGCGCTTGGGCCTATTTAACTGAGGTAGGCCAGCAGGAAATTTCCTGCTCAAAATATTGAGTAGCCTGATTGTGGAAGTACCTTACAGAAGATCATAGCTAAATAATACTGTTTTCAAGCAGTGTTGTTCCTGTTGGTGACTGGAGTGACTGGAGCTTCTGGCGGGACTTCGGGAAAGGATCGGCTACGCGCTTGTGATGCTTTCGGTGTTGCAGACATCTATAAGCTACGGTGATTGCTTGCCATCAGGTGAGCCGTACGCTTGTTGCAAAAAATGACTGTCCGCGAGCCAGCAGTAATGCAAACATTTTTTTTAAACATCCATGGGCACTTAAGTACCCATGCCTTTTTCATTTACATTTTTATTGTCAAAACGTTGAGGTGTATTATTTTCAACACTGCATGCTTCAAATCACGAACTAAAGCTTATTTTCTCTAATTCGATGGTGAGTCCAAGGCTGACCGTGAGATATATACATACCTAATGCAAACGTATGTTGCCGACCCTAACTTTAAACCTTTCCTTAAGATTCGGCTACCTTACCTATCTCAGGAACACACGACTTTTTGAGAGCAGTATTGTTCAGTAGGTTGGATATTGCCAAAGTCGGTCTGCTCCATATTTGAGCAAAATTTGAAGTGCCTTAGCATACATAGCCATAGGTACGAAAACAGAAGTCGTTCTGACAACTATTAGCATTAAGAATTAACTGTGACTTAACGAGGTTAAGTTTTTCCTTTTTTTTTTTTTTAATACATAGATAGGCTGGCGTTTGACCGCTATTTCACCTGATGATAAGTGAAAATGCGGTCTAAGATTGAGCACGCTTACCTAGAAGTAACCTATTCAATCGCGACTTAAAGATCCCCAGGTCTTAGCTTAAGGTCTTAAAAAAATTACATACAGTCAGTGCTGATGCAATTTATATATTAGTTACGATAGTGATACTGAGGTGATAGTTTAAATGAGCGCTAACATTAATTGCGATTATGAAATGCAGTGATTGAAATAGTGGCGGCTGGTAAAATTAAAAGTAAAAACCAAGGCAAAAAAAAATTTACTTTTCTATATGTGTGTGCGTGTCTATGAGTATGTTATGGAAATGAAGTTTTAAGCGTAACATCGGTCGCAAGCATTTCTACACGAGGGATGTGTTGGTAAAAAAAAAAAACATTATTTTCAATGAAATTTTTTGGCAGACCCTTTTGGCCACCTATTCCAAAGCTCTAGAAAATAATCGTGTTAAGGGAAAATATCTTTCACCTGAAGGTTGCGGGCATGCCCAACGTGACTACAACGGTGGAGCTGCCCATACTTAACATATATTTAACATAAAACTAAAAAAAAACTCATTTCAATGTGGTTTAAGTATTCAATATTGCAATCTATTTATGCATCCAATTAATAAATAAAAGAAATATCTACACAATACATACACGGTCGTCTGTTCCTAAAGTAAGCAACTTAATGCTTGTGTTATAGGTAACAGCCGACTGGTACAGCTACATTTTTTTTTTTCGATAAATATACTTATAATTATTACATATATAAATATATATTAATAAATATTCATATTACACCCAGATTCGGGGTGGGAATCGAACCCGCAACACTCGGAGCAGGAAGCATGGTCACTACGCGCCAACGGGCTAATCTAGATTAGATTTTTTTGTATATAGGGTTTAAAACATCACGATGATGATGTGGAAGTAGAGGAGTAACCATAAACATTTAAAAATATTGTAAGTACCTATTGTAATGTAAGATGTTGCGATATTAAGTAAATAATTTTTCAACATGAAGATCTCATTACTTACCAAGTCAGGTTAACGCTGCTCACATAAGCGTATAAATGTTTGTTATCCAACGCCATCAATATGCTATAATATAAAATCTAATATATAAAATTTTCGTGTCGCGGTGTTTGTAGTTAAACTCCTACGAAACGGCTTGAGCGATTCTCCTGAAATTTTGTGTGCATATTGGGTAGGTCTGAGAATCGAACAACATCTATTTTTCATCCCCCCAAATGTTAAGGGTAGTCCGGATTTTACGATACTCGACCTCTAAAGGGATAAAACTGGGGTTGGAAGTTTGCATGAAAGTATGTTTTTGAAGTAAGAGACTTGAAACTTAAAATGTATGCTCTATAGATAGTGAGAAAAATCCAAATAATGCATTGTAATCTATATATATATATATATATATATAAAAGAGAAAGGTCACTGATTCACTCATCACAAGAACTCAAAAACCGCTAGATAGTCCATCCATCCAGGATGGACAAAGATAAAATTTAGCAGGGAGGTAGATTATAGTTAGTGGACGTCCGCTAATGACGGATTTTGCGATGTTCCACCGCTAAGGGGGTTTAATTGGGGTTGATAGTTTGTATGAAACATATACAGCAGCTATAATTTGCCTGATAGGTTATTTATACTGCAGCCTGAAAATAAAACTAAAAATGTGGTGTACAGAGAGGTTTTATAAAAATAACTATTAAATTATACTAAATTGTGCCTTTTAAAAATTTGCTCAGTGTGATAAGCATTTCAAGTGACTGAAATAAAAAAATAATTTGCTTTAAGCATCTTGATAGTAATGAATATCTTCGTAACCACGCGGACGTAGTCGCGGGCAACAGTTAGTGTTAAACAAAGTCCCCAAAAGTGTATGTGATCGATTCCCTCAAAATCTACTGGACGGATTTTCATGCGGTTTCACCAATGGAGAGAGTGCTTCAAGAGGAAGGTTTAGGGAACGGCTAAGCCAATTTCAATGAGAGTTTCACTGGAAGTTTGCCGGGAAAACTTTGTGACACACTAATTTTAACGCGGGCGAAGCCGCGGGCACAGCTAGTATATATATATATATATATATATATGTTTTGTAAAATGTCACTAGCGACTTTATCTTTTCTTAGTTGCACACTCTTGTCAGAGTGGTCGTGGCTACGCTGACGAGGTACATAGTGGGGTGTTTGGTGGGTCGATAATATTTTCGAGGGTAGCTCTCCTGGCGATGTGCTTCCATTTCCCTCTGTTGGAGGCGTCGCGAGTACACTGGACCATGGTGGACTCAGTAGCCCTTGTGATGACGTCTGTCCAGCGGGTTGGCGTTCGACCGCGTGCTCTCTTGCCTTCCACCTGGCCCTGCACCACTAGTTTCTCCATCGAGTTTTCATTTCTAGAGATGTGCCCAAAGAACTTCAGACTTTATCTACGAATTGTTTAATTTTGCTCTTCTAACATGAAACTAGTCAATTTTTTTTGTTATGATGGAAAAATTAAAGATATATTAAGGGGTAAAATTCTTTCAAACTTATAGGGGTTAGCCCACAACACATTCGTGTATGTGTGATCAAAAGCCTAAGAATAAAATTTCATGAGTGTAATTCCAGAAATGGCGGACTTCGACACTAATTTATATATAAATTTTGAACCTCTATACCCCTTTTCTCTATAACCCTTTTTGGGTTAGAACTTATAATTTCTAAAAAACCCTGAAACAAGAATTTACTCCTTAGTACCTCCTTAAACAACTACAAAAAAAAATCACATTTCTAGAATTGAAAAACGGATTAAATTCTATAAAAAATAAACATTAGCTCCTAATTTACCAGGGGGTAAGTCCAAATTAATTTAAGGGCGGAATTTCCACATACGCTGTACGTAACTAAGCCATTTTTATTAGTAGCCTCAATTTTCAGACAAGTTTATCCCCGTAAGGGTAAACGCTGAAATACTTGTTAATTCATATTTAATCAGTAGATCAAAACTAAGGTTTATGCTTCTAGTTTTCAAACAGACTATTTTCCATTCTTAGTGTATTACTTTATCAAAATCCACCAAAGTGCACGTCTACTATAAGCTCCCTGCCAAAATTCAAATTTAATTTCCCCTGTAATTTTTGATCTCGCAATAAAATCATCTCTTATATATTATCGCATCGATTCGCGATCTCTTCACTGGAAGCTAGTCTTTGAAAATTTATTCCAAGACACGAAATGCTTTTTACAAGTAAAGATGTGACAAACTACATTTTGCTTAAAATAAAACTTTCATGGAATAAATAAAAATAATAACAACTGAATAAACTTTTATGAGAAAAATAATAATAATAGTATGACTTACACATCGCTCGAAGTTAAATATGTTTAGTTATGAGTTAGTTACTTTTCATGCCTGATTTTTGTGTTCAGGAACTACTTGAAAAAATAAATATAATCAAAATAGTGTGAGCATTTGTTCGTTTGGTCCTAAGGTAAGCAAATTAATGCCTGTGTTTAAGCAGTAGCCGATTCTTAACAAATATTTTTTTTTGTATTGTACTGTAAATTTATATATAAACTTAGACACAACGCAGGAGCAAAAAGCAAAGTTACTGTCAACGATTTAGTCAAAATATTTAAATTGATTTATTTTTTAATGAATTTGCTAAAATGAAGTCTAATAGACTTACGCAGTCTAACAATAAACTGTAGGTAACATTATGATCCAAATTCGAAAATGATGTGGCAGTGCAGATTCATGGCACTAATTTCTCTTGGGAAGGGCTAAGAATTTAAAACAAAATGGAATTTTTCTAATATTTTTCATCAGATTTCATGGTTAGGTTATATACGTGTTCGTTCTGAACAATATAAGGTCTTATCCTAACAAAAGATAACAAAATAATTATATCTATACAAATAAATAAATTGAATTGTTTGTTTGTAATATTAAAATAACGCTTTTAACTAAATGCATATAGATGTATACGCGGTACATATACCAAAATAACATTTTTTACAATTTTTGTCTGTCTGTCTGTCTATCTGGCTAGACCGATTTTGACGGGACTCTCACTGACAGATAGCTGATGTAATAAGGAGCAACTTAAGCTACTTTTATTTTAGAAATTTATTTATTTTATAAGTCTGCGAACTGAACAATACTTTATTACTTTTTTGTTAATTTCGACGCAGACGTAGTCGCGGGCACAGCTAGTAAGACATAAAATTGGCTTTAACTTACATAATTTTCGATTCCGCACTCGAACAGATTTACGCTTTAATGCACAAAATAAAAAGCAAGAATAACTTGACTCAAGTAGGCTTCAAAAGTATTTTTGTAGGTTGCTCCAGGAAGTCGTCGGCAACGTGAAGGGTCTGCTAGGCTTCCTCAAGGAGCTTGGCTGGCACGAATAGTGCCCACCAGCCGATCACGCAAAAAAGGCGCATCAAGACCTCGAGTTGCGGAAAATAGCCCGTGTACAACAACAACAACAACAAGTATTTTTGTAGCCGACCCGGCGATCTTCGTACCGCCATATTATATATATATATATATATACATACATACATATATATATATATATATATATATATATATATTTTTAATAATAATAATGAATAATACAATTAAAAATCAAATATGATCCAGGATTTAATATTTTATATAGTCGATATTATATCCGCGCACATACATTTTGGAAATACATATTAAGGTAAATATATCTCTTTAAAAAACATAATTGTAGTTATGTGAAGCCATCAAATTTGGAATGAAGTTTCTGCTGAGAAGAAAAGGTGAGTTTTAGACCACACGACTGAAGTTAAACTTCCGCACAACAGGCCTGCACTGTGTCTTAGACATAGGAAACGTAACTATGAGAGAAAGAGAGGAAGAAAATGTGTGCTCACACCTGTCTCTCTTGTTCCGTTCGCCTCGCCTGATCACACTTTACGTAACGCTCTCGTCACGTATTCACCAGCTTACCCCCACAAGTCAAGCGTGGGTATAGAAGTGTTACTTAAAAAAAATGAATTCTTGAGAAAATTTGGTATGATAGAATAAACGTGTGTATTAATATGTCTAGTTTATGTAAAATCATCTACTTAATATGATTATATAAACACACAACACCTTTGTTCAGCGCAGTCGCGTAACTAATATTTTAAAAGATCCCATCAAGCAAAGTTGATGATGCAGCGTGGGGCGGGTTGCCATGGTAACCGTATCTCGGTTTCTTCTCCAGTGCCCGTTGAATATGCCGGGGTTGAGATTTACCTGAAGCCCCTACTGTTTGTTTCCTCTGGATTCAGACAATAATATCAAGACATTCATTTTTTTATCGATTTCATGAAAAGGACGAGGTTTCAAATTCGACTATACTTTTTTTTTTATATGTATTACTTTATAACGTGATAATCTATTGTATTCGGATTAACTGACTTAGACTACGATTTATGATTCCATTCATTTTATTTGTAATCAACGTAAGTTGGAGTCAGTTTTTTTTGTTTGAGCCTACCTAATTATTTTTAATTATTAATAAATTTGAACTACAAGAGTGCAGTAGGACTTTACTGTCACACAAGGTCGCCTGTCATACACATGACTTTGTTCAATGAATTTGTATATGTTTTGTATTTTTTTTATACTTAAAAAAGTTCCTATATATCAATCTATCTCTTTAAATTTTGGGTCCCTTTTTTCAGAACCTTGGTGACGGCTTGGCGTTAAGGAAATGATGTGTAGCGACATCTATCTCGCGACATATAAAACTAGAGAAAAACTGTCGTATATTTGAATGTTACAATGTTATAATTATGTAACTAAAGAATTACTGGTAACGGCATATACATTCATTATAATGAAACAACTTTTTTCGGATTTTATCGCGACTTATTAAGTTTTTTAAATACCCGACATTTCAAATACTTAACAGCAGCCATGGTCGCGTTTATTTAATGAAAATGTATATACATTTTTTATTTAGTTTTGAGTTGAATATGATAGGCTACCAATATAATTAACTACGCGTTAAATTAGAAAATAAAATACATGTATTTAAAATTAAATTATTTATTTATGTAGCCAAAACATGAATAGGTAAGGCATACCTCGAATTTAAGCTCATTAAATTTGATAACGTCATAATTGGCTTATGAGGTTAATTAAATCGTTGTTATATTCAACTGAAATAATTTGATACAAATGAGATTTTTACAATATTGACTTTGACTTTATTAAATGGAGAATATTTATTTTCACATAAAAATTAAAACGAGGAGCTATGTTTATTACGCTATTAATTTGCGTATCGGCTAACATTAACAAAAATTGTGTTAATCTGTAGAATATACAATCTAAATCGATGGTACCTCAATATGAATACTAAACATAATAATTTTTTTAACGTTTCAGCCTGTAATATCCGATTATAGGCCTTTTTCCCTATGCACGAGAAGGATCAGAGCTTAAACCACCACGCTTCTCCAGTGCAGGTTGGCGGATGTATTCCCTATTATAAGTAACGATCGCTATCAGGTGTACATAATAACGACCGGGATTGACAGCTTAACATACTCTCCGAGGCACGGTGGGGAGCCAAATATTATATTTTTTTAAGGATTAAAATAAATTATGTAAGTGTAAAATAGCAGTTCAAAGGTGCTTTTTGAGCATACTTGAATAAAGACATATTAATTTTGATTTTTGATACAAGAAATTCGGACGAGGGATTATTTGAATGAATTATAATTTTTTTTTCTAATTCGTCGAAACCTTAATATTTTCGTTCTACTTGACTATTACGGATAAAATAATTATTTCAAAAGTGAATTATGATCGAAAACAAATGGTAGTATCATCACTTCCCTGTCTTACCCGTGTTACCTATTTGACGTTTCGGTAATTAGGGCGAACCCGAAATATTGTCGTATGAACTTTCCCAAGTGCTTAAAATATGGATGATATTATAGCTCTTATTATATAAGACACAGAGGCGGTATTAGAGCGTTATTTACTTAATAAATTCTAATATTGATGTTGAAATGTTATAAGGATCTTATGGTACTTTTTGCTAGCTTAAATTAAATTTTTCCACGTCAAGATATTCGGGTTCTTTATTTTCATGAAAAATTCAATGTACTATTTACTATATAATCCGCCAAACTTTGTACCGTCATATTATTTTCTGCTCTGAATGTATCGATTTTTCAAATACTTTTTTTTTTCGTATAAATCTTGTTCTGTCAATAAAGTAAAAAAAAAAACAATTGTGTGAAGTCGTTTGGAAGTTATGCGAAGTTATTTGGATGTTAATTTTTATCTATATAGATGTATAAAATTACTTACATCTACTTTTTAATTTTTTTTTTTTTTTTTTTTTTTTTTAATATCTACACAATACACACACGGTCGTCTGTTCCTAAAGTAAGCAACTTAATGCTTGTGTTATAGGTAACAGCCGACTGGTATATAGCTACATTTTTTTTTAGACAAACATACTTATAAATAATACATATATAAATATATAAATAAATATTTATATTACACCCAGACTCGGGGTGGGAATCGAACCCACAACCCTCGGAGCAGAAAGCAGGGTCACTACAAACTGCGCCAACGGGCTAGTCAATTTCTTACTTGATATGACAGTAAGTCTTTTATGAAAGTTCCTTTATTTGAACGTAATACTACTGTTAATAATACTGTTGCTTTATTCCTGACTGGTAGATCATCACCCTTTTTACGAAAATTGCGCGGACGGAGGAGTATGACAGGAGGAGTAGTGTGTGACATTTCACACACTTATAGTTTATATATAGGAGTGAAGAATGCTATTTTTTTTAATTATGCGTAAAAAAAACATTACACACATTACCATTTATTTGACAAACGCATACGCTTTTGTTTATTATTATAGAATTATAGTCTTTGACAACAGATCCATAATAATTTTCAAACTTATAATTTAAATTAATTACGGTCGAATTTTGACCACTGGGCGACCAATAGTTTTTATTAAAGTTTGATTGCGTAAAAAAAAAAGAAAAAAAGCCTATCAATACATTAAAAAAAAAGTCTGACTAGTTATCGCCTGATGGTAAACTACTGATGATAACGTAATAGTTGCCTATAATAATAAAAGCGAACATGTCACTATAGAAAAGTGTGACATTTTCAGACTTTAATTTATTTAATATATGAAAAACAAACCGCACACATAACAATACATATTAGTATTATTTAACAATATTTGGCTAATGACGTGAGCTTCACGTATAAGAACTACTATATGTATAAATAAAACATATCGTACGGACAGACTTATAAATATATTTTTAGAAACAAAACCTCGGTGATTTTATGAAAGAAACTGTGTTTTTAAATGTTCACCTACTCAAACAAATGTGTAAGCTAATTAAATTACATAACATATTATCTAAGTAATATATTTGGGTCGAAGACATAAAAAAATATCATCATCATATCAACTATATCTATATCATTGACATTTAGAAATATTTCTTAGTATAAAGTATTCGAACCAATAAATGTCACACAGAAGAGCAAAGCTCTTTTCCTAGTAGATAAGTAGAACTTTTATAGCGAAGTCTTACTGCTTTTGTACAAATACGTGAAATAAATATCTACATATAATGCTACGTTATCACTGAGTGACATATGTTGTATTTTAATGGGAGAAAACGGGATGGAGGAAATCGTGTTATCCATACCGGTGAAGTAAGGTAAGGTAAAGTAAGGTAAGGTAAGGTAATGTAGGTAAGTAGTAGTCTACGTAAGCGTGCTCCATCCTAGACCACATTCTCACTTAACGTCAGGTGAAATAGTGGTCAAAACCAAGCCTATCTTAATTATAAAAAAAAATAAGAGCAAAACTGTAACAATAAAGCGAAAAATCGACGCAAATAACAAATAACTCTGATAGTTTCTGATTTGTACTAAGCTAATCCATCTCAATAGATCATACCGTACAAGGGAATGCCTCTAACTCAATCAATCACCACGGAATCGTGAGAACTATGAGATTTACCTGAAAAGTAGGAATGTAGGTCACAGTGGTACCAAGATTGGGCTTTGGGAATATTATATTTGAATGCGTATTATGTTGGAAAGTGTAGGATATCTTTAAAGGTATGAATTTAGAATGAGTGACAAGACTATACAAAAGGAGTACATTAGAGAGTTTATTTTTTGTAGGGTCCAGTTACACAAGTTATTGATAAGGCTATCAAATACGTTACGATATCCAACATATAAGCTTATGATGTAATATATCTACGCTTCAGCTTGTAATATCCCACTGCTGGTATGCCCATGTAGGAGAAGGATCAGATCTTAATCCTCCACGCTGCTTCAATGCGGGTTGGCGGATATATTCTCTAATATACTATGATTCGAGGTACGGTCGAGACCCTAAAGGACTGCACAAAATCTAGGCGACGGCAAACATCAGTATGGCCAATACAAATGTTTGTCATGTGTGGGGATCAAACCCGCAACCGCTAGCGCAACAGCCACAAACCAGTGCTGTGACCGTTGCGTCAACGCGGCGTCTAACATATCTACGAGTAAGTAATTATATTTCTTTTCAGTTTAAAACTCCATTTTATCCATCAGATATTTATTTTATTTTACTTGAATAGAATTTAAAATCTGTGGCAGCGATAAGACGAATATACTACCTCTACCTCTAGTCCTTCTAAAGGGCTTCCATTTTTCCTTTAGGGCTTGTGTTTTTAGTACGTAGTTCCACCGTTGACGTTGTAAAAGCCACAAGAACAACAGTAATACACTTTTCGAAAAAAAAGTAGTTGATTAACTGAGGTAAAACAGGCCCCTATCCTGCTGATAAAATATACAATTATGTACGGGATAAACGCTATCAACAATCTATATATATATATATATATATATATATATATATATATATATATATATATATCTAATTCCGGTATTTATAATTTTTTTTAAATATGTCAAGAATTGTTCTCGTACTTTTTGAGTGACATAAACGGAAAAGGCCTACATCGGTCAAATATAATAACGGGTTCAAAATAGTGTTTAGTTTGTCATGATTCTGTACTGCGTCATTGTTTGTTTAAAGTCACATCATTGACTGCTACGGTATTATGGGTAAATAAAAGCATTGCCAATGTCAGAGTGACGATAGTTCTGTGGGTAAATGAATAATGACAATATTTGGGTATGTGCATTGTATTTTAATCAGGTTGTAGTTGAACAACGAAAGCCTGACTATTTCTTTGTCTGTAATACTGATTTTCCCTGCATGGGTCTCCCGGACATGCCTCGGAGAGCACGTTAAGCCTTCGGTCCCGGTTGTTATCATGTGTAACTGACAGCGATCGTTACTCATAGTAGGGAATATATCCGCCAACCCGCATTAGAGCAGCGTGGTGTATTACGTTCTGATCCTTCTCCTACATGGGGAAAGAGGCCTATGCCCAGTAGTTGGATATTACAGGCTGAAGCAAATACTGATTTTAACTCGTAATCTCAACCACCCTGACCATTCTTTCGTGCCTCTACTATTCTACGTGACATTGGCGAAATTGACAATGCTTCCCGGGCTATGTCCGGCACTAAAAGCCATTGAATGCAATAATTCATTAATTATATTTTAAATGTTGTTCTTAATAATGGTTTGACTTTTTTATGTATAAGTAGGTAGGCAAACAAGCGTACAGCTCACGTGATGGTAAGTCATTACCGTAGCTTAAAGATGTATGCAACACCAGAAGCATCGCAAGCGCGTTGTCGACTCTAGTAAACATGGGAAGTGTGATCATATTACTAGTAATTTTTTATTAGCTCTTTGGCGCGGTTTGTATTGATCCTAACTTGTGCTAGTTTTTGGGTTCGATATCCGGCTTGAGACTGTATGAGATAAAAAAGAAGAAAGAAGTTAGCTTACATATATTTGTCGATGTATGCATTTGCCATTAATTACTCACAATAATATAATAACTTCCTATTATACCCAAGTTTGTTACAATAATAAGCTCACAGAATTGAAAGTAATGAAAATGCCATTAACAGATTTTTTTTCTTTGTTTTTTTTTTTTTTTTTTTTATTTAAAAATAAATATGAACAAAGAACTGTATTATTCTTTTTATATTATAATAGAAAGACACAAAGCGTAGTTCTATACGCTATAATATGTACTAAGACATTTTTATTACTACATAACTATACAAATAAAAATGAATCGCTAAATGTGTCCTACGCATGCACGAGTCTTAACAATGGCTGGATCAATTCGTCTACTTTTTTAATTAAAAAATAAATAAATTTATAGCTAAAGCTTACTATCCGGCGCAGGATTACATAAATGATAAAGATATGTGGACAAGTGATTCTGTATTTCATACAAGATATTAGCAATTTTGTATTAAATAACAGTTTAGAAGTTTCTTCCTGATCCTTTTCTATAGAGATATAGACTATTCACTTTTATTGATAAGTAAAATTTTTATTTATGGGATGACAATTTTAAGGTGCTTTTGAAGCCTGTTTAAATGAAGCTATTTTTGATTTTGATTGTAAAAGGTTTTTTTGAAAAAAGGTTAGCACGCGTTTGATAGTTCAACAGATATGACAACGTCAACCAGATCAGCTCGTATTATAATATAAATACATTTTGACATACACAACGCTGTTAATTCATGTTACATATTATATGTATCATGCGTTATTTATATAAAGTTATCGGACATTTTAAACATCTATTTATTTATTGTCTGCGGTTGCCAGGCAACTATATATGTTTTCAGGGACTTACTTAAAATATAAAATTAAAATAAATATAATAGATATTATAACTTAATGATTCTCAACCATAACTATGTAAATAGTTATAGTTTATCAAACATAATGTTTGAAAATAAAAAACTAATGACAAAAATTTTGCTATTAAAAATAAATAACTCTTAAATTTCACGCCAAGTATACATACAACTTCTAAAATAGTTTACTCTGTGCTATCCAATCCGGTCATCCCAGCTTACCCCAGATTCAAAGAAAACAATGCCCGAACAACATCCCCTTATCCTTATTCAATAGTCTCATTGATAGATAACTGAAACTAAAAATAAGAACAGGAGAAATTAGCTTCAATGTTAGTTTTATAATCTATACTCTGAAAACTACTAAACCGATCGGAATAATACTTATACCATAAGACGCAGCGTGTTTTGGAGAAAGTTTTAGTTTATGACATGTTGGTGATTACTTATCGCGTCAAAAAATAATGTATATATGGCAAAATAACGTTTACGGGGTCAGCTAGTATTTAATTAGTGATTAACTACTGTGTTTAATCTCAAACGAAAAATCCATTTTCGCTTTACATCGAAAAGTAATAAAATGAGAACACCATCAATGTAAAATGAATTATTAAAATCGGTACACATAAAAAAAAACTTAATGATTTCATAAAAGGTTAAGGTTATGATTACATTGTATTTTGAAGTCATTTAATAGAAAATCTAAATCAATATTAACTCTAGAATAATCAAAGGAAAATCGAATAGATTTTAACACCGCTGTACTATTCACGATGACTCAAACTTAAATCCATACAAATAATATTATTACTCAACCGAATCTCAAAGACCACACAAAGCTAATAATAAATTAACGTAAAGGTGACAATAATTATCCCATTGTTGATAACGGTTACAACACTCAAATATAGTCCTTATCAATATTGTTGAAAAATTACCTTTTTAAGGATGCGCGCAGACTGAGCGTTTTGAACGCCATACGCCGTAACCTCTGTGTGTGTGTCTTAAAACTAATATTACAATATACGATGGAGGGTGATCTGTTCAGCCAGCATTTCTAATAAAACAGATAGATTAGCATGATCCCAACAAAATGAACTTAATTTTTTTAATATATTACACGACTACATCTTAAGTCTAATATTACACCTACTTGGCGTTTTGTAATGTATTAAAACCTTATTATTATTATTATTTGTCATACACTTAGATTTATAATTCTTATATACCATAATCTATTGTTATAACATACATATTACTATATGTTCCGATAGATATGATGGATTTTTGTATTTGTACAAATGTTTCTTTCCGGTCCTTGTGGGTCTCCCCACAGTGCCTTAGAGAGCGTTAAGCATTCTGTCCTGGAAGTTATTATAGATACCTAATAGCAATAGTTACTCATAGTAGGGAATA